>NC_090654.1:82386162-82704662 GCF_040937935.1 Hyperolius riggenbachi
AAAAAAAAATAAAAAAAATATTTACCTCACATAGCTACCAGAATGGAGGCCAAATTGTCTTATGCTATAAATCAAGCAGAGCTAATGACCCTTTGACCTTTCCTCCAGTAAAACCTCGTCCCGAGCTGTCTCAGTTTCTTGGCTGTTTAAGCTATTCAAAAAACAGGACCAAGTGCCACTGAATAGCTAAGAGAAGCTCTTTTGCATAGATAACTCATTTTAACTCTATACGGGAAAATATGATGAGACTTTTTTGCTACTATTTTTCAATTTGTTACTGTACTACGCATACAATTCATTATTGCATAAGTTTATTTTCTCTTCAGATTTGCTTTAAAGGGTACCTGTACTTCTATACAAGTACAATTATCTGTACAAAAACACAACCCTCCACTCCCTGGGAAGTCAAGATACAGAGACCTACCCACTGCAGCCTAGTGCTCCTCCCATCCAAAGTGGCAGTTGTAAAGAGTGAGGTCCTCACCTGGCTATCTAAAGTGGCTGGGATGCAGGCACGTGGTTCTGGTGGTCGCATAATTGCAGCCAACAAATCACAGTGCTATTACCCCTACCAAGAAAATGCCTACCTTCTGTCTATCCCTTAGCTTATTTAGCTAGACAGGACATGAAATCACCATTTTAGAATCCATTACAGCAGATTGGCTTGAGCTGAGAAGGATCTTTCGTTCAGATCACAGAAGATCTTTTGTGCATCAGGTGGCCGGCCAAATGTCCATTATCAGCCATGTTAGAGAAACAAGTTTCCTTAGTGAAAATATAAGAATTGGAGACTAGGCATGTCACATTCACTAATAATTGTTAATGGCGTTTTGGTTGACAGAGTGTCAGATACCTTATCACCGAAGCCACGATCTTTCGCCATCATCTCTCTCAGCGTCTGCAGGACTTTGATACACAACTTCTCTTCATTCTCCTCCAACAGCTGCTTTGTGTGTCGTATCAACCTGAAAAAAAGCCACAAGCAAGACATTTAAAAATCTGTAACTGCTGGCAGCCTTCATCCATCCACCGGAACAGCTCTCATGGAAGGTTACAAATCGTATTACATTACCAAAGGGTTATATACAGCTTCCAGGCAAGTACTAGAACATATTACCCAAAGCACTAGGCTGAATAGCCCTGGGCAGGACCCACCATTTCCAATTTTAAAGGGAACCTAAACTTATAATACCAGTTGCCTGACTCTCCTGCTGATCCTGTGTCATACTTTTAGCCACAGCCCCTCATCAACAAGCATACAGATCAGGTGCTCTGACTGAAGTCAGACTGGATTAGCTGCATGCTTGTTTCAGGTGTGCGATTCACCACTGCACCCAGAGATCAGCAGGACTGCCAAGCAACTGGTATTGTTTAAAAGGAAACTTTTATATCCCCCTCTCAGTTAAGGTTCCCTTTAAAGCAGTAGAATTACCCATACTAGGCCGTGGAAAAACAAAAACAAAACAAAACATATATAAGTAAAAACTTGCTAAACACATGTATTGTACAGATGTATTGTGTTTTGACTTCAGTGAATGTTACATAGTAAATGAAGAGAATTCTGTTCCTGGTGGGAACCATTTCTTTTGCCCACAGTTTAGGCTAAATCCTGATGTCATTTCTGCCCTGTACTTTTTTTCTTTTCTCCTCCAATTGCGGAGTCACCTCAGCCTTGCTTGTAAAGACAAGTGAGCAGAGGATCAGGTTTCAAATAAGCAGCCAGGCAGGGAAATAAATGGAAGATGAGGAATATATTATAGATAAAAAAGGACCGCCAGCATGCAACTGTTTGGCACTGACTACAAAAGGGCCAGTGCTCCTAAGGTATGTGATGACTCCAAATCATAGCAGCAGAAAAAGTTTTGAATGCAGGATTAGCATCTTTATCACTTAATACACTCAGTTGCTGAAATTAGATTTTTATGGTGACAATCCCACTTTAAGGACACCTGAAATGAGTGATATGGAGGTTGCCAGTTTTACTTTCTTTTATCCAGGGCTGTGGAGTCTGAGTAATTTTAGGTACCTGGAGTCTGTTTCATAAACTGATGAGTCCGAGTCGGGAGTCAGACTATTTTTGTACCAAATCCACAGCCCTGGTAAGTATTAGACTAAGGAGTCTGAGTTGAGGAGTCTGAGTCATTTTGGGTACCTGTATCGGAGGTTTCATAAAAGGAGGAGTGCGAGTCAGATTATTTTTTTATACCGACTCCACAGTGGCCATAAATACACATTACAGCAGTACTAATTAGAAGCAGGGAAATGTAACGGATAACAAAAATGTGCTAAAATAAATTGGACTGGAACACTTGCAAGCCTCAAAATTGGCTGCTAAAGGGTTAAACAATGCAAGCTACTTGGCAGTCCTGCCTCTAATACTTTTAGCCATTGACCCTGAACAAGCATGCAGATCAGTTGCTCGAACGTGCTTATTTCAGGTCTGGGTCATGCTCATTGCTCATCACAGCGCTGGTGTAAGCACTTTGATCATAGTTCACCATTGTTTGGATTTGGCATCTAATATGCATATGGCATGTACAATACTCCTGTCTGTATACATTTGTGAAACCTCTTGTGCCCATGCAGGAGACAGATCTACAGTATATGCTTCATACAGCCCTACATTTTCTGTTACACATGCTGGAGCTCTTAAGTAATTAGATTTATATTGCATTATATCTAGGCAGGTTGTGTATTATTCAACAGGGATGTGGAGTCTGAGTCGAGGAGTCTGAGCAATTTTGGGTACCTGGAGTCGGAGGTTTCATAAACCGAGAAGTCGGATGATTTTTGGACCGACTCCACAGCAGTTTTTCAATCATATGGTTAGAAGGGGAATTTAAGGGTAACCCCATTTCTACTCACATACCCCAAATATTTGTCTACTACAATTGATACATTTGAGTGCATACCAGATTCTAGCCTGGAAAATGGGCAATAATTTTGGACCAAGAGGGGAAACTCACTTGCAGATGAACTGGCCGCTCTCACACTTCTTGCGGGCATCCGTGTTCTCTGGAAACAAGAGCTCCGGCCGATGGAGGACGTCCACAAGGACCGAGAGTTCCGCTTGCACCAATGGTCGCAGCCTGTCTTCTAGTGATGACACAATGTCCTGCCATGACAGGGTTCAATCGTAGAATTGCAAAATGAAGGACTGTACTATTCTGCATCACCCAATATTCCTGATTAAAGTCTGTGCACAACAGGATACACCAGTTTCTAGTGGAAAACTCTTTAAGGATACCTTAGTCTGCACACCTGGGCGGAGCTACAAACAGCAAATCAGATTCCACCCATTCAAGTCAATAGAAAAAATGTAAAAGGCTGCCATTCTCACAGTAATCAAGCCAGAGTCCCACACATGGCACAGTTGGTCACTTGGTGACAGAGGTTACAAATCCAGGAAAAGTGGGCAGAGCATAAAACAGCCAATCAAATTTTAGCCGTTCATTTTAAATGGGAAAATGTAAACTGCAGACATTCTTAGACTGTTTATCACAGGATTCTCAAACTTGCCACAGTTGGTCACTGGGTGAATGTGATTAAGATTCAAGAAAATGGGTGGAGCCTACAACAGCCAATCAAAATTCACCTATTGATTTTCAAGGGGAATATTTAAACTGCTGCTATTCTTACACTTAATGGCAGAGGCTTCAAACTTGCTACAGTCAAACATTGGGTGACTGGGGTCCAAATTCACTAAAGGGGTGGGGCCACATACAGCCAATAAGATTTCCTTGGTGGATAAACTGCTTCCATTCACACATTTTTGATGCCAGAAACCTGACAGCTCACAAACTTGGCCATTGGGTGACTGTGTCAAGGTTACAAAAAGTGGGTGGAGTTAACAGATTTTTCTGGGAAATTGTAAACTGCAGCCCTTTTTCACGGTTAATGGCAGGGTTCTCAAACTTAGCATAGCTGGTTACTGGGTGACTGGGATTAATATTCAGAAAAGTGGGAGGAGTCTAAAAATGCCAATGAAAAAAATCACATGTCACTTTTTCAGGAGAATATTAAAATTGCTGCCATTCTTGCACTGTTAATGGCACAAGCCTCAAACCTGGTACAGTTGGTCATTGGGTCACTGAGGTTCAAATTCAGAAAAGGGGACAGAGCCACAAACCGTGAATCAGATTTGTTTCATTTCATGGGAAAATACAAATTATTGATGCCAAGGACCCCAAAGCTCACAAACTTGGGCACTGAGTAGTGACTGTGTCCAGGTTACAAAAAGTGGGTGGAGCCAAAAACAAATTTCCCTGGGAAAGTGTAAACTGCAACCCTTCTTACACTGTTTATTTCAGGGTTCCCAATCTTTTCCCAGATGGTCACTGAGTGACTGAGATTAATATTCAAGGAAGTGGGTGGAGCCTATAATAGCCAATCAAAATTCACTTGTTGCTTTTCAAGTGGAATATTTAAATTGCTGCCATTTTTACACTGTTAATAGCAGATGCCTCAAACCTGCTACAGTTGGTCATTGGGTGACTGGGGTTCAAATGCTGGAGAGAGGTGGAGCCACCAACAGCCTGATTTGTTTAATTTCTATGGGAATATACAAATTATTGATGCCAAGGACCCCAAAGCTCACAAACTTGGTCATTGAGTGTTTGTGTGTTATGGTTAGAAAGTGGGCGGAGCCAACACCAGTCAAATACATACCCGGGCAACGCCAGGTCATCAGTGGGTGGAGACAAATACAAATTTCACTGGGAAAATGTAAACTGCAGCCATTCTGTTAATGGCAGGGTTTTTAAACTTTGCACAGTTGGTCACTGGGTGACTGGGATTAATATTCAGAAAAGTGGGTGGAGCCTACAAAAGTGAATCAAACTTCACCTGTTGCTTTTCAAGGGGAATATTTAATTGCTACCATTCTTGAACGGTTAATGGCACAGGCCTCAAACCTGGTATAGTTGGTTATTGGGTGACTGGGGTTCAAATTCAGAAAAGGGGGTGGAGCCACACACATCCTATCAAATGATACCAAAGACCGCAAAGCTCACAAACTTGGTCAGTGAGTAATTGTGTGCTAGGGTTAAAAAAGTAGGCGGAGTCAACACCAGCCAAATAGCTAGTGCTGGATAAAAATTAAAAGGGGGGGGGGGGGGGGGAGGGGATTACCTACATTGTTTGGGTTGAAAAAATACACGTCCATCGAGTTCAACCAGAAAATAAAGTACAACACCAGCTTGCTCCCTCCCATATCCTTGTTGATCCAGAGGAAGGGTGGAGGACAACAAGGGTGGGGGGGGGGGGGTTGCAGTGGGCATGAGGACAGAGCAGTACACATGCCTGCTCGCCCCATTTTTATCCAGCGCAAAGGTATCCTTTAAAATACGCTACAATAAAATCTTCTGCACATAAATAAAAATCCTATTAACCACTTTCTGTCCTTCCCATAGTTACCCCAAAAAATAAAAAAAATATATTATGAGGGTTTATTGTTATTTTGCATATTAGTGATTGTGATTGAGTGTGAAACCCAACCCCCCCCCCCCAAAAAAAAAACACACTTTTATTTCCAAATTCTGTCACACAAAGTACTAGGAACATAATTTTAATCTTCTGATAACCAGGACAAATAGGCAAATAAAATGTGTGGGTTTTATCTACAGTAATATTTATTTTGAAACTATAGGGGTTGAAAATGGAGAAATAGTCTTTCTTATTTGTCCCTTTAAAATGCATAGAAAATAAACTTACAAAAAGCCCAATTTGTGGTGAAAACAAAAACACAAATACAATGTATAGATCATTTAGGTGTGATAAGTAGTGAAAGTTATTGGCAAATGAATAGGAGTCGTCCTGAAATGTCAACATTGCTCTGGTCCATAAGGGGAACAGAATCTATAGTGGTCAAGTGGGTAAGCTAGGTACACGCTGGAATGAACTCAGCCGTAACAGGCGATAAAGACGGTCTATGCCAAGAACATGACTGCAGAATGTGTACAGCGGCTGCCCATTGTATGCTAAAGATCCTCCATTTTCCTGCTCCCCCCGCCTGTAGGAATCTACTCAGTTATGCACTGCTCGTTCTCTCTTTGCCTCCCTCCATAGCAACAGATGCATCTCTAGCCTGGAGGCTAATGTCACATCTGTACAGTGGCAGCACAGCATTGTCAGCAAAGGGATTGTGTACCGATCCCATCCCAAGCAAAAAGCTTCTTATGCAAAAATTTGAAGATTACCTGCAGACGTTCGATAATATTGCGATAATCCCTGGAAGCCGTGAGCACAGAATCTCGCCGAGCTGCATTCCTGGCTGACATGCGCCAGCTCATAGCGGTCTTCTGTACGATGTTATGGCTTTTCAAGAATAGGTTGTTTACTTGGCTGTCTAAGTCCACAGGAATGGCTATGGCACGGCTCTTGGCTACAACACAAGAAAAGGAGACCATTTATTCCATGGCCACGCCCAACCTGCTGCATGCTTATTCACGGTCTATAGCTAAAAGTATTAGAGGCAGAGGATCAGCAGGGTAGCCAGGCAACTGGTATTACATCAAAGGAAACAAATATGTCAGCCACCGTATCCCTTTTGTTACAGTTGCTTTTAAAACAAAAATAAAAAAAAACAGCATCCATGAACTACCACCATACAATCATTTTCCAAAAATATAGAAAAAGTATGTTAGAGGCTTTTATTTTTATAAAACCAATAAAAAAAAAAAGTCAGCAAGCTGACAATGGAAGACAATACATAGTAGACAAGACAAATAACATTTATATTGCGCTTTTCTCCTTGCGGACTCAAAGCGCCAGAGCAGAGCAGAGCAGCAGCCACTAGGGCGCGCTCTATTGGCAGTAGCAGTGTAAGGGAGACTTGCCAAAGGTCTCCTACTAAATTAGTGATGGCTTACTGAACAGGCAGAGCCGAGATTCGAACCCTGGTCTCCTGATCAGAGGCAGAGCCCTTAACCATTACACCATCAGCCAACAGTACATGAGTAATGAATCCAAAATATACTGGATTAACTTGGGGGGGGGGGGGGGGGCTATGGAGGTCGCTTACCCAGGGCAGTGTTCTCCCCAGGCTCTTTTAGCCGGGTGCCCTACCCGGCTAGTTTTGGTGATTACCCGGCTGTTATCGCCTCACCACCTCCTCTGATAGAAGCAGAGTTGCTCACAGAAGCAACAACCCTGCATTCTCTCATCTCGCCCCACCCGGCTACTTTTTCATGCCACCCCGCTGGAAAAAAATTCTGGGGATCAGTGCCAGGAGTCGAGCTGCGTGCTGCCCACCATGCCTGTCTCATGCGCTGCTGGTTCCTCGGAGGCGTGGTGGGCAGCAGACAGCAGGATTTCTGCACAAGCCAACATGTGCATCTATTTCTAGACTTGTGCAGAGCCACAATAAACTTACCCACATCAGAAAGCACACGAATACAACTTTCCACTGATGCCTTCTGGGATGGCATAAGCCAGCTGCAGTGATAGACCCGAAACACTGCTTGAAGGAGCTGCACAAACACCGGCTGCCGCGTCTGAGGAAACAAAAGGAAGGACGACCTAATGTAAAGATTTACACAAAGGTTATCGTAAATGAACCCTTTCTAAAGCACCATAGGTGAATTCTACACTGTTTCTGCCTGCCAGTGCCTGAGAGGACAGATTTTACCTGTGTCCATTGTGCACTCCTGCCGTGCTCACTGCCACTCCCTCAACTATCTGATGACAGCTGAGTTCCGTGAGCTGGTCATTGGCTCCTGACCCTGTAATCACTATGTGCAAATCAGTGATCAGAGCACAAATTCTAGAAAAAAAAAAAAAGTTCTGGTCCTTCATTACTCATTAGCAGCTTCAAAAGACTTAACTCTTGAGATAATTGCACTGCTTTTGATCTCTCACTACTAGCAGAAAATATAGAAACAAAGCAGAATTCCTGTTATCTTACACTGCCCCCTAGTGACAAGTGGCCATTAATACACATTACAGCAGTACTAATTAGAAGCAAGGAAATGTTAAAAAAGAAATAAAAAAAAGGTGCTAAAATAAAATTGGCCTGGAGCACTTTCAAGCCTCTAAATACATTTGCAGCTAAAGAAGAAATTTGGATAAGAGGTACCAAGGGACACCTCCAAAAGAAGTTGCTGATTGATGATTCATTTCTTCAAACTGCAATGTCAATGGGGCAAGGGGTGGAGCGATGAAGTAGGGGATATTTGGCACCGAGGACATGGAGTGGATATTTGGGGCATAGCTGTCCACCCAAGTCACAGAGATTAGGTTCGGGGCATAAAAAGTTCGGTTATTTAGGCAGAGGGAGGATTACTTGGATAACGTAACTCTGTGACTGACATCTCAACCGATAAATATCTCCCATGAGCTGCCGCCTCACCTGCAACGTGGTACTCTGATCAGAGAACGGGGAACTGAAGAAGGTGTTGATGATGCTCATCACGGTTTCCGTCACATAGCGCTCCAGTATGAGGTCTGCATGTTTCCTGTCGCTTGTGCTGTTACACACCTGCAGCACAAACACATCCATCTCTAAAGCTTCACAACACTAGACTTATTATTATCTTCTTAGACAGCAGAGACAGTGCAACCTGACTGCCATCCCCATCTCACCCTGCAGATGTCCACCAAGAAGTTCTCGAACAGCTTCCACATGTGATTACTGGTGTAAATCTCCTTCATTTCCACTTCGGTGTCCACATAGCAGTGATTCAGGAAGTTTATGTAAGCAATCTTCACCTGGGAAATACAATGGTACAGTGTGGATTTCTAAAGTTCCCTTTGTAAAAATACTAATTAAACTTAAAATCAAAATAAACTAGTAGGACAAACAATTGTACAGCGCTAATTCTAAGTTGGTCTTTCATGGGATCCCATAGTTTTTTGTATTTAACTCGCACGTTAAGACATTTAACGCAGAATAACTAACTGCAATGAAAAATCAATGCCCCATTCACAGTTCACACGTTGCTTTGGTGATTAATGCTGCATGTTAAGTTAAAGTACTGCATGCAGTGCGTTATACACATTATTAGCTGCGGTGGACTGTTTGCACATGCTCAGTAATGACTTGGAACACACTTCATTGCCTGGATGCTCTACTGCATGCGACTAACGGGGCACTAAATTGTGTTGCGCCTTTTTTGGGGCATAACTTTCATTGCAGTTAGTTATTCTGCGTTAAATTTGTGTTTTCAACTTTTTTTCATTGCAGTCAGTTATTCTGCGTTAAATTTGTGTTTCAACTTTAACGTTGCATCAAAGCGCAACGTCCTACTGTGAAAGAGGCCTAAAAAACAACCTCAAAGTCCATCTTAATTCAGCTCCCATAAACACAGATCTTGAACTTTTGAAAGCCATTCTACAAAAAAAAAAAAAAAAAAAAAAAAAAAAAAAAAAAAAAGGAGGGCACAACTGCCCAGAGCCAGTGTGTAGTTATCACCCGACAACTAATATACCAAAAGTTATTAAACAAGTTGCCCTGTGAGGTGAACTTGTGAGTTTGGATGACAAAAAGAAATAGGCTTTAAAGAGAACCCGAGGTGGGATTTTATTATGCTAGTGGGGCACAGAGGCTGGTTGTGCACACTAACACCAGCCTGTGGCCCCATGGTGTGCCTCAAAGACCCCCCTGCGTGCCGCTATACCCCGGCAGTGCTGGCGACACGCAGCGTGTCGCCAGCGCAATGTTTACCTATGCTCTGTCAGCGTCGCTCCCCCGTATCGGCGCTACCCGCCGCGTCACTTCCCTCCAATCAGTGGGAGGGAAGGGGCACAGGCTGGTAGCGCCGATAAGGAGGAGGCGGGGGAGCGGCGCTGACAGACAGCGCTTAGGTAAACATTGTCGCCAGCACTGCGGGGGTATAGCGGCGCGCAGGGGGGTCTTTGAGGCACACCATGGGGCAACAGAGGCTGGTGTTCGTGAGCACAACCAGCCTCTGTGCCCCACTAGCATAATAAAATCCCACCTCGGGTTCTCTTTAAAAGGAACCCAGGTTGCGAGACCTATGGAAGCCACCATATGTATTTCCTTTTAAACAATACCAATTGCCTGGCAGTCCTGCTGATCTTTACGGCTGCAGAATTTACGGAATCATCAATTCAAAATTATCAATTTAAAACAAGCATGTGACTAATCCAGTCAGACTTTAGTCATCAACACCTGATCTACATATGCTTGTTCAGGGTCTATGGCTTAAAGCAGGGGTCCCCAACCACCAGGCCGCGGCCCACTGTCGGTCTGTTGGCAGTTTTCCACCGGGCCGCAGCGGGTCTGTCATCTCGCCCCTCTCCTGTTACCTTATGAGCTGGCGGCCGCTTGTTCTCTTAGATTCCCCGTAGCCGCTCTCCTCTTAGCAGCATCTCTTATTACAGCAGCGCTTCTTGCGGCTGCTGTAAGGAGGGAAGGAAGCAGGACAGCGGTTCCCATGGTAACGGTGATGCATATCGCCGCTACAGGAAGCCGCTGTCCTACTTCCTTCCCTCCTTACAGCTGGGGCACTACCTACCCATACCAGGGCGCTATACTGTGCGCTATACTAGCTATACTGGGCACTACCTACCCTTACTAGGCACTATGCTAGCTATACTGGGGCACTACCTACCCATACTGGGCACTATACTAGCTATACTGGGCACTATACTAGTCATACTGGGGCAACTAAACTCCCTATACTGGGGCAACTATGCTAGCTATGCCGCCGCACCCCAGCCCCCCCTTCGCCCCCCTAGTAACCCACTGCGCATGACACTGTCCACTAGGTCGCACCAATGCGCCCCCCGCCCATCCCCAATCCCCGCGGTCTCCGGGGAAAAATTTGGTCAGAAAGTGGTCCCCGGGCTGGAAAAGGTTGGGGACCCCTGGCTTACAGTATCATGCTGGGAATACACGGGTGGTTTTTGCGGCAAATAGATGGTTAGATAATTTCCGACATGCCCAATCTCCCGTTCGATCGTTTTGCTGCTCAATTCCTGATAGAGGTAAATGGAAAGAGATAAGAAAAACAAGCGGAAGATAAGAGAATCGAGCAGCAAAAAGGATCGGGCTGAAAAAACGACCAGTGTATTCCCAGCATTAGAGGCAGAGGGGATTAGCAGGACAGCCAATGTGCATTATGTAAAAGGAAACACGTCAGTCTCCACATATCCCTCTCACCTCAGGCTCCCTTCATCTGCAAATATAGCACCAAGCAGGATTGGGTCTGTAAATACTAATTTATTATGCATCTTGAAGGACAACTGAAGCGAGAGTGATATGGAGGCTGCCATATTTAATTCTTTTTAAGCAATACCAGTTGTCTGCCTGTCCTGCTGATCCTCTGCCTCTAATACTTTTAGCCATAGATCCTGAACAAGCATTCAGATCAGGTGTTTGACACGGTCATCAGATCTGACAAGATTAGCTGCATGCTTATTCTGCCATTATTCAGACACTACTGCAGCCAAATAGATCAGCATGCATGCCAGGCAACTGGTATTGTTTACAATAAATATGGCATCCTCCATATTCTTCTCACTTCAGTTGTCCTTTAAGGCTAGTTTTAAATCACTTTTGTCAGCATGTGTAATTGTTAATTCACTTCCAGTTTTAAAACCCACATCAGCCATTTTCACACGCAAACTCTGTAACCCTTAGCTTTACTACTGCTGATAGATTCCCCATAATGTACTCCTCCCCCTCATCTACGGGAGGATAACTCTGGAAGTGGAATTTTTTTCCAGTTGGTATGTCACCAGCTGCTAATGTAGGATTCCCACTGCATTTGGCACACTGAACTCTGCAGAACAGCTCTCTGGCCTCACCTCAGGGATGCAGTCCTCATGTGTCACCACACGCACAATGTCATCCAGCGGTAGCAGGGAATTGCACTTTATCTCGGTGTAGACATTCTTCCCCTCCGTGCACACGGCCAGCAGCTCCACCAGGTGGATGTGATACATTAATGGACTGTTCTCATCCATGCGCTCCCTCTCCGACCGCATCATCTGCACCAGCGTCTGAAAGGAGGCCCGGTCATTGTAGAAGACTAGGACATCCTCTCCAGAGTTCACCAGCTGTGTGTAGGGATAATGGTGGTATTACTGCACACATTACACTGTGCATGACAGACAGGTTCATCCAATAATGAATTTCAACCACAAAAGATAATTTGGGGTGTAGCATATGTGAACACCTTAAAGCCTCAGCTCAGGCTTCTCTTTTATGCATTTAACACTTTTTTGCATTATGCAAAAAATGTCCCCGTTTGCAGAGTAAAGTGCGCAGCGGAGCAGCTTTCATCTTACCGTCCATCCTCGCATACCGGCATCTGATAGATAGATATATATATATATAGATATATCCATCCATCCATTTATTTAGGAAAGGGTTCTTTACAGTATGAGTGATTAAGATGTGGAATACATTGCCACAGGAAATAGTTATGGCAAACTCTATACCTGCATTTAAAGGGAGCTTAGATGCTTTCCTTGCGTTGAAAGACATCCATGGCTACAATTACTAGGTAATGCCTAATGATGTTGATCCAGGAATTTTATCTGATTGCCATCTGGAGTCGGGAAGGAATTTTTCCCTTTAGGGGCTAATTGGACCATGCCTTGTAAGGGTTTTTTCGCCTTCCTCTGGATCAACAGGGATATGTGAGGGAGCAGGCTGGTGTTGTACTTTATACTGGTTGAACTCGATGGACGTATGTCTTTTCAACCAAAATAACTATGTAACTATGCCTCCTGTGACATCACAGGAAGTAGAAATCAATGAAGAGTCAGATGCCGGTATGAGAGGATGGACGGTAAGATGAAAGCCGCTCCGTACTTCGCAAACAGGGGGACATGGGGGTACGTTCGGAGGGACGTAGGAATGTATGAATGTATGAGATTCATGTCATCCCGCATCAAATATTGGCGGTTGGCGCCTCGATTATTTCATTTTTTTCGTAAACAATCTTTATGGCATGAGGGACTAGGGGTGTGTTGGGGGTGTGGCCTAAGTGTCACGGTTTCCTTTTCCAAAATGTTGGGAGGCATGTTAAAACAAAACATGCTTGAGAGTCTTATAAAAATCCTATTTTTATTTGACATACCGTATATACTCTAGTATAAGCCGAGATTGGTCCAAAAGTGGGGGTCTCTGCTTGTACTCTAGTCATAACCCCCCAGTGCACAGCCAGCCCCTGCAACATAAAAATAGGAACTGCGTTCGTGAGAGATGGTGCATTTTTAAATGTGCAATGCGTGTGCGCTGGCTTGCCGTGTCCCCCTCCTCTCCATGTGCAGAGTGGCTTGTAAGTTTCACTACCCTCTAAATCCCCACCCGCTAGAGCAGAATTTTGGCATACCTCTTTGTCCTCTTCCGCCCCTACCCCTCATCCCCCGGCAAATGCAGCGTGGTGTTACAGGTTTGTGCCGCTGGTTCTCGGTCCATGCTGATTCCTCTAGTCTATAACGTGAGTCGCAGTCTTTGCTATGACGCCATATAGCAGTGCCCATGTGCCACTGCAGGCTTCATAGCAAAGACTGCGACTCATGTTATAGAGGAATCAGCATGGACCGGGAACCAGCGACACAAACCTGAAACACCCGCGCTGCATTTGCTGGGGGACGAGAGGTAGGGGCGGAAGAGGACAGAGGTATGCCAAAATTCTGCTGTAGCAGGCAGTGATTCTGATTTACAGCGGGCAGTGAAACTTACAAGCCGCTTTGTACGTGGAGAGGAAGGGGGACATGGAAGCCGCTCTCCACACGGAGAGGAGGAGGGACACAGCGCACAACGCATTGCACATTTAAAGATGCACCATGGCTCTATAAATGCAGCTCCTATTATGTTGCGGTGGGGGGGGGGGGGGTCATTCTGTGCTTTTGGGGCAAGGCCGATGTCACCCTTCCAGTCTGCTCCAAGTGTCCTGTCTGCAGGACGACAGTTCAGGGTGCTGCTATTGGTGAGTGCTCTGATTCTCAGGGAGATAAAAGTGTACAAGTGTGTTCTTTACTGTGTCCTGGGGCCAAATCCAGGGCAAAAGTCAGCCATTTAGAGAAGCAGTTCAGTAGAGAAGCAGTTCAGTAGAGAAGCAGTTCAGGGGAGAAGCCTGGTTAGAGGTGGCACTCTCTTATCTTGTCTCCTCCTCAGCTCTGTGTATCAGGTGCATATGTCCCTTCTACCCCCTCCAAGTCTGCTAACTTGTCCAAACAATGCTCTGTTCTGCCCTTATAAGGCCACTGCATTTCCTACGCTCGGCTAATACTCGAGTCAATCATTAGTTTGTTTTATGTAGCTAAAAGTTGTGGGGGGGGGGGGGGGGGGGGGGGGGGTCGGCTTATACGCGAGTATATACGGTAGATCTTCAATATCGTTTCTGGTTTGTGGAGAGGAGGATGAAATGCGACTAAAGCAAATAGCGCATCTTTTATGGTCAGACTTCTGAGTAGCCTTGGAACCAGTATTAGATTTAGCCGATTTGTCTGCAGATTTATCCGATTTATCAGGCAATTTTACAGTCTTTGGCTGAAAGACACAATACAAAAGAAACAGCCACAAGTTTCCAACCTTCACAAACCACACATATAGCTGAACAACATTACAGCTACTTGCATACCACCACAGCAGGACTTGGACCAGACTCCGCAGAACTACGGGGAGAAGGATCAGCAGCAGCCTCCATAGTCAGCAATCACATTCCTACTGACTACGTGGACTTATAAATCAGTCAAACACCACACCCTCTTCAACCTCCGCCTCCCACCTGAACAAAAAATTTACCTGCCATGGTTGGAAATATGCAGGAGGCATCAGTCAGCCATAGAAAGCAAAAACCGCCGCAGCCCGGGAAAGAATGCACGTCAAGTGCTCATTATCCGAGGACGCCATCCACACATCCAGCATGGTGACGTCATAGTCGCATTAGCTGACTGGAAGGAGGGCGGACACGTATTGCCGGTACGCGCGGAACACCCGCGCGACATACAAACCTGCAGGGAGACACACTAACGCCGGCTGCACAGTCCCTCACTGATCCACTCTGGCCAGCCTGCAACAGGGAACTGCACACACCGCAGCTCCTGCTCACTGGCATGGTTGGCTTGGTCTCCCCCCTCATGATCCTAGCGTCCTGTGGACACGAAACAACTGAAGGGGTATGTGTGAATGTTGCTTATATACCCTGCCTGCCTAACGCATATTCAATTGTTTAATCTAGCTTCCTGTCCAATTTAAAATGGAGGGAGACAAATCTCAGGGTTGCTGTCCTGGGAAAATAGGATTTTTAGAAGGCTTCAGGCTCTTTAAACTTGGACTTTTAACCCTAGTTGTCATGTATAGGTGGTCCTCAGCTTATGAATAGCCGAGTTCATAATGAGGGTACTGGTAGAATAATGGGGCAGTAGAAGCACAGAAGGCAGTACAGGTGGCACAAAGGTGGGCAGAGGAGACCCAAGGAGGACACTTGAATTTTAAAACTGGCCCATGTCCATGATTGTACAGAAAAGTATACCCCGTTTCAAAAAATAATTCAGGTTAAAATTGAAGCTACTACCTTTACACATACAATTTAATATAAGGAAACAAATTAAAATTAAAAGCCAGATCTTACCTCTGCCATGACAATGTCCTGACACTTCTTAATGAATCGGCCCTCTGCCTTCACTATGGTCTGCAGGAACTTTATATATTGCACACTGCGGCCGTGAGTCTCAATACAGTGAGCAAAGTGTTGGACAACCCGCTCATTTATCTCGCTACATAGCTGGAAATTGTCCTTGAAGATGTGCTGCATGGTGACTGCTTCCAGAATCTACAAGATGAACATACTGGCATCAGCCTGACCTGCTACAGACTCAACTTATACATGCAGGATGCAGCAATATTTGATTTGCGTTTCGTTAGCATCAAAGTCAATGCAGAATCACAAAGCATTGCAAAGACCCTTTTCTGGTACTATGTTTACATTGACATGCTGTAAAATGAAACAGAACACACACATGTACTGTGGCACTTTAAGTAGAAATATTTAGAAGGGTTCTCAAACTTTAAATATCAATTTGAGGATTCTCAAGTGATGCATTAACACAGATTACAGAGAACACAGTCCAGAACTTTGTACAGGTCCTTTTGAGTAAAATCCTCCAAACGGACACCCCATGCTTGTGGCTGCAATATTGGGATTGTCACACTCACCCCAGGTGTCAGGAAGAGGTTGATATGTTTGTGGAGCAGAGCCTGGTTCTGTTGGTTGCCAGCACAGAAGTTTTGCAGGAACTCATGGGCAATTCTCATGATCTCCTGCATCCGGGTGTCCTCTGTCTGCAGATGGAGAACATAAAATGAGACATTACATGCAGCAGTATGTATACAGTGGACATTAAAGCCTGGCACACATGAAAGATAGCACTTAACGGAAACAGTCTTCAATCATTTGGATATTTAAAGAAAAAGAAAAAAATTATCGACTTACATCCCCCTAGTGACTAGGCCATTTTTTTTTTTTTACAATTCAGCACACTGCAGCTTCAACTAGGGTTGCCACCAAGCCGGTATTCGGCCGACAGGGCCGTTTTTTTCATTAGAAAGCCGGTGCTCGGAATTTTTTTTACCGGCAGGGCATTTGCCAGTAAAAACAAGCGGAGACAGAACATGGATATCAAAACCTCCCCAAACTGCTGCCAGCCAATGAGAGCGCTTCCACTGGCCGGGCTGGCCCGCCCCTCTCCTGTGCCTACACTAGTTGTTTGTGGCCAAGGTGTGGAAGGAAGTGCAATCTACATGCAGCAAGCAGAGTGTCTGTCCCTCCTCCTGCTCTTCTGCAATCTCCTAAAACTTTGAAGTCTGCAGCGTCACACAGGCTCTGCATAATTACATTCTAGGTTTGTCTTGGTCGGCTCAGTTGTCAGTCTGTCAGAGTTCTCTTTCAGGGAATTTGTACAAGTGAGAGACAGTATATTCCTCTGTACCAGGACAGGCTACCTGTAGTAAAAATTCCTGAGGGACCAGGAGGTGTTAATGATAGCCTGTTACAGCATCAAACTTTTGTGAAGAAGGCCATTACCTAAAGATACGTAGATTAACACTGCAATCAAACGGGGCTTTTGAGCTTTCAAGTTGTCTGAAAAGCAGGAGCCCTGCAGCTACCTCAACCAATTATTTTCTTCAGAATGGTAGCTATAGACGATAAGACATTCCCACCTGTAAGGTGCCATGTTCATTTCCAATCGGGCATGTCACCGGTGCTGCCGCGAAACCGATCACTATAATTATGCCGTGCACGATTATAGAGATTCAGGCGCGTGCTTTGGAGAACTGATGGTTAGATTGGCAAGTGATCCGGACAGCAAGCTATTGTTTGAATCGGCAGCAGTTTCCCATCTGCACATTCAGACTTAAAGGAAACCGTCTTTTTGCTTTTACAGGATAAAGACTCATTCACATCATAGGCACTTAGGTGCACATTTTGGTAGCACATATGTGCAACACGCAAGAATGGCAGACGTGCATAGACAGCACTTCTGCGCTGCACAGCAGTGTGATGCGCTATCGCCCTGCTGCATGCATTATTCAGGAATCTCAGCGCTGATCTCATTTACTGTAGTGAATGAGATCATCAGCGCGCAGATGGCGTGCAATCATACACATTGTGTCCCAATAGCACGGCCAGTCTGCACCAATGATGTGAATGAGCCCTTAGGCTGCATTCCCACCTGTTGCCGGATCACAAGCAGCCAGTGGGAGAGGACAGTGTAATGTCCTCTCCAATGGTCCGCTGTGATCTGGCTTTAGCCCAGGGCAGATAGGCTCCCCCACAGGCGTATAATCCCCCAGGACACGGGAGCACGATGAGGGGTGCAGGCACACCCGAGATGCGCATGCACAGAAGCCCGTGACTGCCCAGCAGAACAGAGATATAGCGGCAGAGCGGAGGGGCCGAAGAGGACGGCGAGGGAAGCCACGGTGCTCATGGGGCTTCCCAGGTAAGTATAAATAGGGCTAGTGAACCATCTCAGGGTCACTTTAAAGGACAACTGAAGCGAGAGGTCTATGGAGGGAGCCATATTTATTTTGTTTTCAGCAATACCGGTTGCCTGGCAGCTCTGCTGATCCTCTGCCTCTAATACTTTTCGATAGAGACGTTATTGGCCTTATTAAGACACGACTGCAGACAAGCAGACTAGCAGTACTAGAACAAACTTATAGAGACTGCACAGAAAAGGCTTCTTAAAGTATCTGTATTAGCAGCATACAGAGCAAGCAGAGGCACACAACATGTTTTCAGCATAGCCCTTCCTCACCTGAGAAACCATGTCGTGTGCCTCTGCTTGCTCTGTATGCTGCTAATAGATACTTTAAAGAGGAACTCCAGCCTAAACAAACATACTGTTATTAAGTTACATTAGTTATGTGAATTAAAATAGATCGGTAATATAATCGCTCACCCACCCTGTTTTAAAAGAACAGGCAAATGTTTGATTTCATGATGGCAGCCATCTTTTTGGTTGAAAGGAGGTAACAGGGAGCATGAGACACAGTTCCAACTGTCCTGTGTCCTGAGCGCCTCTCCCAGTTGCTAGGCAATGTGAACAACATAGCAAATCCCATCATGCTCTGCACAGCATCAGGGAAAAAAACCCAGGCTTTTTTTCTTTGATGGGTGGAGCTTAGATAAAAATGCAGCTAAAAATGATGCTTTGGTAAGAAAAACAAAGTTCTGATGCTGTGAAACTGTTAAACACCAAGCCTTTTCAGTTCTGCCGAGTAGCTTTTTAGTCCGGAGGTTCACTTTAAGAAGCCTTTTGCAGTGCAGTGGTGTTGCAGGAGTGATGTACTTGCAGGGGGCTTGCACCGGCTTCCAGGTCTAGAGTTAAAGACCTGTAAAGATGGTGAAGTGGGGTTGTTCCAGTAAAGCAGACCAGCAGTGCTGCCGCGCAACTGGTATTGTTTAAAAGGTAATGAATATGGCAGCATCCATATCCCTCTCACTTCAGTTGCCCGTTAAGGTTAATACCGTATCTATGTGTGGTATGTCCTGCTACAGCAGGGGCATAACCGTATAACCAAGGGCTCCTTATCAAACTAATCTTAAGGCCTGTGTACACACACCAGATGAAACTTGTCCAAGGAGGCTGATAACCACCTCTGTTAAAAAGCGCGTGTACAGCAGCGCCAGATGCCCCATGACTGCTTGGCCAGCAAGCCATTTTGGTGGATCACTTTGGGCAAGCGACAGCAGACAGCATTATTCTCCCTACTTAATACCCCTGCTGCACAATGTCACTCTAGCATCGCCCCCCAACATAGAACAGAATGCGTTATTTCCTTCTCATCAAGCAAGCGCCGTGTCTGCACAGCCTTTGCCCTGCAATACCGCTTGAGGAATTGGGTCCAAATAGCTGTTGAGTGACATTGAGTATACGAATGGACCTTTACAGCCTTCTTAGCATTTGAGACTCCATCTTGAATGTTTCTGAAAGAACTCCTGAACCAGGGTAAAATCTATTGAAGGATGCCCATTGTGTCCTGGCAATGCTCGTTAACCTCAGGGTTACCCCCATTAATCCACCAACCCCCTGCTACTCTAAACTGCCAGGCGTGGGTTTTGATTAGCACAATAGAAAATGCGTGTGAATGAGTACTTGCTTTCTCTGTGTTTGCGCCATCTGGAACTTACACCAGCGCAGTTCTGTTTCGTACTTCATCGCTAGGCGGAGCCTCCTGGATTTCAAATTCGACTGGAGGATTCCGTCAAATATGAAGGGGTATGGGGGACCCCAAGGACAATAAGCAGGACCTCAGTTCAGGGGTACTTTAAATTAAGGAAAGACCTTTTTAAGGTAAAATCTTCTAATTAAAAAAAAAAAAAAAAATATATATATATATATATATAGTATATATGCATTATGCATTTGTACAGCCTCCGTCCTGCAGTGAATCATCACAATATTTTTTTTTACTTATTGCAGTCAGTCGGTGCTGTTTCAGTAAGTTGCTTTTATAGCAGTGACAAAAAAATATTGTGATGATTCACTGCAGGACGGAGGCTGTACAAATGCATAACTAGCCTGTAGGCTAGCGATGAGTTTTATTGCTATGCAGGAGGCCCAGATCCAAACTATGAACGTCGGGACCAACTACTCCCACTTCTAGGCCACACCCCCAGACCACGCCCGCAAGCCGGTATTTTTTTTCCCACAAAAGGTGGCAACCCTAGCTTCAACAGTGTGCTGCACGGCCATACAACTTGGCATACAAATGAATCTTGCCCCCTTTTCTTGCCACCAACAGAGCAATTTTTTTTCCCTTTTACATAAAAATTTATTTTTCTCCATTCTAAATTATTTTACAGAGCAGGCCAGTGAACTATTGACCTGTCCTCTGCAGAAGAAAAAAATACAGTGACTGACAGTTGAGATAACAAGCTTCAGAAGACAGAGCTCTCTGTGACTTTCAAAGTCGTGGAGCTCAATGGCTCTTTTGCATAGAGAACAACTGGAGTTTCTTAAGTCCAATATTGTTTCCAGTACAGGAAGATGTATCTCTCTAGGCTCCTAATGTTTTATTTCTTAGCTGTACTACACATAGAAAATCTTTTTCGCTTCAGTGTCTCTTTAAAGGATACCCGAGGTGACGTGACATGATGATAGACATGGGTATGTACAGTGCCTAGCTCACAAATAACTATGCTGTGTACCTTTTTTTCTTTATTTGCCTGAAAGAGTTGAATATCAGGTATGTAAGTGGCTGACTCAGTCCTGACAGACAGGAAGTGACTAGTGTGACCCTCACGAATAAGAAAGTCCAACTATAAAACACTTTCCTAGCAGAAAATGGCTTCTGAGAGCAGGAAAGATAAAAATGGGCAATAGTTCATATATTTTAGCTCTGGCATACTTCAATGAATGTGTCATTGAGCAAAAATAATGAAACCGTTAAAAAACGTAAAAATCAGATTTAAACATAAAATAAACTGTGGAATATCTTAAAATTTTTTAGGAGAAGGCCACCACTCGTCCCACGCTCGGTCCCTTCAGCAGCCCCGGGGCCAGCAGAAGCATCGCTCTCCATAGGCTGCAGCAGGCCAAGTCTCCCTAGCAACAGGGAGAATTCTCATTGGTCCAACATGAACTAATGAGATTTCTCCCTGTTGCTGAGGATTCCCATTGGTCTGTTTCAGCCCAATGGAGAATCCCCATGCTTCTTTCAGCCTCCGGGCTGTTCAGAATGGATCAAGCGGTGGTGTTGGACAGCGAGACGCGTGAGTATTACATGACGGCGTCGTGGATGAGATGAAAACGGGCGGCACGAATGTGGAGACTAGCCTTAGAAAGCGGACAGTGTCCGTTCTCATAGGCTTGCATTGGACAGGTTTTCCCGTCCAGTCCAGGAAAACAAAGCGTCAAATCCGGGCTCTCCGCAACGTTTTCTTTCCGTGCAACACGGATCCGTGTGCGATCCGTGTTTCTGCACGAGTGGAGGCGAGTCCTGTTTTTAACATAGGATCCAATTCCTGTGTTTCCCACGGATACGTTTTTAAAACCAGTGTGAACCCGCCCTTATGTGTGAACAAAACTTAACTGACCTAGCAGAATGGACAACTGATGTGCAGGCCAGGTAAGGTCCATGTTTCTCCGTGGCTCAGTTAATTTCAGCTGAAAGCTTTTCACAATGCACTGCTATGGAACAATTCAGGCAAACTATAACATTTCAAGTTTAAATTATGAACAAAAGCCTTCTATCAACCACTTTGAAACCATTTTAAAGCAGGAATATTCATAAGATAAACCCTCTGCTCCTGTAGGGAATCCATTTCATAACATATTTCCGGTCATTAAAACCACTGCAGAGATCTGCAAATCTGTTCCTGTCCCAGCAGTCAAATGATCGTTCACTGAATGCCAGGGAAAGGCTTACCTTCTCATAAGGTATCTGTAGCAGTTCCAGCACCACTGTATGCGCCCCCATATTCCTCAGCAGTCGCTGTTGCTGCTTGCGGTTCCTTCGGCCCAGTGTATTCTCCTGCACACACAGCCTACTGAGCCTCAGGAGGATCTGGGGATTAGAATTGGGTCAGGAGGCACACATAGCAATACCCAAATAAAGATGGAAAAGGTAACTGAAGTGACAGGTCAAATCATGAGAAACACACACACACGTTATGGTGCCGGGCAGTTTGGCACAAAACTCCCTAGCAGTGTTAAATACTATTCCCCCTATGAATTGTCTCAACTCAATTCAGGGTCTGGCAACCACCAGAGCCCCTTATTACCCTGCCTTGGGGTGTGCAGCATAGCAATGAATATAATTATCAATCTACATGCGCTGAAAAAGGGTGCTGTGGTAATTTGGGCACCAGGGGAAGCTGTTGGTTAAAATATGCTGGCATTCTACTATTGGCCATGGGCTTATACCAATAGCAAAATATAGGTGGATATTACCTATGTTCACTATCACTTAACCAAACTCTCTTCCCAAACTGATCCTCCCTCTAACTGCTCCTAGCACTAACTATACTCTGCCGATCCCTCCACAGATATATGCGCTGCCTTCCACAGCTAACCACTCCCTCCACTGATATCTGCCTGTAGTCCCCTATGTATCATGTGGCGCCAGCACTCAAATTATATGCTGGGCACCACTGTAGGTGGTTTAATAAACATTGTAACTCATGGGGTGCCTATTTTATTGCACAGCTGCAGGTGCCCAAATGACCTGTCTCCCTTAGGGCCCTTTTCCACCAGCATTTTACAATCGCTACGGTTTGCTTTTTAACATAAGAATCGCGGTAGGTAATTTCCACTACTGCGATTCGTTTTTTACTTGATCGCGATCGCGCCGCGGAGCGACTTTTGCCGCGATTTTGCTATGCAGTGCATAGCATAGCAAAATCGCGGCCGCGAACGTCGGGGAATCGCCGCTAATTGCGATTCAGCAATCGCTAGCGTTCAGCGTGAACGCTAGCGATTGCTAGTGGAAAAGGGCCCTAGAGTGTTTTCACCTCCCACACAGAGTAATAACTGCCTGAAATTTTTATCTATTTTGTGGTATTGAAAGTGTTTGTACAGCCACACAGTTTTATGACCTGTTATCAGGGAGTAGTGCCGCTTCAGCCAAACAGTAGCAATACTGTGATTTATAACCCTGGTTTCTTAACCTTTACAGTACGGGGTAAAAAAAGGGATAGGTAGGAGCAGAAAACATGCCAGTAACAGTGTAATGTTCAATCCTGGCATTTTAAGGCTTAAACCAAGATTAGGTCACTAGGGGAAGGTTTCCTTCTATTGATTTGATTCTCAGTTTATTTCCACTTCAGGGTCACTTTACTTCCAAATCCAAAGTACCAACATCAATACCTCACGGACCACCCTGTAGTTGTAGCTGCTGGTGCTCTCTGCTTTCTTGGGTTTGCCAGTATCCTCCTAAATGAAAGAAAATACAAATCAGTCTGTGCAGGATCTGGTGCAGTAGTGCGGGTGTTATGTTTTTGAGCCTGAACACACTGTGAAGGTGACGATAATTATTACGTTTAGAAAGGTCAGAAGATACAATTTAAACTAAATGCAAACCTTTGAAGACAAATATACAGTTTTTATCTTGAACCCGTCATAATATTGTCACAGTCTAGCTTAACCCACCTGCTTGATAGCCCCAGTTCCTGGTGCTGGTTCCGGAGCCTCTTCTGGCCCTGAACCTTTATAGACCCAGAGCTCAGACTTTTCCACAATGGACCTCAGCTGGTCCAGATCCTGTTTGATCTGCTTGTAGTTATCCACATCTTGGCTGGTCACCAGAAGTTGGACCTGCAGTGAGGTTAACACTGGTCAGAAGACTTCTAAGTTCAAAGAAAGTGAAGTGGGAATAATGTGGAGGCTACCATAATGAGTTCCTTTTAACCAATACCAGTTGTCTGGCAGCCCTGCTGATCTATTTCTACTTGACCTCAGTAGTGTCTAAACACCAGAAACAAGCATGTAGCTAATCTTGTCAGATCTGACATGTCAGAAACACTTGATCTGCATATGCTTGTTCTGGGTCTGTGGCTTAAAGTATTAGAGGCAGAGGATCAGCAGGATAGCTGGGCGACTAGTATCACTTAAAAAGAAAAATATTTCAGCCACCATTTCCCTCTTGCTTCAGTGGTCCTTTAATTCACAGTGAATCTGGTCATTTGCAGGCCACCCACCTGCTTGAAGGCCTGTAGGACTTCCTGCCTCTGGCTGAAGTGTCGGAACAGAAGCTGGAGGGCTCCTGACACTAGTGGGGGGTAATCGTGCATAGTGAGATGAAGCAACACACGGAGGAAGGTGCGGCCGCCATCATCATCCAGATCTAATGGGGTGTTCTCCTCACTGCAAAGAAGAGACAATAAGTTAGTTTGTGAGGAAAAGGTGAAGAAGAATAACTAATGGAGATGAGTGAAGAACAGATTAAAAAAGAAGAAACCGATGGGGCTGGCTTTACTAGGGTTTTTTTTATAGGCGGAGATCACTGGACAACACTGGAGCTCCTGATAGTAAGGCCAAGGTGGAAGATGGTCTAAGGCTGCAAAAGTTTGCTACCCTTGATAGGTCATATACAAACATAGTGACAATGATAACATTTTAGTGAATTAGGAGATGTGCCGTAGCAATTCTGTACACCACTTAAAGCAAGAATAATAAATTAGAAAAAAACTTTCTCCCCTGACTTATTCTGGGCTACCTGTGAGCCCTTAGGCCTTGTACACACAAGAGGTATGTCACCAGATAGGGATTCGGATCAGATCCCTCGAGAGACACTGCAATGCCAAGGCATTACATACTAGTCGCTAGCTTGCAGACTAGTAATGTATTCTGTTACTATGCAGGGAGGCAAAGGGCAGACTGAGCATTGTACAAGCGAAATCACATGGAAGACGGGGTGAGTAAGGAGAAAAATGCCCTCAGCTGAGTTCATCTGAGTCGATCTGGTGGGCTGATCACTGACAGAGGCGGGCTACGAGGGTTGCTGTACTCACAGTAGATTCCCGGCAGAGGCCGTTAATGGACATCTGTGCCAAGTTGTGTCTGTCATGTGTATGAGGCTCAACTCCTAGCCTAGTGCGTACATGCATAAGCAAAACATTGAAACCCCAATGACCTCTGCCCCAAAGCTCACATGGTCCCAAAGTTCCAAGAAAAACTAGGATAGGATAAGGAGCAATTAGATTAAATTGTCTGATAGGACCTAAGTGAGGGCTGCAAACTTGCCACGTGACAGATCGCATACGATCCCCAGCAATTTCTAGCCTGGTGGAACCCTAGTAAAATGAAGCCCTTGGTGTAGATACATATAAGGATAGGATGGTGTTTTGAAGTAAACCCATGTTCATACTACAGTCCACTGTATGAACAGGTAGCAATGAGTGAAATAATATTAAAGCAGGAGACTTGCCTTCCACCAAAGATGCCTTCAGCCTGTTCCTCAATGTGCTCGAAATCCAGGGCACCTAGAAGTCATTTCAGGTTTAGATTTACAATCCAATATGGTTTTTCATCCACATTTCTTTCACGTCTACCTGGCTATTATTATGAATCATTTTTGGTTTGTAAAAGTTCATGCTTACAAGGAATTTAACATTGTAGTCGGTAAATTAACACAGGCAATTTAAAGAGAGTCTGAAGCCATTCAAAAGTCTTATTTTTACTGTTTATCTTCAGCAATATGAGCACAGGTGAAACGCCACATTCCTGCAGCAGAATAATCTATACTGTATTTTTTTGGACTAGAAGACATTTTTTCTCCCCCAAAAGTGGGGGGAAAAAAGTCACTGCGTCTTATAGTCCAAATGCAGGCAGTTCCTGACTTGTGAACGCCTGCCAATACCAAACCTCCAACCCGCCACAATGGTGTGGACTCCCTGTACTGTGCCCATGCAGTGGAAGACACAGGGGGACAAACGGAGGGCATATGGGGACACAAAGGGGCATAGAGGTGGACACAAAGGCATAGAGGTGGACACAAGGAGGACACATGGGGGACAGAGGACGACACGGAGACACAAGAGGTACAAAAGGGGCATAATCTACAAGCTTCCCCTTCACCATGGATGCACCAGGTTTAGAGTATATGTTTTTCCCCTGGTTTTTGTCCTCTAAACCTAGATGCGTCTTATGGTCAGGAGCTTCTTCTAGTCCGAAAAATAGCAGACAGAAATTAACAGAGGTGCCAAGCATAGTCTAGACTACACGCTGTGTATTGCTCCTGCCCTTTATTGCCTGAAGAAGCGGGTCCTTGCCTGCGAAACGCGTTGCGACTCTTTACTGGGAGCAATTAAATAAACTGTATATATGTTTTGAAAATCAACAGCTTTGTTGTCTGTTTATGGTTGATTGGTCCACCACCGCAACCAGAACAATTTTAAACTTTTTATATATTTGTATCCTTTCGGCGCCTCTGTACACCTTTGCGCATCCAGAAGTCCACCCTTGGTGGAAGGGTGATCTACCCTACACATTCCCTCTATCCACGGAGAGCGACGTCTTAATCCTGAGTGGGGACAGGCTTGTTCTCCCCACCTGCCTGAACAGTGGTTGCTTTGGAGGCAACCCTGGTTTGTGAGTATATTACTTGCATTTCATAATACATCCCACCCCTATTAATACATACTACACTATATTGGGCTCTCGGTCTTCTATCTTTTAGTCCGAAAAATAAGTTAATCCCGCCATATCTCCTGGGAAAAATTTGGGGATAGCTTCCTGTTAGAGGCAGAGCTTTGTGCTGTAGCTCTGCCTCTGCTGGAGTCAATTTCCGCTGATCGCCGCCTTTTCCCTGCCCCTCTCAGCCTTCTTTCACTGAGAGGGGGCAAGGAGAGGCGGAGAGCAGCGCAAATTACTCTAGCAGAGGCAGAGCTACAGCACAAAGCTCTGCCTCCCCTGGGCAGCAAAATCCACGACCTGGGAAGTCGTGGATTTTTCCCTCTGGATTTGGGGGTGTTTAAATACATTGTTTTGCTGCAGGAATGCAGCGTTTCACCAATGCTCATATTGCTGAAGATAAATGAAAAGTAAAAAGAAGAATTTTTAATGGCTTCAGACTCTTTAAATCAAGCAATATGACAACAGCTAAGAGAACAGTTTTAAAAATTACTTTTAAGAGTTGGAGGAATATAAGCAGTAATCAGGGTTCCCCAAAAAAAGGGGGAAAGCCAATTATGTGTCAAGAAGCTTCTGTTCCCATTTCTTTTTTCAGGCGTGAGCAGCAGAGATGGAAGTGGAGCTAGCGGAGCGATGGTAGTTAGTGGAAATCTTATTGGCTTGGCATCTGGGCCTATTATTGTACAGGGCTTCTAGGTAGAGAAAGGATCCTGTCTGTTGACTGGAAGATGCACTTAAAGCGGAATATAAGCCTGCATTTCATCTTTGCTCTAAAACATTTACAGCATATTATATGCAACCAGCATTTTTTTTTTAACTAGACTAGCATTGGAAGGGTTACACACAAAGCTTGAAAGTTCAGTGCAATGAAATGCAGACGCACTGGAACTTTAGATAATGTTATCTTGTGTTTACTTAAGGCCTCTTTCACACCAAGACGTTGCGTTTTAGGGGACGTTAAGGTCGCATAACGTGCCCCTAACGCAATGCATGGTGGTGTTGAAGTTGGACGTCAGATTGAGCCGCGTTATGCAGCTCTTGGTGTGCGGTTTTCCTTCTATCTATACTGATAGAACAGCCGCTCCAGGATAGGGATGGGAAGTCCGGATCTTTTCAATGATCCGATTCAAATCATCCGAATCTTTGAAAAGATCCGGATCTTTGAACCGAATCATTTGCATCATTTTACTAGGGAAGCAGACTGGGGGTGAAAGGACTAGCAGGACAGCACTTTCCCTGCACTGCACATTTTGTATGTTCTTGTTTCTTCCAGGCAGACATCCACTGTGAACCGAATCGTTCATTGTGATGATCCGGATGATTCGACTTACAAAAAAGATCCGGATCAAATGAACGATTCATTCATGATCCGGACAACACTACGAGTCCAGGTTACGTCACCACAGTGCAGTGAATATGAATTAGTCACTGAGCATGTGCAAGCAGTCGAATGCAGCTAAAGCTCAGTATAACGCACAGCATGCTGCACTTTTATTCAACGTGTAGCGTTACAATGTAACGCAACGTGGGCACTGTGAACAACACATTGAATTTTCATTACTGTGAGTTGGGCTGCATTACAGGCTGCTGGAACGTGGGACTTTAACGTCCCACTGTGAAAGCAGCCTAAATGTATCAAGTGAGGAATGTGACACATTCTCTGACTGTGGAGAAGCTGCTCAACAAAGAGAGAGTCAAAGCATGTTTGCCTGAATGAACGAATGAATAAAACTAGTTAATAAAATGCAAAGTCAGCTCACAAAGCAAAAAACTGTACTTTTGGGAACCTATAACTTCTAAATGAATAATACTTACTGAATATACTCGCATATAGGCCGAATTTTTGAGCACAAAAAATGTGCTCAAAAGTCCCCCTTTCGGCCTATATGCGAGTCACCAACTTTTATGACCGTTTTCGTGTTAGACAGGAGCTCCTCCACTTGTATATGCAGGCTGCGCTCCTCCACTTGCAGCGGTGATGCTGTATGCAGGCTGCGCGGTCAGGAGAGGTTGCAGGTGCCCGCAGGACCAGATGTTTTGCAAAGCGGGACAAGAGCTCATCCACTTTCAGCTACTTTTGTGTCCTGCTTTACCTGCACGGAAGTGGCCACAATGTCTTATGGATCGGGGCATCTGGTTCTGGCAATGACGTGTGACAGAGTCTGCACAATCACCAGTGTAATGATCGGGGATTCCCTTCTTCCCTCCTGTACTTGATGTGTCTGATACAGATGATGCTATCTAGTTGCGTCTTTAGACACGAGTACAGGAGGGAAGAAGGGAATCCCCGATCATTACACTGGTGATTGTGCAGACTGTCACACGTCACTGCCAGAACCAGATGCCCCGATCCATAAGACATTGTGGCCACTTCCGTGCAGGTAAAGCAGGACACAAAAGTAGCTGAAAGTGGATGAGCTCGTCCCGCTTTGCAAAACATCCGATCGTGCGGGCACCTGCAACCTCTCCTGACCGCACAGCATCACCGTTGCAAGTGGAGGAGCTCTTGTCCCGCTTTGCAAAACATCCGATACTGCAGGCACCGGCATCCTCTCCTGACCGTGCAGCCTGTATACAGAATCACTGCTGGTTCCTGACACGTCACTGCCAGCACTGTACACCCCCCCCCCCCCCCCCGCTCTCCATCATCCAGTACGTCAGATTTCTTCAAACAATACAGACTCCATGTACAGCATGTCTTATCCGCACTCCCACTGCACAGCTCACTCCTTCACTCCACAGCTGATAAACTCTCCCTGGCAGCCGCATTCCAGGTACTAAGATCTAAATGTTGCTATATGTGACATGAGGGGGGAGCAGGAGGTGTCCTATTGGGTGCACATTTGGCTATGGGGAGGGGGGGCTGCCTAACATCTGAGTGTACATTTGGCTATGGGGAGGGGACTGCCTCATACTGGGGGCACATCTGGCTATTTCTATGTGGGGGGAGGCTCATATGCGAGTCAAATGATTTTTCCTGGTTTCTGAGGTAAAAGTGGGTACCTCGGCTTATAAGCGGGTCGGCTTATATGCGAGTATATATACGGTATGCACAAATGCAAATATAATAACCGTATGGCATATAAAAAGTAGGAAAACATGTTTTTATTGAATATTATGTCAGGGTTTTAAACCGCTTTAAAGAAGAACTCCAGTGAACTTAATGTAATAAATTAAGTGCTTAATTTTTACAATTATACAATAAATATGTTTGATTTAGTCGGTGTTTGCTCATTGTAAACTCTTTCCTCTCCCCGATTTACATTTTGACATTTTTCACATGGAGACATTTTTACTGCTGGCAAGTGATGTCACTGGAAGGAGAAGCTGCTTGCTTTTATTGGCAGTTGTAAACAGCTGTTATTTCCCACAACGCAACAAGGCTTCCACAGTGGGATGTCAGGACCTCAGTGCTGTGAGGTGCTGACATCACACTGTGGGAGGGGTTTCACCACAATATCAGCCATACAGAGCACCCTGATGATCTGTTTGAGAAAAGGAATAGATTTCTCATGGGAAAGGGGGTATCAAATACTGATTGGGATGAAGTTCAATTCTTGGTTAAGGTTTCTCTAAGTTTAATCCCTTCCTGTTCTGAGGATGAGCTGAACCGGACAGCCACTGAAGATGTGAGTACTAACTTGATTATAGTGAAGACTAAAGCTAAAAACCAAGGTGTATACTGTAATATGTCCTATATTCCCAAAAATCAATAGACCAGATCTTAGTAGAGATCTGATGTACCAGGAGCATCACTACCACTCTAGGTTTGCACTGGATAATGTCTCACTCACTTGTTCGGTCTCAACCCCATCTCCTGCCATGTCAATTTGCAGCAACAATGGCCTATATTGATAAATTTGTTTGATTAACAAAATGACTGAAACTTGGAGGTGGCCTTCATTTTCAACACATTTTTCATTAGATACCATGTATGAAATCTAAAGGCGACCATACAGTACACAACTGTGCTACCCATTGACACCCCAATCAGCATCACCAAGAACCACCATTGCGGGTCTTGCGAGCTCAACTGAAATACTGATTGTGGGCCGTGAGGTGATTGAGATGCTGAAGCAAAACAACATTTTTGCCATACTAGTGTTTGTCTAATTAATGTCTAATTAGGCAAAAGATTTGTGCAGTCTATGGCCAGCTAAACCGCTACTCTGCTAAAATATCAAGCAGCAAATATATGTCTGTGTTAGTGGTTGAGACTAGAATAGGGTTCTGAAGACCAATTATCTTGAATGTAAAGGCACAGTGATCCCATAAAGCTAGCCAACATTAAAGTGATAAAAATGCATGAGGTTGTGTTATAATCTTACTTCTGTTACCGTCTTTCCCCGAATATAAGACACTGTCTTATATTCTTTTTGGGGAGGAAATGTGTGCTAGGGCTTATTTTCGGGGGTGGGAGGGGCTAGACGCTTTGTGTATGGGCAGGTGCGTGGTCTCTTACAGCACCTCCCTTGTGGCTGCGTCCCCCTCCGTTCCTGGTAATTCCTCCGGTGGCAGCGGCATTGTAATGGATCTGTGAGGGCGCCCTTTGATCTTCACGCAGTACGCCAGGCCGGCTCTGCGCTGGCGCTCTCTTCCTGTCATCATGTGCGCCCAGCAGATGCGTCCCAGGCGCACATTGATTAATCAATGTGCGCCTGGGACGCATCCTGCCGGGCGCACATGATGACAGGAAGAGGGCGCCAGCGCAGAGCTGGCCTAGCGTACTGCGTGAGGGTCACAGGGCGCCCTCACAGATGGATTACTATGCCGCTGCCACCGGAGGAATTACCAGGAACGGAGGGGAACGCAGCCACAAGGGAGGTGCGGTAAGAGTCCACACACCTCCCCATACACACAGCGCCCCCCCCCCCCCCCCCCCCCCCCAGCTAGGCCTTATTTTCGGGGTAGGCCTTATATTTCAAGCATGCTTGAAATATAAGGGAGGCCTTACTTTCGGGGTAGGTCTTAAATTAGGGGAAAGACGGTAGAAAACAAATTTATATCTTGCACTACTGTTAAGTTTCGAATGGCAAGATAAGCAGATTACACTACCACATGGACATATTACATTTACCTACAGAGATGCCAGCTTGTGCAGATATACTGTATATACAGTCCAACTGCAATAACCCCATAGAAAGCCTAAATATATTGTAAATTCCCAGATATGTACTGAAAAGCTTTCAACCTGTTTCTGTATCATACATGCTGGTTTAGTTTTTAAATGGCACTGGAGCTTAGGCTTAAATGCTAATCAAATATTAAAGCTATAGGCTTATGGTCTTATGACACCTATAACTGTAGTAAAATTAAAGCTGAATATAACCCTGCATTTCAACTTTGCTCTAAAACATTATTTACAGCATATTATCTGCAACCAGCATTTTTTTTTACTAGACCAGCATTGGAAGGGTTACACACAGAGCTTTAAAGAGACTCTAACATTCAAAAGATCCCCTGGGGGGTACTCACCTCGGGTGCGGGAAGCCTCCGGATCCTAATGAGGCTTCCCACGCCGTCCTCTGTCCCACGGGGGTCTCTCCGCAGCCCTCCGAACAGCCGGCGACTGTGCCGACTGTCATTTCAATATTTACCTTTGCTGGCTCCAGCGGGGGCGCTGTGGCGGCTTTCCATTCCGAACTACACGGAAATACCCGATCTCATTCGGGTCCGCTCTACTGCGCAGGCGCAGGAAACTTGCGCCTGCGCAGTAGAGCGGACCCGACGGCGATCGGGTATTTCCGTGTAGTTCGGAGCCGACAGCCGTCAGAGCGCCTGCGCAGGAGCCAGGAAGGTAAATAATGACGTCACCGCTGCCCGGACTCCACGGAGGGCTGCAGCGAGACCCCTGACGGATGGAGGACGGCGTGGGAAGCCTCATTAGGATCCGGAGGCTTCCCCCACCCGAGGTGAGTACCCCCCAGGGGATCTTTTTATGTTACAGTTCCTCTTTAAAGTTCCGTGGAGAGAAATGCTGCTGCAGCAGAAGTTTAGCTAGATACATTTAAGTAAACACAATGTAACAAGTGTGGAATGTGACACACTGACTGCAGGAGCTCCCCGACAGAGAGAGTGTAACATTCACCACTTGTTACATGTATCTATCTAAACTTCGGCAGCGGCAGCATTTCTCTCCACGGAACTTTAAAGCTCTGTGTGTAACTCTTCCAATGCTGGTCTAGTAAAAAAAATGCTGGTTGCATACAATATGCTGTAAATGTTTTAGAGCAAAGTTGAAATGCAGGGTTATATTTCGCTTTAAGAAATAAAACCGCGTTTAATGCAGCAAATTTGCCAATCAGCAGCAAATTAAAAATCTTTTCAGGTCAGTCCTTGGGAAACTAAGTGAGCACTACACAGAATTTGAAAAATATAAAAAAAAAAAAAAAAGGTTCCTCCATATTCCTAGTTCAAGGACAGCATCTTTGTGTACATCATCTTGCAAAGATTTTTATCTGATGGGGAGTTCAGCTCAATAGAATAGACCAGGGGTCCCCAAACGTTTTGGGTCGTGGGCCGGGCATACTTCAGATTGCTGGGGGGGCCAGAGTATACATAGAAGTCTTTCCAGGCCAGACAGTGATGCATACTAAGGTGACAACCTTCAGTCCAATTGGACAGCAGTGTCACCTGATGTGGACTTTGATTGAAAACCAGCAAATTACTGCTTTCTGTCTTCATTCTATATGTGGACCACCAATATTTAAAGATGTAGCTGACTCGCATCTATAATACATTTTGTGTGTTGGTTGCCAGTAAAAAAGCCTCAGGGGGCCAATATTCGGCCCGCGGGCCTTAGTTTGAGGACCACGGAAATAGACTGTGGTCCTGTTGTACCTTGACGGCGATGGAGCAGATACGTTTTCATGGGCCATGTGGAGGTCTTATAAGAGCAATCTAACGTGAAAAAGCCACTCTACAGGGCCAGTTTCACTGCTCAAAGTAGTTCTGAACTGGTGAAGAATTCTTAATATTCCTTGATTTGTGAATTAGCACAGTTACACAGTGAAGGCTGCTTTGCCTGAGGGCCTCACCATGCACCACTGTCGCAGTTTCCGAGCTCTCCACAGACTGAGAGTTGCTCTCATCAAACTCATTCTTGAATATACAGAGGAGGCAGGAGATGCGATAATCCAGCCGAACGTTTAGAATGAACTATAATAGAAATGTGAAGGTTAAAACAAAATGGAAACCTTAACATTGAAGAGCTTAGACAGTACAAATAAACCAGGCATGTTTATCACAATTGCATGTATGCCATGAAATTGTATTGGCATAAGCAAGTAGTTCTACCATATGTTAAATATACTAATTTATGTCATTGCTTCAAGCCCATGTACTTTTTTTTTTTTTTTTTTTTTTTTAATTCTCCCCTCCCCTGTGCAGCCAGATAGTTGGTCCTTTGACCCTGAAGCTGAAGATGCTAGGAGAAGAGTATAGGTAGGCTCTTGGCCATTACCACCCATCAAGCTATGATTTATTTTCTTTGCTACTAATGTTCTAGTAAATATTCGAACTACACAACCGATTCAATATTTCATTTTTTCTTCCGCTGCAGTGTCTCTAAAATGGTCCATTTTATTCCCAGTTTTGTCTCCTAAAAATCCCTTTTCTTTTCTATGAAGGACAGGTTTTCCTTTGTAAGCAGAGCTTTCACATGGGTTTTTTTTTCCATTGTGCTGTAGTAAACCCAACTAAATACAAATTGGAACAAAGTGAGTCCTAACAATCGGCTTGATAAGTGGATAAAGAATGCACAAAAAGCCAAGCATTGCAAAAATTACTTCAGTGTGTTTGCTGCTGCACCAACGTTCTCCTCCTGCCCTTGGATCTAGCTAGAAGGTGAATACGGAGTGCTTGGCCGAGGGCTTTACTGCATTGTCTCTCCTCTCCCTCTATAGAAATGTAACCCATCATTAGGCTGTAGCCTAGCTGAACATCGATGTTGCCCAATAGATCATAGTGTGTGTACACAGATGGGTTTTGTGGAAGCAGTCACTGCATGCCAGTGTGGCTAATGGAGGAGTAGTAGGGTTGATTGTGTTAACCACCTTAGCGGTATGGACGAGCTCAGCTCGTCTATGACCGCCACGGTGGACTGCTCGGGCCCTGGTGGGCCGATATTCACAAATTTTTTTTTTTATACACGCAGCTAGCACTTTGCTAGCTGCGTGTCTTACGCGATCGCCCCTTGCAGACTCCTTGCGCAGCCTGGCCAATCACCGCCAGGCTGCGCTATGTGGTGGATCGGGACTCCCTCTGACGTCAATGACGTCATTCCATTCGTCGTTATGGCGATTGGGGGAGCCCTAAAGGAAATCCCATTCAGAACGGGATTTCCTGATGGGTTTGATCGCCGGCAGCGATCGGAAGGGTAAGAGGGATTTGGCAAGGAGGGGGAATCATGTAGCAGGCGCTAGGCTAGCTACATGATTTAAAAAAAAAATTAAAAAAAAAAAAAAATACTGCTGCGCAGCCACCCTGGCAATCTTAATAGAGCGCCAGGGTTAACAGGCAGCAATCAGTCAAGGAGTAGCTCTGAACTAGTGGAGCAAGTGGTTTCCTTTTTACTTTGCATAACTTGTGTGATTTTTGTTTGACAAAGTTATAATTAACTTCTAGGAAAAGCATATAGAACCTGTACCCTAACCGGTCAAGCGTGTTTCATTGATCTTCGTGTGGTGTGGGAGTAGTTTGGAGCGAGTATGGTTTACGTGACCCAGTGAGAAAATCCAAAGGGAACAGTTCTCAAATCACAGCAACATCTACAACTTGAAGCATTCTAATTGGCCAAAAAGTGTGGGTGTATTACTACAACCTATCTGAAACCTAGAAGCTTGAAAGGTTGCTGTCCACCCAATCAGGTTGGTGGAATTTCCCTATGGACTTTCTTGCTGGGTGACCAGTGGCGTAGCTAAGGAGCTGTGGGCCCCGATGCAAGTTTTACAATGCCCCCCACCCCCCCCCAAGCACTCTATACGTAACATTTGATACGGCGCACCAAAACCTGCCAATGGCAACTACAGTGTCAGAGGTGCAAGAAGGGAATAGGGAACCGCTTGTTAATGATTACCACTATTTCAAAGTATCTATAGAAGTAATTATTATGAGCACAGGACCAATAGAGAGCTAATACTGCAGTTGAGGCAGGGCCCCTGTGGCCCCAATGCAGTCGCAACCTCTGCAACCCCTATTGCTACCCCCCTGTGGGTAACCTAAACTATTCTAAATCCAATGTCTCTTTAAAACCCCAGCCAGCATGTTTTTGCTCTTATACTGGATGTAGGTTTTTGCAATTTGTAACTCCTCCTGTCCTAGTGATGATCATAATGTGCCAATTTTGCATAACCAAAAACTTGCTATATTTTATATAGTGTAATGCAGAAAATTGTCAATTTACTTAATTTAAAAAAACTTTTTTCTTTCAATTTTTTAAAATAGTTTCTCAAAAACTACACTTTTTTTGGCTTGTTCCCACTTGCGGGCCGTTCATATTGGCAGGCTGTTCGTAAGTCGAGGACTACCTATATTTGTCAACTACTAGTACTTTCCCAGAACATTAATACCCTCACCTGCAAAATCTCAATGATCTTCAGCTTTGTGTCCATCACTAGGATGTCTTCTTTCTCTGGCTCCCTCTGGGGCTTAATGGCTCCTTCAGGGGCAGCCATTGGGGTCAGTGGAAGGAACCCCCCACCACGCAAAACCACCTGAGTCATGAGTTCTCCCACTCCGTGGATGGATCGCATGACATTACTGCCACCTGCTGGTCAAAAACAAATACATTAATTCCCGTTTTGAAAGGGGGGCATACATTATTACAGACCATCCCATGTTCTGTTCATTTACAGCTTGAGGAGCTTTGTGAACCCTTAGGGGGAAAATAAGTTATGCCCGTAGCAATGTCTATGAAAATTCTTATTCATTATGAGTATGGAAAGCTGTGGGCTCAAAGAATACATTTAAAAGCAGCCTCTAATGTGGACACACACTTAGAGATGAATGATCCATGAGATGCTAATACTTCTGAGTTCATGCAGATTATGTTAATGTATGTACCTTGAAAATGAAGCTATTTGAACAGGGTGAAGGTGATTGGGCCAGTTTCAAGCTGCATATATTTGCATACAAATTTAAATAATCGCTCCTACATACAACTATTCAATCTGAATGTATAATCTTTGTCCAATGTTCACAATGACATTCATACTACAGGGATTGTTAATATAGCTAAAACTAGATCAAATTTATTTGCTCCTAAAGTGGACCTGAACTCTTGCACAGGACAGAAGGAAAACTTACAGAAATGCACCCTGCATGTATTTAGAGACTTTAGCCTGTTTCATTGCTCCTCATTTGTGTGTAATCATAAGTTGTAATTTGATCTCTCTCTTAGTCACCTGACTGCTACAGCAGAGATGGCAGATAAGCTCATTTGAAAGCACAGGATGTTAATGTCTGCTTCCATAAATCAGGAAGTAGAAACAGTGCAGATTAGGTTAATGATTTGTATCAGCTGTAACAAAAACTTTCTTTAAAGGTTATTACGCCCTTGTATATGTGTTTAGAGTAGAGGATGTTCTGAGTTCAGGTCCACTTTAAAGTAGTAATAAGTTGGTAAGTGTGAACAAAGATTGCACAGTCAGATTGCATAGTGTATGGTGGGCTTCACAAAACTAAATAAAAACAATCCTCGCTCCGCTGGCAGTTGAAGTCTGTCCCTGTGATCAGGTCCGTACACACGCCGCCCGGCGGATCGCTCAGAAACAGCCGTATCAGTCTGCCGACAGACTGTACACACACCGGACTGTCGCTGGAACGCCCACCCAGTTGGAGGTGATGACGGACCAGTCGTTGCCTCCAGTCCGGCGTGTGTACGGACCTTTAGACAAAGGCAAAGCAGATGGTAAGGAAACACTAATACTGTGATGAGCATGAATGAGAAAATTATACAACTTAAATGGCATCACAAGATACACTATACCCCAACAGTAGATGGAGCTAAAAGTGGGAGGGGAAAAAAAAAAAAGTCCAGTTTTTGAGCTAGCCTAAAAAACCCTGTTGTACATGGCTGTAAAGGTGGCCACACCATACAATTTAATAAATAAATTCAATCCAGGAATTACAATTTTTCTGATGACAAAAAAAAAAAAATCTGACCAATGTACCACTAACTTGTTCAATTTTTCTTTAATTATGAAAAAAATTGCTTGCATTTATATATTAAGAAATTGGCAATCTACCCTACACCATTCAATTTTCATAAAATCCAATGAGAAACATTTCACCACTCCCGATCAACTTGTATGAAAATGAAGTTTAAAAAAAAAAAAAAAAAAAAAAAAAAAAAAAAAAAGCCTTCACCTTTTCCATACTACCAATCATTTTTATTGAATTACTGTAAGATCGAATCATTTTATTGTATAGTGTTTGGCCACCTTAAATCCTTCCTCCAATAGACCAATAGAGAGCTCCCCCACAGCAAGTCATGTGGCCACTCTCGTTATGAGTGGGGGGGGGGGTCATTTTGGTCACACATTCTATGACCCCTGGGAGATGGGCCGGGCCACATCAGGTGAACAATGCCGTTGGGGCCCCAGCAACATTTAGTTGGGGGCGATTTGTAGCTTTGGGATGCTGCTTCAGCACCTAAGCAACGTTGCATTGTTGACACCAGGCTCCCGAGACCAGGCAGCTTTGCGAAGCTGTAGGAAATTAGGATACCAGATCAAACTTCTGAACTGCTTTCCCCATGAGAACGCCCATAGTGCCCAACTATTTGAGTTAAAAAAAGGGGGACATTAAATCATGCTCCTGCCACACAAAATTCATAAGCAAAAAATGTTTGATCACTCAAACCACACTGGTCTTGTCTAGCCTTAGTTTTGAGTCATAATATTTAGCAGTAAGAAATCTATTACAGAGGAGAATAACGTTTAGAGTTAATTTAAAAACTTTTTAGAGGAGAAAAATACATATATTTACACAGATCCATACAGCAATCCTGAAAGAAATTAGGAAAAAAAGGAAGAATTTGATTCCTAAAGAGGGACTGTCCATCCTAAAAAGGGACTGCTGGGAGCCATAAGAATGTCATGTGGCTGTGTGGGTACAGGTACTAGTGTTTGAAATACTGTGTGGCAGGGTGAAGTGGGAGAGGCTAAATTTAGGTACCAGTTAGACGGGCTGTTTTTTTTTTGTTTTTTTTTAAGTGAGGGGGCTAGACGTGTGCTGATCTGCCAGTGAGGTAGCTAGGCACCTGCGGTGTGCATAGTGCGCAAAAAAGAAGCGTAGCTTTGTTTCTTAAAGACAGCGGGCCTGCCCATCCAAACTGTGGATGAAGCCCTCTCTTGTAATAGCCGTGGTTACCATGAATACAGCATGGATTAGATTAGTGCCACAGAAGAGGTCAGTGCTATATAAATACGTCTTCGTAATGTAGAGCATTAGACTAGGACTATGGTAAGTTTACATTGTGAGCTCTGAGGACAGTCACGCCTCATGCTTACTCCATTGTTTTACACAGCTTGCCGAGTCACTTCCTGTAATGCCGCCCTCTGTACTTCATTGAGCGTCATACAGGAAGTTATGCAGCGAGCGGTGGACTGTAAGGAAGTGAGCAAGTTCCCCTCTCGCTTTTTAACATTTTTTAAGTATTTTAAGCAGAAACTAGCTGGAGGGAGAGCAGGGAAGGAGGGACCCAGGTGATTGGGGGGGGGGGGGGGGGTGAACACCCTTCCCCCCCGTCCTGCAGTCCCCGTCCTGTCTGCTACCCCCTCCAGCATGGCAGCCCCCTCCCCATCCACAAGCAGAGCTGGGACACAAAATTGATCAGTTTCTGTGTCCAAAATGGCCTGTGTAGAGGGGGATCTGTTTTCCTATTGCCCTTCACTACCCCTGCGTGTATCAGGATCCATATGTGGTCCGTAAAAATGCAGCAGATCCGGACCTTCCGTTCAGGTTTTGAAAACTGGTCCCCCTAAACGCAGACGGATCCGTTTTTTGTTTGGGTAAAGATGGCTGCTATTAACATCGCTACCCGTGGCTCCAGTTTCGATCAGGTTTGCAAACGGAGCCACGGATACGTTTCCAGACCGAATGTGAACCTACTCTCAGAGTAAAATTGCCTAGCCAAGGACAGCAGAGCACTGCTAATTTGGTGGGTATGTATAAGATGCAACCGTAGTAATGGTTTTCTTTACAGTGATGCACTAAAGGATTGCGTTGAAGGACTATTGCAGGGGAAAGAGTTGAACTTACCTGGGGCTTCTAACAGTCCCCAGCAGATGTCCTGTGCACGCACAGCCACTCACCAATGCTCCGGTCCCCATCTCCGGTTCATTTCCAGATTTTGCAACTTTAAAGTCAGAAAACCACTGCGCCTATGCGGCCGCTTCCACGCTCCTGCTGACTTCACTGGTAGCATAAAGTGCAGGCACAGACCAGCCTGGGCCTATGCCGTACACTCCCGATGACGTCAGCAGGAGCGAGGACATGGCTGTGCAGGCATAGTGGTTTTTCGACCTTTCCGGAAATAAACCGGAGGTGGTAACCAGAGCATTGGTGAGTGGCTGCGCGGGCACAGAACGTCTACGGGGCACCATCAGAAGCCCCAGATAAGTTCAATTTTTATTTTCTCCCTACGCCCCTACAGTACTCCTTTAACATCAAGCAATACATTTGTAACTTTACACATGCCTAGAGCTTCCAGTCACATACCCTGTTTATCATCACCTTTGCCCAGCTTGCTGGTGGGGAAGTTGGTGGTCAGATGCACACAGTCCAGGATAGCCAGAAGGATCTTGGTCAGGCGCAGAAGATCGCTGAAACTGTAGAAGCCAAAGTAGATGAGATTGCGAGCCAAGTTCACCACCTGGAAAACACATGGGAGATGCTAGAAGAACGGAATCCTTTTGACATTTGTACCACTGCTACCCTGTAAACCAATTAGCTAACTTCCTAATACACAAAGCATCCAGCCTTAAAACAAACTGAAACTGAAAAATAAACTTGTGTTATAGCTATGCGTAAGACTAATGGTAAACAGAATGTTCCTGGAGTCTTGTTCTTAATTTAACCACTTAATGAAGGTGACGGTATCTCTACTCCCTGTGGGATGACTTCCCATTCCAGAGGCACAGATATAGGTCTTTGCCGTGTCGCCGTTGAGCACACTACAGTCGCCGTGATCAATAGGCATCGGCATTAGAGATGAGATGTCCGTGGTCATTGACAAACGTGTGTATACAATAAACATTCCCACAATGCATTGCAGGAGTCTGACAGCCACAGTCATGACTCAAAGGCAAATGCATTGTGGGATTTGTAGTTCCTTAACAGCTGGAGGGCCAAGTTTGCCCATGCCTGGGCTAGTAAGTGACAGCAAAATAGGAGAAAAGTATTTATGGCTCATTTTACTCTGGAAGAAATGCACTGATTTGTATGTGTTTAAAAAATATATTTAAAAGTTTGATTTTCCCGACAGTGTTCCATTAACTGTATATTCATAATTCTCTACCCAGAATCCCCTCGGAGCCTGTGTAATCTTTGAAGAGACATCTCAGTACATCAGTCTAGGGACCAGCGTACTCCAGCTCATGTGCCCAATCAATATGCAGCAACAGTGCAGCCCATAAAGAAAAACAGGCAAATTCCCCAGCTCGCTCATTAAATGCCAAAAATACATTCTGAAAATGTATTCAGACAGCACACAAAGTTACATCACCTCAAAAGTCAGCTTGTTCTTTTCTTTATCAGAGAAAGGAAATCTCTGTCCCACCACATCTCTCAAATACTCTTCCACAAACTCCATGGTCTGAGCAAACCGCTCCTTTATGTCATCTCTCGATGTTCCGCTGCTGTCATAGCTGGCAAACAAAAAGCAAATATAAATGATAAAGTTTGTGTAGGGTACAGATTCAAACCATTATTCCAGAGACAATCACCATAAACTGCTTTCTAAACATGCCCTCTAGTGGATATTACAGTATTTGAGATAGATGCTACAGAGGCTCCAATAAGACTAAAACCATTAAAATACGTAGCGTAGTGGTGGACTTACCTCCAGAAATTCAGACTCAAAAAAAAAAAAAAAAAAGCATTTATTAAGAAAAACAGCAACTACCACTACACATGCGATAAGTTTCGAGGGTGTACGTGCTGCCTCAAGCAATAACATGGAACTACTGTATAAGCAGACAGAGGCACCAGAAGGATAAAATATTCTAAAATGTTTAAAATGAGGAGGCAGAGGTGGACTTTCCGCCCCCCAAGCAGACACACACGAGTGTTGTGTATATTAAAAAACAACAACAATAGTTTACTCCAGCAAGTGCAACGCAGTTTCACGGGCATCTCCCGCTTCATCAGGCAATAGAAACAAAGCATAAAACGCAAATAAGTCTGGTGCAAAGCTCAGCGCCTTTGGATTCCAGACATGAGAGCCTGCTGCCTGAATTTCTTTAGGCAAGTCCACCACTACCTCTTTTTTAAACAAATTTTGTTTCATTCTTATTGGCGCCTCACTCACTCTTGCTGGAGGGGTGTATCCCCGTTAACCTACTACAGAGAGAGACTTTTAGCCTGAGTGGGGACGGAATTGTGATCCCCATCTACCTATCCAGCGGTCACCATTGTGGGGACCCACCTTTGTGAGTATATTGCAGCTGAATACTTTTAGCTTCTTGAGACAACATACTGCACCATTGGGGCTCTTTATTTTTGCTCTAGTGGATATTAGTATGTCAGACATTACAGCTGGTATTGTTGAACACAGAAAGAAAATAAGTTGCATGATACATAGGATCTACACAGGGCTTGCAGTCAATACATAAGCTGATGGAACTGAGGGAAACCACTTATCTAGCAAACCTGGACTAAAATTAGGTAGCAAAAGCTTGAAACATTTGCCTGGCTCACATCAGACCTTATTCGGGTTGTTGAAAGGTTAGTGAATTTGTGGCTGCACAATTGCTTGCATAAATCAACATAACTCATTTGTAATGCATATTGGCAGGCCTGGATATTTAAAGTGGGATAAAACTCTGACATAAGTCAATGAAAATGTGTTTTTCTACTCTACACAGTCTGCCATATTTGCTTTCGCGCACAAGTAATACAGACCTATTCAGTAAGGAGTTTCTTGGGCAAGTCTCCTTAACACTGCTACTGCCTACTGAGTGCGCTCTAGTGGCTGCCTCGCAAGCGCTTTGAGTCCGACAGGAGAAAGGCGCTATACAAATACTGCTATTATTATTATAATAATAATAATAATAATAATAATAATAATAAGGTCCCAAAGTACAGTTTACCTGCTCTGAAAGCTGCCATTGCATTTTATTGTATAGCTGCTTTATTTATACATTAAAATCTATCTAGTGATCACTTCTTAGCTGCACACATACTAGAAGCAGAGAGCTCAGTTTCAGCACTTCGCTAATGTTTACTAATTGTAGCAGACAAAGGAATGTAAACAAAAAGAGAATGTCATCACCTCTTCCGATGGCACAACAAGCTTTCCTCTAAGAACAAAGTGCTGTGTTTAACTGTTCAAATACTGTTCTACTACAATTATTTTGTAGTAGATTTTATGCTGAGCAAAAAGAAATTCTGAGTTTCATACCACTTTTAAGTGACATTCCACTTTTAACCATTCACTACTCACCAGCTACACTGTATTCAGACATTAACCATGTTGCCACCTGTTCTGTCACATACCTGACTCTGATCTTCACTGGCTTCTCTTCTGGGTCCTCTATCCACTCAAAGTTTAGTACCTTTATACTGATGTAATTGCAGAATACTGCCTGCCTGGACATGTGCTAGGCCTGTGCATAAATTGCTATGCATCTACATGTGGCTCTGGGAAGGATGCACGCTGAGTGATACCTGTTCCAGTGTTGCATGGTGCCAAGCCTATCTTGACAGGCTACCTAGTGGCTGATCGACCATCTGATTTGACTATTATAATTGGATGAACAGAGGTGAGCCGTTTAATTGTATACTGGGAAGTCCAGATCTTTTCAATGATTCGGATGATTTGAATCGGATCATTGAAAAAAATCTGGATCTTTGCTGCAAATGATTCAAAGATTCGGTTCAGAGTGAGAGGTGCAGGGGAATGAGGGCACATTGAGGGTGCTAATGGGGAAGGGAGAGATGCAGGAAGATTGTGCTTGTGCACTGAAGCTGCAGTTCCTGTTTCTTCCAGACATCCACTGTGAACGGAATCTCAGATGATTCGACTCACAAAAAAAGATCCGGATTAAAGATCCAAATCATTCATGATCTGGACAACACTACAGTGCAGTGAATATTAATTAGCCATGTGGCTAGGAACAATAGTGGACTCCTGCAGTATACTCTAATGCAAGGTGTGCACTGTGAACAGCACATTGATTTTTTTTAGTGCTGTGAGTTGGGCTGCGTTACAGGCTGCTGTAACCTGAGCCTGTAACGTCCCACTGTGAAAGCAGCCTTAGGGCGGGATAGGGAAATGAAGGAGGACCAGGGAGTGCAGTGGAGAGAAAAAACTCCCAGCATGCTCTGCACCTTCTGTTATGCGGCCTGCGGACTCCTTAGCACCCTGGGGATAAAGAGGCTTGCTATTCAGCCAACAAAAAAGTAAGATATCTTCTTAACTTTAGTATTGCCTTGTTGGCTTCCTTCTAAACTGTTTAACACAGGAGAATAGGGATTTAAATTAGGTTTTTTTGCCTAACCGTTACTCTTTAAGTGTAATTGCATGGAGCACACTGTACATTGGGGGACAAGGTGGATTTCAGCATTAAATGGATCAGGAATCGGCCTGTGGCGTATGGGCAGCAAACAGATCTCTCTCTGATCAGCTTCAGAGAGATCTGGCTCTTGGTCAATCTGCCCATACGTCATCTGATGTATGGTCACCTGTAATGTATAGTACACACTCTTTTCTAATTACACTATTGAGGGAGGAAGGAACTGTTGCCTGGTGATTTTTCTACTGAAGGAGGGAATATCACTATAAAGAATTTTAGGATAAGCCCTTGCTGTTGGTGTGTTTATGCGACTGCCGATTACAATTTGAACTCCTTCACTTGACTAAGTGAACTAACATTTCTCTTTTCCAGTAACTTACTCCTCAATAGCGATCTCTGATGGAATTTCTGACCAGAGCCGGGCGTATTTCACAGGGGTCACTTGTTCCTGGGGGTCTCTGTCCACATGCATGTGCAACATAAGTCGGCAGAAGGAGGCCCGGAGGTCGTACGGCAGGTTCTCATCTGACATACAGCGCAGAATAAGATCCACATCTAGCTGACCAGAGATTTCGTTAATGGCTAAGTACTGGCGGTCCAGGCACATCCGGGCAAAGAGGTTTAGCTGGTACCTACAGCAAGATCAGGCAAGCGTTAGAACACTACTCTGTGGAGGATGTCAGAACCCCAACCAAGGCTCACCACCAGACCTGTAATAGCTCAGGACATCCTGGTCCTCCTTCTGTCCTTCTTTCGCATCTTGTGCCAACTCTCTGATGCTTTTACTCCGCGTTTCCTTATGCGCATCTCTCCAGAAAAGCCAAACTTCCTCTTCATCCTCCCCATTTTCACCAGGGCTCTCTCCGCTGTTCAAACCTTCAAACTCAAAACGTGACAGAACCAGCCTGTGAAGAAACCCTTCATCAGTCATCAAACTGTAAACTTCAGCTATTATGGAATGTGTCATTACAGAAATGATACCTTAGGTGTATGGACTAAAGGCTTACAGAGCAGCGTCTAATACTTAGGGCCTACATTTCTACAAATCCCATCAGGTATTTGCCTCCCCGAGTTATGCTTAGAGCTGAGTATTGCAATGCCTCATGGGACTTGTAGTTCCACCAAAGCTGGAGTGCCAAGGTTAGCAATCACTGCCCTGGAGTAAGACTGGAAATTACGGCCAAAGCGATATAAGTGAAGACTAGCTGACCAGCTCTGCTCACTGCGCGAAATGCCATCCATTAGCTGTAACATCACCACAGCTGCATGTGGCTGTAGGTGTACTTAGTTGGGAAGCCACACAGGGTCATAACCACAAATCATGGGGTGCTGTGGAAAAAAAAAAAAAAAAAAAAAAAAAAAAAAAAACTTTGGCAGAGCACCCCAATGTTCCCATCCTTTCCTTTCCCTGGTGACTCTTAGAACCATGGACCCCTATATCAGAGTGAGTGAAGTAGCACACACACACACACACACACACACACACACACACACACACACACACACACACACACACACACACACACACACACACACACACACACACACACACACACACACACACACACACACACACACACACACACACACACACACACACACACACACACACACACACACACACACACACACACACACACACACACACACACTTCCCTGTAGTTACCCCCCTGAAGCATCATGGGTTTTGAATTGCAAACTTTGCTGCAACTTTTGTTACAGCATTTAAAAAAAATGTCAACCATGACATTAATGCTTTTGCTTATAAACGCTAGTGTATATAACGCACACCATTTCTTTTCTCAGCACCTTTACTATCCCCTCCCCTTCAGAAATGCCATGCTGCACTCATATGCTCCATTGGATTAATTAATTGTTTCAATACAGACACCTATCCGCTGTTCCCTCGTTGGTGCAAAAGACAACAGATCACACACTTTCACCTTTTATTAATACCAAGTTGCCCTTTCATAGTCTACTGCCTAGGTTCTCAAGCTGTGGCATGGGTACCCAGAAGTGGGAGGTGGGGGACTTCTGATGGGTCCAGGGGGTACTTGGGCTTAATATAATTTAAGTTTAACAAATTTAGAGTTTCAGAAAATAAGTCCTATATAAACACCAAACTAGTATTTTATCTAATTAAAAGCAATAGCAAATGCTTGGAACTGGTTTAGAAACAATTACCATGTACTAAATATATCTGTATCAAGGGGTACTTGAGAATCTTTACCATACCAGGGGGTACTTGGCCAAAAAAGGCTTTCAAAAGGAGTACATATCCATAAAATGATAAAGTTCAAATGGACAAAGAAGTCTGAAGGACAGGCTCTTAAGAAGCAAGCCTAATGGGGCTGGGGGTCCTTTTCACTCTACCCAACCTAATGTCTTCTTGTGATTGCATCTTTCAGGTTTCTAAAAGTAGATCACCAATATTATTGTACCACTTTGCACAGTATATTGTTGCTTTAACAATAAAGGATATTAATAAAAGTTTGCCTGGTCATTTCATTTGTTGGGCCCTCTGCCATCACATGCATTGTGGTTGGACTAGACCCAGCGGAAACACACGCAACATCTTGGCTGCACATGCAGCTGGGTGAAAGACTGTTCAACACAACATTTAGTTATTTATATAGGCCAAAATGACTACTTATGATAAGCATAACAAACAAACACCCTGTCACTCCTCTGCATGATTCCACGGTTGGGTGGAATAGACTGGGTGGATAAAAGCACACACTTAACCTGAACACCTTTTCTTATGTGCTATTTATATTATTATGGGATATTTATTTTACAGAGTCCATAGTCACCTCACTAGCTCCCACAAGCTTCCAATCATCCTGCAGGTCAGTCCAGGCCGTTACTGACTCCTCCCCCTTGATCACTTCTCCCCTCCTATTATTCCATCATAATGGAGGAGTTCGTATCCCATGTTGGCATGGGTTTCTCACAGGCACTCTGCTTTCTTCCCATATAGTCTAGTATAAGCACTCAAGGTCCCAATCAGCATTTTAAAAGGTGGTTGGCATGCTGTGTTGTCTGGTCTGCAGCATTGAACATGCATTTGTGAGGCTCGATAGAACACAATGCTAAGTGTTATATCCTGTGTTAAGGGGTGATAAACTGAATCTACATAGACCCTGAAAGTAAGATGAAGTATAAATTAGAGCTTAAATGCAAGGCCCTTCACCCCACTTTGTTCTTATGGAACCATCTACCGAGGCAAGTACTACCATGCGCTGTGAAGGATACTATTGATCCTAGAACAGAAAACCAAATGAGTATGTGTGACAGTGTAGACATTGCAGGAGGTTACAGCAATAACCAAAGCTGGGATGTGGTCATAAATTGAAAACAAAGCCGAAGTACTATCAGTCTTTCCTTACTTCGTCTCGATGAGAATATCAGCATTGGTTGGGTTTAAAACCGCTTTGCATATTAACTCCTGCGTGACTGGGATGGATTTGTTCATAGACACACACAGATCAGACAGGTAATCCAAAAACCTAAAGAGAATAAAAAGAATAGGAATTATAGGATGTTTAAAGCCAACACAGGTGTAAAAAGTTTGAACTAAGTTAAACCTTGAAAAGCAAAGATTTTGATAAGCTCATGAATATTACTATTTCATATTCAACATTTCCATGAAAGCAAGTTTCAAGCAGGAGTGGCAGCTATGGACGACTCCAGCAAATGCAGCACTAAGATTATGTGTGTCACATAGGAAGGAGACGCCCTCCGTGCAATTTATTCAGTGTTAGAACCTGTGCCTTGAGATGTATATGTAGTGCTGCACATTCCTACCAGGGACTTACAAGAGCCTATTCAATCTAAATTAAACACTCAATTCTTCTGTAAGGGGTGGGGTAACGTGACGAGAGCCGCCAGGCACGGGGCTCTGGGAGAGATTCAGGACAAAACATAATTTGCATAATTTTGGCTCCATGCACCCCTATATTTCAAATAAGCACAGGAAGCAAATCAAGCTAATTACTGCCTGGGTGGACTGAACAAAGCAGCAGTGTGTCCAAACTCCTCCCTTACCGCATAATACACACAAGTCAGTCAGGGAGAAGCTGTGAGGGGGCACCAGCTAGTCTTTTACTGAACACAGAACGAACTGACTGCCTGCCCTCTGTGCTGCTGCTGAGAGACCAACTTTGCGGCCAGCACTGCAGCTCAATTGAGTCTGATCGTCTATTCTGGTCCAATTCATCTCTGCTTTGTGTACAATAAAGAGATTACATCTGCAAAGCTACCCTGCCCCCGCCCCCCCCTCCAATGTCTTTATGAAAAGGGAGTGAATATGAATGGCCCAGTTCCAAGCTTTGTGCATGGAAGTCAGAATTTCTTTGAGCAGGTTTACACATCACCCCTCCTCCGGGCCTCACCTGGGCTCCCGATTCTTTCTCACCAGGCTGACGAAGGTGTCTATCTCGGCCGCTGTAATGTGCTTCTCCAGTAGCTTGCGATTATTGTGCAAAAGAGCTGTGATTGTGTCCTCTGCCAGAACATCATAACCGATCTGTTTCTGCATAAAGCCAAACTGCTTGGCAATGTATTCCTGTACAAAGAGATACACATTATAGCCCATACGCAATTCACTTCTCCCAAGGCAGGTTTACAAACTGGTCAATAAAGCAAGCCAGAAAACTTAAAGAGGAACTGTCGCGAAAACTTTAAATTTAAAAAACACATTCAAATAAGAAGTACATTTCTCCCAGAGTAAAATGAGCCATAAATTACTTCTCTCCTATGTTGCTATCACTTACAGTAGGTAGTAGAAATCTGACATTACCGACAGATTTTGGGCTAGTCCATCTCTTCATGGGGGATTCTCAGCATGGCCTTTATTCTTTATATAAAAGACATTCCATGAAAAGAATTAATACAAAGATGCTGGCCAGTCTCCCTGCACACTATTTTGGCAGTTGGACAGAGCAACTGCCATTCAGTAAGTGTTTTTAAAAATAAAGAAAACCCTGAGAACCGCCACATGAGAAGATGGGCTAGTCCAAAATCTGTCGGTAATGTCAGATTTCTACTACCTATTGTAGCAGCAACATAGGAGAAAAGTAATGTATGGCTCCTTTTACTCTGGGAGAAATGTACTTATTTGTGTGTGTTTTAAAATTTTAAGATTTTCATGACAGTTCCTCTTTAAAATAGTTTTGACAGTACTTTTCCACCTACTTTCTGGTATTTTTCTTCAATTGCAAAGTGTTGAAATGTTATTCTTAGGCCCGGTTCACATTAGCGGTCGCCGTCCGGAATCGCCGTGCCGGAGCCGGACCGCATGCAGAACGGACAGAACGGACGCACGGCATAGCAATGAAAGCCTATGCGTCCGTTTCGTCCGGACCGGATGCGGACTCCGGCATAAGACCCAACATGCGCTATTTTTTGGTCCGGCTCCTCCGGCAGCCGTATCCGGAGCGGAGCCGGACTGCACCATCCGGCCAATACAAACCAATGAGAACCGGAGAGCGCACAACACACTGGCTAAAAATCCGGATGTTCTACCCCACTTCCTATGCGTATTGAAGCGGCGATTTTGGATGGGGACACATGGGCAAGCATTTTGGAGTGGAGCAGCAGTGATTTTAAACGTGCTGGAGATGTTGGCAGTATGTCGGAGGTGGAGGTGAGTGCTAAACAGCGGAGGGCCTAATTCCACAGGTCCACCTTCTGCTGGCCTCCCAGAACCCAACATTTTTATTCCTTTTCTACTATCTTTTGCCAAACAGATCCGGATCGCATCCTGATGAACACCTGATGCAAACTGACCGGATCCGGATCAGAACCGTACGGTTCCGGTCCGGATCCGGTCAGGTCATCCGGTCCGTTTGGCAGAGAACCGCAAGTGTGAACGGGGCCTAAATATAAGATAAAAAATGATCTGCTAGAATAAAACTCAGGAGAAAAAGTTAAAGGCAAGTTGGTACTGCAACCTTTGAGACCTCGGCCAAACTAGTCATAAGACCTTTGTCAGTTCTGCGTAAGTGTGGAAGGGTTAGAACCCATGACAGAGCTCCTCTTGCATTCCCTCTGGGGAAACTCCATCATCCTCAAAGAGAACGCAAGGTGGTTTTTACTAATGACATTAGGACACAGAGGCAGTGTCTCTTCACAATGACATGTCTCTGTGTCCTTCTGGTGTGTTGCCAGCCCCCCTGAAAATAGAGCCAGGCCAGAGACAATCTGCTTGTCGCTAGTCTGCCATTTACCTGGCATTTGTCAATCTCTGTTCCTTCACCTCCCCCCGCCTCCTCCATTGCATTGCCTCCCCGCCTCTGAAAGCTTCCTCCAATCAGAAGCTAAGCCGCGACCAGGACGTACTACCGGGTCGCGGCTTAGCTTCCGATTGGAGGAAGCTTACAGAGGTGGGGAGGCAATGCAGTGGAGGAGGCGGGGAGACTATGTGGGGGAGGCGGAGGTGCAGAGACTAACAAATGCCAGGTAAATAGCAGGCTAGCGACAAGCAGATTGTCCCCATCCTTTATGCAATACCATCAGGTAATGCAACCGCGCATTGATATATAATTTGGCTGCATTACCTACTAGTTAACCTTTAGTCCCCCCAACCATGGTTGAAGTTGAACATGAGAGGAATCACAGTGCCTAAAAAGCATCACTAGCTACTTGGAGTGAGTCGTTGCCTGCTAAAAGGTCATAATGGCATTTCTGTAGTTTTTGCCGAGGGGTGCCTTGAAAAATTTCTAAGCCATCAAGGGTGCCCTCACCCAAAAAAGTTTGGTAACCACTGCGTTACAACATAACGCTCTGGAGCGCTTTGTCTAATGTGAACAGTAACATGAAAATCAATAGAATTTCAAGTTACCTTTCTTACAGCAACCTAGGTGCAATCAGTCATAACGGACGGAACAGCTCCTAGTGTGAAAGGACCCTCAGGCAGAAGTGGTGCAGGAATAGACCAGGGGTGACTTTAGTGTACTTTAGGTACTTGCACTTATTAGAGAGACACAGTTTGTGTTTAAAGAGGCAGAGACCTATAAAGACTTTGAGGAACTCCAGTGAAAATAATGTAATAAAAAAAGTGCTTACCGTAATTTTTACATTAATCATGTATAAATGATTTAGTCAGTGTTTGCTCGACAAAGCAGGTAATTTGTAAACACAGGACCCAATGTCTGATTCCATGAAAGCAGGAAGTAGACACTGCAGATGTATTGCAGGATTTTGATCAGCTGTAACAATGTTTTTCTTTAAAGGTTATTATGCTGTTGCGTATCTTCTAGAGCAGAGGAAGTTCTAACTTCAGATCTAATCCCTAAGCTTTTCTACAAAGCTGAAAATACACAGATAGCTTCAGCTGCTGCACAAGTATACTATCCTGAAGCACACACATTACAGCTCTCTGGTGCATTGTGTACAGCCTAGGTTCTCAACATGTGGTATGCGTACCCCAGGGGGTACTTTTGATGGTTCCAGGGGGTACTCTGTCTTGATATACTTACTCAAAAATAACACATTTAGAGTTTTAGAAAATTATAAATATTATTTAAACAACACCAAATTAATATTTTAGCTAATCAAAAGCAATAGTAAATGCTTGGAAATTGCTTAGAAGCAATTATCATGTACTACAATTAAATATATTTTTGTCAAAGGGTACTTGTGATCATGTTTACTATGCCAGGGGGTACTTGTTGAGTACAGTGTTTTAAAAAGCGGTACATACCAATAAAATGTTGAGAAACACTGGTGTACAGTATACAAGCTGGGGAGTGAAGGTGATGTTCCTAGGGACGTGCCCAGAGGAGGGGAACTGCCACTTCCTTCACTCACATAATCGATGTTCTGCTCTGCTCAGTCTAGTATTATGGCTGAGCAATCAGAGGACCACAGGGGGGACTGGAGGGGATATGTCACAGCACCACAAATAAAACATAAGAAACCAGTGATGAAAACTAAAGTGTAAAGCTCTCCACCGCTTCTGTATACTTGCAGTTTCATCTGTGTAGGGATTCTCCACACAATCTGCCACCCATCTCCTCACACACAGCTCCATGACACTTTTCCTCACAGAGATCTGGCACCAGTCCAACTGCCTCAGAGAAAAGAAAAAAACACTGCCACACAGCATCCTCTAGCTCCGCCCTCCTGACTGACACTCACCTGCCTCTTCTAGCAGCTTCCAGGAGCTCCAGGATCTCCCCCCCCCCCCCCATTTCCTCCCCTCAGCCCAATGCTCTCCCATGAACGCCATCTCTGCTCATTCACCCGTTTCCCCCACCCTTAAAGTGCGTATCCAGCCTATAACATATTTAATAGATCCTCTTCCCCTGTAAAGTTATAATTATCTGCCGTGTCTTGTAAATCAGTTCCGGGGCTCCATATCCACCATCTTCAGGTGTGCAGCCCTGCTCCCTTGCTGAAAACGCATCAGGTTTTCTATATCTCGAGTAGAGAGATTGCCATGGTTTTTTTAGCAGAGGACAACAAGACCTTCCAGATAGGTAATTATAACTTACTAGTCAAAAGGCCCACTTGTTAAATGGGCGCCTCAGCCCCTACCTCCCCCCTTAACACCACACACCGTTGTTTTCCACCACACGCGTGCAAGGCCATGACGCATGCACACGCCCGTCCTCTCTGTTCTCTGAAGTCCGCCCACGCCTGGGCACAACGCATGGGCACGCATCGACAGGAAGTTTACTATATAGGATATACATACCTCCCAACTTTTTAAGATAATAAAGTGGGACATTTAAGTCACGCCCCTGCCGCACCCTAATCTTGCCCCCAACACACCCCTAGTCATGCATACCATAAATATTTCATTAGAAAAATATAATTCAAACTACACTGGTCCTTTCTAACCTTCATATTAACTTTTGAAAATAAGAAATATATCAATTTAAGAGACGGGAATAAAGTTTAGACTCAAACATTTTTCACTAGAAAAATACAATTCACATAGATCTGTACATCAGTCCTGAAAGAGGGACAAATGAAGAAAGAGGGACAGGATTCCCAAAGAGGGCCTGTCCATACAAAAGAGGGACAGTTGGGGGCTTTGCATATATTTAGCTTCACTGGCATTACCGTAGAAGAGACAGACCCTAATGGAGTCACATGACGAAACGCGTTGGCAAGAGCTAGAGGCAGGACTTGACCAGCTGCAACAGTATGGACACGTCCTCTGGTTTCATATACAAAGAACTTTTTTTATCCAAGGTTTGTGAGTATCCAAACCTTTTTTACATTAATAAAAGTGGATTTTTTTTAATGCTATGTGAAGCCTTTTAGTCCATAGTTCTAATCGAAGGACGGATTCTGAGATAGCAGCGGAAGACCGTATCTGAAGCCTGCTGGGGGGGATGGTGAACAACTAAGGTTTCTGTACACACTGAAAAGCGTTTGCAGCTGTCTAAGGGTGGACAGCAACAACAAAGGGTGAGCAGTGGGTAGATTCAGTGTGTTGGCCCCTGTTTCAGTGTGGTTTTATCTTTTATGGATGTCTGCACTATGATTGTTTTCTGTGTATCTTGAGGTACCATCATGCTGAGGAGGCTGACCCTGGATGGTGGATTGCCAAACAACAAGTGTAGAGGTTGGTGTTGCCTCAATAGATCCTGGGGTGGCAGTCCCTGAACAGTCCTGACTATGCCAGGCATGGGCAAACTTGGTCCTTCAGCTGTTGAGGAACTACAAGTCCTACAATGCATTGCAGGAATCTGACAGCCACAGTCATGACTCATAAAGGCAAATGCATTGTAGGATTTGTAGTTCCTTAACAGCTGGAGGGCCAAGTTTGCCCATGCCTGGACTATGCTATTATCTGTTTTTTTTTTCTCTTTCCTTTTCTACCCTTGGTTTCCCTTCATGGAGTGGCGTTAGCTTTGCAATAGAGAAGACGACCCAGAGGTTTTGACAATGGTCACATTGCATGAATAATTTTAGAAGCACCCGTATAAAAACTGTCCTTACTTTGGTTATTCGTGCACACAAGTAACGCAATTTCTGAGGTGCAGCAAGCCTGGACTAAGTTTTAGATAGGTGCAGGGGAAGCGCATTTCACTTTTGATCCCATATTCTTCCTCCTGGTAAGGCTAGTGAGCTTAAAGGAGAACTGTAGTGAGAGGTATATGGAGGCTGCCATATTGATTTCCTTTTAAGCTATACCAGTTGCCTGGCAGCCCTGCTGATCTATTTGTCTGCAGTAGTGTGAATCACACCAGAAACAAGCATGCAGCTAATCTTGTCAGATCTTACAAAAATGTCAAACACCAGATCTGCTGCATGCTTGTTCAGGGTCTAGGGCTAAAAGTATTGGAGGCAGAGGATCTGCAGGATAGCCAGGTAACTGGTATTGCTTAAAAGGAAATCAATATGGTTAATTGTGACACAAAATGTGTTATTTATGTTATTTCCTGCACTTCTTGCCGCTTACAATATGTGGGATGCACCACTCGCAATTTGAGAGCCCGCATTGCTGAACATTTTTGTGGTACGAATTGGAAAACTTTTAAAAAGTCGGCAGTATCTAAACACTTCAAAAATGTTCATGAGGGCAACCTTTCCTCCTTCATTTTTCAGGGAGTTGAGCGTATAGTGAGCCCCAAGAGGGGTGGGGATACCATCAAGTTACTTCGTAGGCGGGAGGCGTATTGGATCCATAGGATGAACACTCGTACTCCTATGGGTCTCAATACACGCTGGGATTTGAATCTTGTTTATGACTGTTAAATGCCATTTTTGATTCCTTCTCAAAAAAAGATTCTGTGCATTTACTTGCTCTTTTTTGTTTGTTAATCAGGCTACTATATCTGGCCCTATATATGTCCAAAGTTTTTTCCATTATTGGTGTTTTTATCACTTTTTTACACTTGTTGTTAGTGGTTATTAATTGAATATATTTGTACAATTTTGTATATTCATTATGCACCTTTTTATAGATATTGTAAATATGTGATGTCTCCTTTAAGGCGAGGGCTGGTTGAGGTACAGGGTGGAGTCTTTCTACCCCCGCCTGCATAAAGCCCTCCCCTTGCAGGTTCATTTTTAACTATGACTAAGGGCAGACTGTAAGCCCGACACGCGTCAGTTGAACCTTGTGATTTTTTTACCTTTGCCATGTGGATTATCTGAATAAAGAACAACCAGCATTTCTTCTACCACTGATGGTTTGCGGATCCTTTTGTGCAAAATCAATATGGTAGCCTCCATATACCTTTCACTACAGTTCCCCTTTAAGAATTTATTTTTTCCTGCTTTACCACTACTAGCAGCGATTGATTAAAGAAAGAAAGAAAATGAATGACTCCTCATTCCACTCAACTTGCTAAGCTGAAGAGGACAGATAAAATAGATGAAGGGCCCGAGCAGTTTATAATGGCTTTGCGCAGCGACTCACAGGGCTGGCTAGACAGAATTACTGTTTGTAGGCAAGACACGTCACAGTGCGTCATCTGCGTATTTTGTGGTCTGCCTTAAACTGAAACCCTCTGCGCCAACAGATTAGCCACACCATTATAATTTCCAAGAATAAACTACAGTTCTTGGTAAAAGTTAACTTCCTCTTTTTTTCCCCTAGGAGCATGATCAGTTACTCAGATAAAGCTCTCCAGGCGCATAAAGGATGCTGCCTTGTTTACACTATATGCGTTGTGCATTTCAACAACGTGTATGGGGTGCGATCAGCAAGAACATCAAAAGTGCATAGACTGCACTGTCTGATGTTAAGACTACATGCGCTGTGCAGCAGTACAATGGGATGTCGCGTGTTGCTTACCGATCACATGTCCATCTGCGTTTAACGGTTTTAACGAGGCATAAGAAACTAGTAGACTATTGGCAATGCTACTGATATTCTAAAGGTGGCCACTAACTGTCCAATTTCTAGCGAAAAATCGTTAGAGCGATCAGAAATTCTGATCCGATTGGTTGTAAATAATCTCAATTGGTGGACACAATCGATTATGAACGAGTGAAAAAAATGTCGCCCGAATGAATTTTCATCGAACGAAAATTTGGATTTTCTTGGTGGTCGTGATAGATAGGAAGCAATGATTGGTTAGTTGATGGTGTAGTGTAGTGAACGATTTTTCGTCCGATCAGAATTTCTGATCGCTCGAACGATTTTTCGCTAGACATTGGACCGTTAGTGGCCAGCTTAAGGCTTCTACCTCCTCCTTACATTAATCCTCCCCCTACGTACTCCTAAATCTATCCCTACTGTAAACCCTACACGTGACACTACCTGTCCCTTCTCATACATTCACGCTCCGCCTATGTCTGGCGGCCCAAAGTAGACACCAGGCACACAAACATTGCAGTCTATGGTAGCTCCAAAATTACCTGCCTAACTTCAAGCTGTCAAGACATTGTTCTTTCACCTGAGTGCAGAAGATATGTGCAAGCTACACGGATATAAAAAAAAAAAAAAAAAAAACCTGCCCAGTCTAGAAATAAGAGTGTGCTACTTAGAGTTGAATGTCACATTATTATGCAAGATGGTTACTAGTAGATGGCATTGTGATGGCAATACCTGCAGTAATCTGCTCTACCATACCACCGCCCTGATGCAGTGCCAGCGTCCTCTCCAAGTGATATGAATACCTCCCACCTTCCGCTTGCTAGCTCATAAGACTGCACAGTGTAGCAAGGTGGGTGGGATTACAGTCACAAATTGAACCTGAACTCTTGCACAGGACAGAAGGAAAACAGAGAAATGCACCCTGTATGTATTTAGAGAGTTTACCGTCTAATTCCCCCTCATTTGTGTCTAATCACTAGTTGTAATTCGATCTGTGTCACATGACTGCTACGGCAGATAAAGCAAATAAGCTCATTTGAAAGCACTGGTTAACAATAAGTCTTCTTCCATATACCAGGAAGTAGAAACCGTGCAGATTTATTTTAGGATCTGTATCAGCTGTAACAAAAAAAAAGGTTTTTGTTTAAAGTTTATTATGCTGTTGTGTATCTCTTAGAGCATAGAGGCAATTCAGTTCAGGTCCGCTTTAAAGGAGGATTGCACTGTATCAGATTCTGCCATATGCTTGTTCGAAGGACGGAACTCCATCTCAACATTAATAAAAAAAAGGTATCCATAAACAATACAATTCCCTGGACGATTAATCATAATAAGCGACTGGAAACGATTGCATGGACCAACTGCTAACCAATCCAATTAGATTGATGGACTAACACTGATCAATTCCATTAATCTGATTGAATTGGTTGGCAGTTTTTCTTCAGTTAGTGGACCCAAACGATAATTACGAATGAATCGGACGCTCAATCTTCTGGGGAATTGTAAAGTTAAAAGGCACCTTTAGGACTAGGGGTGAGGGGCGCACAGATTTTCATAAGCAACTTACCTCTCTCCCTGAGGTCACCCATAGTTTACCACTTTTGACATTACTACAGGGCTCCTTGAATGTCATTTATATGGAAATTGCCTAGCAGTGCCACTTGCACTTATTCATTAGAAGACCTTCAGCAAGACTCTAACACTGCTACTGCCTATACAGCGTGCCCTAGTGGCTGCAGCTCTGGCGCTTTGAGTCCACCAGGAAAAAAGAGCAACATAGATGTTCTGTATCTTGTATGAACATTTTGAAGAGTTCAGTCGGTCCAACTGACTCTTCTGATGTGTATGGTGATTCAGGAACAAAGTGATTGATAAGATACCTGATTTTTGCGGTAGTCTTGCTGGGAGTGGCGTAGGACGCGGTAACACAATCGGCAGATGTGTCTGAAGGGTGCATGCCTTTGATCCCCCAATTCCTCAAGCCTCAGCATTGGACCATCACCACAATCTGTGAAAGGGGCCTGCAGCAGCTTGAAAATCTGCAAGAGAAGGATGGCGATCAGCACATCAGGACAACCCGGAAGTCAGTCTTTACGGTACACACAAGTCACCTGTTTCAGGATGTTCTGCTCCCGCATCAGTTTCTGGCGCTCACGGTTGGGTTTATTCACCAGGACCTCTAGAACATCCTGCCCAGAATTCACTCCAGCCGTCACAAAATAAACCAGCTCTTCCAACAGCTTGGTGACAGCCCTGCGATACATGGAACACAGAAGGTTACGCTTCAAGCCAATTTGTCACTTAAGAAAACCAGTACTGTAAAAAAAAAAAACTAGACATGATACAATGTATGATCAATCCAGGAAACTTTCCAATAGAAAAACCACACAGGACACGAAGAGCCCAACAGTGTAGTAAATAAATGAAGTGTCAAATTGAGGTTGCCCTAATAGCAACCACTGGTAACGGGTGTGAGGAATACCAGCTCTCAGTGTGTTCCCTCTCTGGCACTGATCACTCTCCAATAGTTTAACTGGATGAAAAAGTGTTGGTCTACCTCCAAGGAAGACAACTGGCATTCTGCAAAAAAATAAGGTTTGGTTCACACTGCATGGATCAAAAACTGATCCAGGCAAAACGAATCTGTTTTCAGTTTCAAAATTGATCAGTATATTACATTGGACATCAGGTTTTTCCTTCATTGTGTTCCATCCCATATCGCCAGCCGCTCATAGCTGCCAGCATCCGCTTTGTCTGGCTGATCCGAAATTATTGCGGTATACTCAAACTTCCATTCCATTCGTTGGTACGGACAGCAGGTAGAGGTGGCAACGCTTCCCAAAGCAGGCTACATCTGAATGACTTATGGATTAATGAAGAAAAATATACGTGCAACTTCCACCCTGTGGTAATACAATTTAATGTAACAAGTGGTTACAGATCATTTCAAGATGTACTCACAACAACGTTGGTGTGTGGTGAACAGGCTGCTGGTGAAGAGGTGGGAGGAGGAATGCTATGGAACGCAGCATGACCAAGCATCCAGCAGGACGCGAAACGGATGTCTCTTGGCCTACCTCAGTCCTTCACCAGCAGCCTGTTCACCACACACTGAAGATGTACTCACAACAACGTTAGTTTTCTCCCCAGGCTCTTTTAGCCGGGTGCTCCACCCGGCTAGTTTTGGTGAGTGCAATGGCCAGCAGGCTATTACTGAGACACCTACCTACCTATACATGGGCACCTACTTTTTGCCTGGCTACCTACAGTGAGGTACCCATTTGCCTGGCTTACTATACTGAGGCACCTACCTACCTATATTGGCACACCTACCTAATGCCTGGCTACCAATGCTGAGGCACCTACCTATGCCTAGCTACCTATACTGAGGCGCCTAGCTACCTATACTGAGGCACCTACCTATGCCTAGCTTCCTATACTAAGGCCCCTACCTATTGCTTGGCTACCTAGTATAGTGGCACACCTACCTATTGCCTAGCTACCTATACTGGGACACCTACCTAATGCCTGGCTACCTATACTGGGACACCTACCTTTTGCCTGGCTACCTATACTGAGGCACCTACCTATGCCTAGTTACCTATACTGAGGCACCTACCTATTGCCTGGCTACCTATACTGAGGCACCTACCTATGCCTGGCTACCTATACTGAGGCACCTACTTAAGCCTAGCTACCTATATTGGGGCTCCTATGCATGGCTACCTATACTGGTGGCACATACCTGGCTAACCTTTAAACAGTTTTTGGGTTTTTTTTGCACCGCAGCTATGACGTGCGGTGCAAATTGTGGGGTGTTGTGCGATCATTCCAAATTGTGGTGGTAGTAGGGGGGGGGGGGGGGGAATAAATATGGCTGTCGGCCCTCGACCTGGTTTAAGTTTTAACTTTCGGCCCTCCGTCTATTTGAGTTTGACACCCCTACCCTAGAGGCAACATTATTATTATTATTATTATTAATTATTTTTTTTATTATTTATATAGCGCCAACATATTCCGCAGCGCTTTACAAAGCACAATAAGACGACAAGGGGAACATAGATACAACAAATGTACAGCAGAGTTCCAAGCAGCACAAATATTGTTACAAAAACAGTAAACATTAGGAGGATGACCCTGCCCTTGCGAGCTTACAATCTAATGGGTAGTGGGGGACACAGTAGGTAAGGGGGTGGAGGATGAATGAGGCAGTGACCCTTTGCCTCTGATTACATTGTGACAGATAAATAAGGGCTATAGAATGTTATAAGCTTGTCTGAAAAGGTGTGTTTTAAGAGTGCGTTTGAAGATGTCCAGGTTTGGAGCATGACGTACAGGATGTGGAAGAGAGTTCCAGATAAGGGATGATGCTCGCAGCTCGTGTAAAGTCCTGGATGCGAGCATGAGAGGAGGTGATCAGCTTAGAGGCCAGGAGAATTTCTTGGGAGGAGCAAAGGTTGCGGGAGGGACAATATCTTGAGATTAGTGAGGAGATGTATGGAGGAGACAACTCGTGGAGGGCTTTGTATGTTAGAGTCAGGCGTTTGAACTGGATCCTCTGGGTAATGGGTAGCCAGTGGAGAGAACGGCACAGTGGGGCTGCATCGGAAGAGCGTGTGGAAATGTGAATGAGGCGGGCCGCTGAATTTAGAAGGGATTGGAGAGGTGCTAGTCTGTTTTTTGGTAGACCACAGAGCAGGATGTTGCAGTAGGCTAGGCAGGAGAGGATTAAGGCATGAACAAGCATTTTGGTGGCCACTTGTGTGAGGAAGGGACGGATACGGAATATATTTTTGAGCTGGAAATAGCAGGTGGTGGTTAATGAGGCAATGTGAGGTTTAAAGGAGAGCTCTGAGTCGAGTATAAAACCCAAGCAGCGGGCCTTAGTGGTTGATGTTATTGGGTTGTTGTCTACAGTTATGGCTGCAATTGGTGGGGGTGTAGATAGCGATGGTGGAAAAATAAATAAATCACAATTTCTGTTTTAGTCATGTTGAGTTTGAGGAAGCGGGAGGACATGAATGCAGAAACGGCACGTAGGCAGTCGGGGACTCTAGATAGTAGTGATGACAGATCAGGAGCTGAGAGATAGATTTGGGTGATACTGGAAGCCAAAAAAGTTAATTAGTTGTCCCAGGCCACGAGTGTAGATTGAGAAAAGAAGTGGCCCAAGAACAGAGCCTTGAGGTACACCAACAGACAGTGGGTGAGGGGAGGAATTCGTATTCGAGAAGTACACAGTGTAAGTGCATCCAGAGAGATAAGAGGAGATCCAGGAATGTGCTTGTCCCTTGATTCCTAAAGATGACAGTGTCTGCAGAAGCAGAGCATGATCAACTGTGTCAAAGGCAGAGGAAAGGTCAAGGAGTAGTAGAATGGAGAACTGGCCTTTGGATTTAGCTACCAGTAGGTCATTAGCAACTTTCGTGAGGACAGTTTCAGTGGAACAGTGTGTGCGGAATCCAGATTGAAAGGGGTCAAGTAAGGAGTTGGTAGAGAGAAAGGCAGACAATTCTGAATGGATGTGACGTTCCAGCAGTTTAGAAGCAAAGGGGAGGAGCGAGACAGGACGGTAATTGGATAGAGAAGTTGGATCAAGAGAGGGTTTTTTGATAAGTGGTGTGATGATCGCTTGTTTGAATAAGGAAGGAAAAGTGCCAGTGGAGATAGAAGGGTTGAATAGAGTGGTTAGAGCGGGATTAAAGGAGGAGGAAAGCTGGGGGATTAGATGAGAGGGAATGGGGTCCAGGGCACAGGTAGTGAGATGCGCTTTGGAGATTAGTGAGGAAAGACACTGTTCAGTTAGTGTGGTGAAAGATGTTAAGAGTGGGAGAGTGATCTTGTGGAGCGGGGTGAAGGCAATTCGTAGTGAGCGAGGGTGCAGGTGGACAGAAGAAATTTATAGGTGATGGTTGAGCTGGTAAAAATGGTTGCGTGTTGATTACACACCTTGCATTCAAAGCAGATGCTACAATTATGCACTAAAGCCATAACCTCTGACCGAAACGTAATGCAAACAAATATCAAATGGGAGCAGCTAGTCATAAGGTAAATTTACATTAATTTTTATTTATTTTTAAAGAGGAGAAAAAGAGAAAAAACAAACTCATATGTAAGTAGAGCAAGTATTTATCTACTAATATAACATGTATTGCACTGTCCACATTTTGATTTCAGTGAGTTGTATATAGTAAATAAAGAGAATTTGGTTTCTGTTTTGTTTCCATCTCAGAATCCCTGTGTTTGAAGTCAATCCTGATGTAATTTACGTGCGTGCGTGTGTGTGAGAATTGAGGGATTTTTAACTTTTGGATTGCCTGGTTAGCATCCTTATTTGTTTACCATATAAAAATAGAGAATGGCTTTTTGATTTTATGCCTAACAGTTACTCTTTAAAGATAATCTGTATTGTTAAACTCGCACAAAAGTAAACATACCAGTGCGTTAGGGGACATCTATTACACTCTGTCACAATTTCGCCGCTCCTCGCCGCATTAAAAGTGGTTAAAACAGTTTTAAAAAGTTTGTTTATAAACAAACAAAATGGCCACCAAAACAGGAAGTAGGTTGATGTACAGTATGCCCACACATAGAAAATCCATCCATACACAAGCAGACTGTATACACCCTTCCTTTTGAATCTCAAGAGATCATTTGTGTGTTTTTCCCCCTGCAGTTCTCATGCACTGAAGTTTCAGGCTGCTCGTTTCTTCCTGCAAACAGCTTTCCCCCTGTCTGTAATTCCTCAGTATGTGAAAGCCCAGACAGCTCAGAGGACGATTTATCCAGCTTGTAAAATATAAGAGAGAAGAGAGAAGCTGCCCTAATCTAAATAATACACAGGCAGTGTGCATAGAGGGGCCTGGAAGGGGGAGTTCATAGCAGAACCACAACACTGAAGAACTTGGCAGCCTTCCAGACACAGGCCGACAAGTCTGACAGGGGAAAGACACATTGATTTATTACAAAGACTGTGATAGTAGAAAGTGCTGCAGTAAGCCAGAACACATTAGAATAGCTTTTGGAACTTGTAGGATGATAAAAAACAGGATGCAATTTTTGTTACGGAGTCTCTTTAAGACAACAGGGGCAGTGCTTGACTACCACCATGATTGTTTCTGTACTACTAATTACCTTGTAGTATGGGAAACCATCAAGATTCCCCAGATTTAACTGTTATCAAGGAATACTGACGCTTTACAGCTTTTGCACTACACTATATCAAATGTTAGCAGTAATCTGAAATTAGATCAGAGTGATGCCAAAAGCTAGTTTGGTACCGTTGGATGCAGTCCAGCAGTACACGGCCATAAATCCCCAACTGCTTTCCCTTCATCTTTCACACTAGCTCTATGTTTATTAAAATGCCTAAAATACAGTATCATAAAACTTTATCTATTGATAGTTTAACAGCTTTTTCTACCTCAGTTTTCCTTTACCCCTGCATAAGGCCAATAAGGCCCCATACTTTGATTTACCGTGGTGCTGCTGTGGGTAATCTTTTGAAAAATCAAGCCAACTCTACAAAACAGAGATTTTTCCCTCGACTTAGAGTCTGAAGCCTCCAAAAATACCTGTTTTTATGTGACAGTCCTATCTAGCATTAATGCCATAGCTGAAACGCCGCATCCCCATGGCTGAACGCTCAATACCACCAAAATCCCGGGGCAAAATTCCACGACTTTCCAGGTCGTGGATTTTTGCTGCCTGGGGAGGCAGAGCTTTGGGCTATAGCACTGTGCCTCTGCTCGTGTCAATCTCCGCCTACTTCCACCCATCTCCGTGAAAGACTGAGGGGCGGGAGGAGGTGGAGATCCGAACAGATTGACGTGAGCAGAGGCAGAGCTTTAGGTACAGCGCCTGCACAAAGCTCTGCCTCTTCCAGGAAGGAGCCCCGAAATTTGCCCCGGGGATTTCAGGGGTATTAACTGAGCGTTCAGCCGCGGGGATGTGGCATTTCAGCTATGGCATTAATGCTGAAGAGGACTGTTAAGTAAAAACAGGTATTTTTGGAGGCTTCAGACTCTTTAATTCATTGTAAAGATACTAAGGATTTATCAGACACAGGGTACAAGGTATAAAGGGACCTGTTTGGACAAAATGCAGGGTCCTCAAAAATCAATTTCCAGACTCCCTACCAAGACCAAAGAAACAAGAATGTGGATTGGGCAGGAGCACAGAGGAGACCTGTACAGCAATGAAATTGCAGATAGTTTAAAATTAGCTTTCCTCCCAACATATACTGGCCACAACTAACGGCAAATCCCGCCACCCCCATTACCTCCTCTCATTCTGAGTAATGGTGCCCTTCTCCAGTTTTCCAGCAATGGAAGAGAGAACTTTACTGGCATCATTGGCAAAATCCAGATCCCGAACCTCTGCTGGCGACACAGGAACAATGGCAAATGCTTCCTTGTCTTCCTTCACCGGAGACGTCCCAATCTATAGGATGCAGGAAAGATAGAGGCTTTAACATTAACATCAGAATTTTGTTTACATCAATCATTTTCACTGTAACAGAATGGTAAGCACACAAAATGTTTATTCGGTTTGGACATTGTCTGGCTTCCAGCTGCACAGATTTACCCTTACTTCCTATCCCAAGAGAAAGAGCCACCAAGGACAGAAACTAAGGTAAAGGTCTCTCCAATAAGAACACAATAAAAATACTTAAACCAGACCCAATCTCTAGCACATCACACAGTGAAAAGTTTTTCACATATGGTTTCATAATTCACTGGACTCTGCTCTGTGCTTGTACCTAGATCAGAGTATTAGCAGCTGTAAATCAGAACTGTGAGCTGTGTAACAGCTTAATCCTTTCAGTGCTTCTAGTGATGTGAAGTAGGGACGGTCACTGTGGGGTACCATGGTAGCCTGTGTGACAAAGACGTGACCAGGAGCCATATGGTGCAGTATCGTAGGATAAAATTAGCTCAATATTACAAGAGCAGTTATACTTTCAAAAGTGAATTGCAGAACCGCAACCAACATATATCGCCTACGGGGAAAAGACAGTCCACGCTCGGTACTCCAGGTCCTGCCGGAAACTGGTGATCTCTCTCCTGGGGTCCTTACTAGCTGTGGATGGTTACCACATGAGTGGAAAAGACACCACGAAGTGTAGTTGGCAAAGGAAGGGTGAAGGTGCCTAACCTTAAAAAAAAGGAAAGATCTCAGAGTATACAGTCCATATCTCACAGTATCTGTTATAAAGACATAACAAAATACATTTATGTATCTTACCTTTACAGATGAACCAACCCAGAAAAACAAGGGTTAAGATCAGGTTAGGTTTATTCAAGCACAATTAAAGACAACTTGTTTCTTGGATCTCTTCCCGCTTTCTCATGTCAATAAAGTACCTTAGGAAATTCAGTTTGCAGCGTGGGCGCCTTTGAATTCCCTACAGCACTCTATAGACCCGAAGAAGCAGGCAGAGACCAGAGAAACGCCTTGTCTTTAATTGTGTTTGAATAAACCTTACCTGATCTAAACCCTCATTTTTCTGGGTCGGGTCATATGGACACGTAAGATACCTCATGTATTTAATTTATGTCTTTATAATGTATACTCAGATATTTACGTATACTCATTTTTGGGCGCCACCACCCTTCATTCTAGTGAAGTGAAGCAAAGTAAAAAGATTTCCATTAGTATGTTTTTCCATAAATGCCCTCATGCTGTGGCTAATTTTTTTTTTTAGTCCCGCCCGGAAGTTCTGAGCTTAATTCCACTTAAAATTCATATTTTTAAAAACCAGAGTGGGATATTAAAGCATCTATGACTTTTGTATTGCAGTGTTCTCATGGAGAGGACTGCTTATTTAGGGCTACCAGGGACAAGACATTTAGGGATGCCTCCATAATTGGGTGACCAGACAGCAATAAAAGCCTACACTCCCAGTTTCCCACAGTATTCAAAAATAAAGAGAAACGTTTGGACTACAGTTGGTCAGCTGGGAGGTTACATTGGTATTCTGCTCTCGTATTTGGTCAAAGAGAAACCGTGACCAAGAATTGAACTTTATCCCAATCAGTAGCTGATACCCCCTTTACATGAGAAATCTATTCCTTTTCACAAACGGATCATCAGGGGGCTCTGAATGGCTGATATTGTGGTGATACCCCTCCCACAAGAAACTCCTAGCACGATGGTCCTGGCAGTTTGTCTGAACATCGTTGCATTGCGGGAAATAATTGTTTACAGCTGTTTCCAACTGCCAAAAAAGCATGCAGCAGCTACATCACCTGCCAGGAGTAAAAAGGTCACCATGTGATAAATATCAGAATGTAAATCAGGGAGAGGAAATATTTTACAATGGGCAAACACTGACTAAATCATTTATACATAATTATTGTAAAAATGAAGCTTTTTTTATTACATTATTTTCACTGGAGTTCCTCTTTAATGTCTGTTTTTACAGAACAAGAAAGTAGTACACATTTATGTTTTATTGCTGGCTATGTTTCATAAGGTCCAGAGCAACGATACTACCTTGGTAAAGTAACTGAAAATAAATTTGAAAGGATACTTTAGGTAGGTCCTTATATTACAAACAATTGCTAAATTTGTACAATCAAGGTTGTATCAATTAGCACCTTCAGAGAGGCATCCACTCACTTCTTATGGTGTGACCAGAACAGAGAACAGCACTGAATGAAACTAAATAAAAATGATTACTTTTTACAATATGCATTACATAGTTACAGTAACTATGTTAAAGTGGACCTGAACGCACAGGACAGAAGAAAAACTGAAAAATTCAACCCGTATGAGTACGATATGTTTGAGAGTTTAGCCTGTTTAATTCCCCCCTCCTGTATGTCGAATCACTAGTATTAATTTGGTCTCTCCTGTGTCACCTGACTGCCACAGCAGAGATGGCAGATAAGCTCATTTGAAAGCACAGGATATTAACAATATGCCTGCTTCCATGAACGAGGAAGTAGAAATCGCACAGATTTTAGGATTTCAATCAGCTGCAACAAAGAATTGTATTTTGTTTAAAGGTTATGATGCGGTTGTGCATTTTGTAGTCTTTAAGAGCAGAGAGACGTTCTGAGTTCAAGTCCACTTTAACATAGCAGTGACTGCTAGTGAAGTATCTCAGTCGCGATATTTCACAGGACCGCTCGCATTTAAAATTACGCGCATTGCTATGTAAGCAACGCGCGTGAGTAAGTGCCTTGAGGCGCGCATAGCGGGCACTCCTTCACATTAAGCTGAGCTGCTTTAGCAATGCAGCTAAACGAATCAAGCCCATAGAGCCTTCCAGCAATGATGTGTTAATATTGCAATTTGTCCTCATTTTAGATATTCTCTATATTTCAGTGACGTCACTGGGGGCATAGGCAAACGCGCGCGGGGGGGCATCAGGGCATTACAGCTGCCCAGAATCCCCCCTCAGACCAGGGACGGTGCAGTGCCTGGGGACAGGCACAAGCTGACACCAGAATATCTGCAGGTATCCTGCAGCTCATAGCACCACCCCTTTATTTCCCTGCTACAGTTGACTTTGGATGTAGCAGCAGCGTGTGTACAGAGCATGGAGCAGCAGCGTGTGTACAGAGCATGGAGCAGCAGCGTGTGTACAGAGCATGGAGCAGCAGCGTGTGTACAGAGCATGGAGCAGCAGCGTGTGTACAGAGCATGGAGCAGCTCTGGGGAACTCAACAGTCAGGTATGAGCAGAGCCCTGTGCCCTGCTGTGTGAATGCTTCACTTTCCCCTTCATTAGCAATGTCGGCTGTCCTCATTACTATCTGTATCCAAACTGCTCCTGATCGATCCCGTTGTTGATTGGGAGCAGATTGGACATCTCAAAAATAATCATCAGATCCTGTCAGTCAGACAGGAAATTGCATTATGTGTACCCAGCATGATGTCCTACCATATTATACTGTATTGTGCGTGGCTGAGGGGAGACCTTTCAGGAATCCCCCCCTTTGAAAAACCTGGGTTTGTCCCTGGGGGAGAGAGAAGTGGGGAGATTAAATGTAGAACAGAAGTATTGGCTAGCTTTCCAGCTTACAATAGCTTTTGGAGACATTCAGTGAGATTTGAAACAGGTCAACTTACTCTTAACATGACTGGCTTTTCCTCATCTTTATCAATAGGGCTGTTAGTGCTGTGCACCCAGGTGTTCGTACAAAGATGGCGTAATCGTACATAGGAGTTTCTGAAATACACAAGAACTTCAGGTATAAGCAGAATAAGAGAAAATCCTGATACCCACAGCATGTCCCATTTCTAATAAACCAGGGGTGCAAAGACTCAAATACAAAGTGAGCCAAAATTGAACACTTGGACCAACTCACAGGCCAACCTCAATATCTAGGTTTTACCTCCCTCCTTTATAATGTTCTCTGGTGTGTAATGGACCCCCCCCCCCCCCCCCCCTCCCCTATAGAGGTCCTCATTTTCTAGTGGTTACCCTCTGAAGTGTTTTCGATTTTCCATCGGCACCCTGCTGATAAAAACATCAGTCAACTTTGACAAAGCTCATTAAAGTACACTCTTACCAGCCTGACAGTCTCCAAACCTAACACCTCTGCCAGTTCAAAGGAGACACGTTCGTGCCATCTGTGCTTCCTCTTCACCCAGCAGCTAATGTACATAGTAGGCAGGATTCAATTCCTAAATAGTTCCCTGGTGTCTAGTGCTCCACCCCTTCTTTCCCTATACAGTTCCTTGGCGTCAAGTGCTTTCTCCCTCCCCATAGGTCTTCTCTGGTGATCTAGGGCTTCACCCCCAATATAGCTACCCTGGTGGCCTAGAGTGGGTCAAGCATAATGCAAAGTAGGGAAACCACTTGGGGGTCACATTTGATGGCTCTGCAGGCCAGATTTGGACCGTGGGCCAGAATGGCATGCATTAGACAATGCCAGCTAACATCTTATTCACTGTTTTGGCTAAAGATCCTGCATTCCTGTAGCCATGTAGGTGGCAGAGTAAAGCCTGGTGGTATTCTAGATTTCCAAAATCAACCAGTAAAGCACTGCGGAATATGTTGGCGCAATACAAAAAAAAAAAAAAAAAACTTGAAGCACTTACCTTGGTACCAGGCTGTCTCCACCCCTAAGTGTGGTTGGGTCTAGTTCGAAGATGGAGGAGATATCATTTCCTTCAGGGACAGAGACCAGCGTGCACATCATCTTCTCTGGAGCGACGCGCATCTTGGCTCTGGCCGGATCCTGCTCCACATCCATCTAAATACACCACAAACCATTTCAGAACTTTGCGAACAGTTTTGGAAAATTCACTACAGCTGCATGAACTCCACCGAATCTTAACCCAAATTTATGCACCGTCTTTATATGCATTTAATGCAACATTTTAAAGTTATGCTTAGAAAGTAAAAAAAAATGCTTCAGTTTTAGCAAAGAAAAAATGTAAAATACACTAGTTGAATCAATCCAGATGCACACATTATGGTGCTCCCTAGAAGTGGGCAATGATATTCTAATACTGGCTTGCATTATTTATTTTTTTTACGCAAACTGTATGTAGCTTGGACTTGGCTAGTCAAAATTAGCAGGAAGTGCATCTGATTGGACCAGTTCAATGCTACACAAAGTCTGCATTAAATGTGCATGCAAGCTGGAATTATTAGCAGCTCATCGACCATCTCTGGCGCTCCCCCACATGTGGAGATTACTCAGCACCTTCATCCCCATATAGTGCGCACATGGAGTGTGCCATGGGTGTGGTAACATATACACTTTTCTGTAGCTCCAGCTGCTGAGACTCTTCCGCAAACAGCACTCCCAACACCTCCTGTTTTTCACCCCAACACAGGAAGGGTGAACAGAGACACAGGGAGTGACTAAGGAAGAGGCATGGCAGCTTGGACAACAAGGTGGTAAGTGAATCATGTCCTTCCCCAGCAGGCTTTGTAAGCTTGTTCAGGTGGAGCTTCAGGTATGCTGCAGGTGCAGCCAACATAGGGAGTATGGAGGGCACTGCAGGCGCAGCAGCAGGAAAATGACAAAGGATGCTGCATGAGTGATAGGGAACAAATGCAGGAGTGCTGTGGGGCAGGGCACTGCAAAATAAAAAGCAGCAGGAGTGAAGCTTGGGGTGACTGCATTAAACATGTCAAGTGAGGGGAATGCTGTCACTCCTGCTCAGAACAGTCACCTGATTGAGCAAACACTCTGGGAACATCCTGTGGTCCAAGTGCCTGCTGCAATGAATTGTATGACAAGCACTTTGGAATCATCTAGATGTCCCAAACATTGCCAGGTTCCAAATCATCAGAATGTTCTAGCTCAGTAGTATATATCCATACCAACCTATATCCAAAACACCCAAAAGATTAAGAGGGAGTTTGAGCTTCTTATTCTATGGGCTTGATTCACAAAGCGGTGCTAACAGTTAGCACGCTGGTGAAAAGCCCATTATCAGGCGTGATAAAATAAACTTGCGCGCAAAGTTTTGCGCGTAAAGTTTTACGCACACAACGCCACTAAACCCTATGCGACGTTTCGCGCGCACCGGACTTTGTGCACGAGTTTTTCCCTGCAAGCAGTGCTAACCTACTTAGTGCAATGCTTATCATGCCCAAAAGTCTTTAGGCGTGCTAACTAGGTTAGCACCGCTTTATGAATCAAGCCCCATGTATGAAGCATAAAATAAGCATAGAAACTAAATCTAAAGACAGATCTAATAAAATGGAGACCGGGCCGGTTCAAGTAACAATTGGGCTCTAGGGCAAAATTAGCCTGGAGGCCCCCCAACAGACACCCCTCGACCAAAAAGCGTCACTGGCTACTGACCCTCCTCCAATCACCTCCCAACTTAACAGACTCTGCAGAGTCCCTGGGGAGCAACAGTTAAGATGGGGTAGGGACACCTTGGGGGCCCCTACAGGCTCTGGGGCAATTGCCCATTTTTTTCCTATGGTAGCTCCGGCCCTGAATGGAGAAGCCTCATAGAGTTCCATCACAGGATAACCAGTAAAGTTTTCATGGCTTTTGGATGCTGAAACAGCTGTTGAAAACAAGACCACCGGAGAGTTTTCAAAGCCTTTAAAGATCCATCAAGACCATGTTTCTTTGAGAGCCAGAAATGCCTGGTGGTTTCAGCTGCTGGGATCAACTCCAAAACAGCAAAGTGCGTAAAACTGCCAAGTAAGGAAAAATGTACAGTATCCACCGAGACCTTGTTTTGCAACTTGGAGAAAATCATGTAATGGCCAAGTAGAAAAATGAAAGCTAGGACTGGGAAGCCAGTGGAAATGCTGAAAGGGGAAATGAAAAACGGGCACGGAATCAAGGATTGGTAATGGTTTTCTGAGCTGGGTTATGCCAAGTATATGTCAATTAGGGCATCAATACTTCTACCAGTCAGCCTCATACTTACTGAGACCTCAACTTCCAGACTACCTGCCTCATAGTCAGGATTTACCTGGGGAGAGAATTGGACAGTGAGAAGAGAACCTGTCTCATACAAGGAGGAGCCATAATGAGGGTCAGGTATTTACACAGTATTCGATTAGTGTTCCTGGATGGGTCAAATGGCACAAGTCCTTAGTCTAGAAGAGGCAGTTAACATAGGTGTAGACACTTTCTATACATTAGCACAAACAGTTTAGTTAAAGCATACAGGGGGCGACCTGATGAGATACTTGTATATGTACAGTGCCAAGAACACAAATATGCTGTGTTCCTCTTTTTCCTTTCTTTCTCTGTCTGCAAGAGTTAAAAATGAGGTATGCAAGTGACAGTTTCTGTCCAGGTTGGGACTGGGTCGGATCACAGCATAACGCTTACTGAATTGCTTCTGAGAGCAGGAAAGATTTTAAAAAGGGTCAATAGTGCATAGACTGTAGCTCTGGACATACCATAGTTCAAATCACGTGTCACTGAGCAGAGACCATGAACCAGTACACACTTAAAAAGGAGATTTAAAAAATAAAATAAAACTGGGATACAAAAAAAAAAATATAATTTTTAGGAATAGATGGTAGATACAATTGTTAACCTCATCAGTTTATTTTCACCTCGTGTTTCCTTTCAATTCTTTGAACTAAAAAGGTCAGAAGCATAGTTTGGATCTTCACTTACCTCTGCTGCCAGATAGTGCCCCGTCGCCAAGTGCTTAAACCTGAAGAGGCTGTTCCAGTAGCCGGCACCACCTCTGCATGGATCATGCTGGACAACCTAAGGTGCAAGACAATATCGTGAGCCACTAACAACCAGATGGCTTTGTCAGCATCTGAAAGTCAACCCAAAAACTCCAGCAGCACACTGGCTAAGGATTTGCTAAAAGTGATAGAAATAAAAGCTGGATTTTTTTTCTTTGACACTTACATTAAACACGACAATCTTCACCTTCCCATATTTTATTCTCCCCCCCCCCCCCTTACTGCTCTTGCTATAGCTGACCCTACATCACACAGAGCATGTCTAAATTTGCTAACATCATTGGTAATCTATAGTATTCTATCACTAATGACCAACTTTTATTGTAGACCCTGCAGCAGGGCACCTCTCTTATGGTCGCCATACATGGTACAATTTTTTCATACAATCTTACCATTTCTATGTAGTATAAGGGTAAATTAAGTAAATATACTGAAAGGATAATGTAGGCAGTTCCCTTATATTACATAGAAATGGTAAGAGTGTATAAAAAAATTGTACCATGTATGGCCACCATTATCCTTACCCTACTCAAAAATGAATACAGTAACAGTGTTTTGAACAATGATCATTCTCAGAAGAACGTTACCAGATGGAGATTCTTGAAACCGTGTACATAGCTTACATTATAAACCCAAGTTTGGTGACTGAGATTAACCCATATTGTTCACTGAGGGAAAGACCTTGACTATATAGCCAACAAAAAAACTTGCCAAACACACTTGGAATTCTACGGTTAAAACAAAATTCACATTCTTGATCAAATATAGTTTGGTACTAAACTAGATACCTTTGGCATCAGAAAGAGGACCCTTCTGCCACTGCAAGGATCCAGTGTACTTAGCTACGTATACATCATGTGTAATAGAGGTAGTTCTTTATTAAGCAGAGGGATATTGTGGGTGGGTGGCCAGCAATGAAAAACCATCCATGCCACTCACTAATTTTGTAAGCGATACCTCTAAGGCAGTGGTCCTCAAACTAAGGCCTGCGGGCCGAATGTGGCCTCCGAGGTTTTTTTCTTTTGTGTTTTTTTTTTTTTTTTTTTACCAGCCCCCCCACACAAAATGTATTACTTATAGATGCGGTCAGCTATATCTCAATATATTGTCGGTCCACATATAGAATAGCAGTGCTGGCACCACCCATCCACGTGGAAGCCAGAAAGCAGTAATTCGCTGGTTTCCATTCAAATTTCACATCAGGGGACACTGCTGTCCAATTGGACTGCAGGTTGTCACCTGGGTATGCTTCACTGTCTTGCCCGAAAAATTTCTACATCATTTTAGGTTTACTCCGGCCCCCAAGCAGTCTGAAGTATATTGTCCCGGCCCTTGACCCAAAACGTTTGGGGACCCCTGCTCTAAGGCCTAGGACCCACTTGCAGCATTTTGGCCAGCATTTGCATTGTGGAAATATGCTCATTCATTTGAATGAAAATCGTGACAAAAATCGATGTGATTTCGCAAAATTGCCACGATTTCTGAAATTAGTGGCAATTTTGCCACAAGTCTCATTCAAGTGAATGAGAGTTTTTTAAGATGCAAATGCTGGCAACAAAAAAAGTGGGTCCCAGGCCTAAGACTGTACCAACTGGGAAATTAGGAGGGAAATAAAAAGAAAAAAAGGTTTTTGGGTTGCCATGGTTTCAATACAGATTATATATTGTGAAATGTACAACCCTGATACAACAGAACATATGCATGTGCAGAAAATTCGACCACGCTTGCCTTTAAGGCTCTTACCTCCACTTCCCATAATGCCTTGGAGCTCGTGGCAGACGTAGCAGACTGACGACCGGTGGTTCTGAGAAAAACATACTGCTTTTTCCTGTGCTCATCACATGTCAGGAACTTCTCCTGTTCTGCATGGAACAGTCGAACAACATCACCCTGACAGGGAAGACAAATCAACGAATGTAACTTATGTCACAGTCTAAAAACACAAGGTGCTAAAGGTCTAAGGTGTGCGAAGTAGACACATTTTGACCTGAAAAAGTCGTAAGTGTCCTGTAAATTAAATATTTCTCACTCTCCTTACCTCCCCTACTAAAGTAAGATTATTTCAGTTTCCCAGCTGTTCATTATTGTTTTGGGGCGCTTCCTGCCACCTATTTGAATTTGTTGCCCTCAACCAGGTTTTTAGTTTTCCACACAGTGCAACCAACCATACTGCAAAGAAAATCCCCACAAATCCACATGGGGACTGAATTTTCCACATGCCTGTTACTGCCTTGTAGCAACCAGATGTTGTAAGTAGCATTTCTTGTACCAGTTCTCCAGTTCTCTGGAATACTACACTATTGTATTGCCACTCCTAGTTTAGCAGTCCTTTTAGGCTTCCTGGAGTTCATCCTTTGAATTTCATTCACCGAATTCAACCCAGTTGAGAATGTGGTATTGATTTATGTCATACTACAGCATGGATGTAACTGGAGAGTTCTCTAGGAAAATGCCAACTGATTCTGCCGACTAGTATGAAAATTGTGGCTCTCTTAAATACAAGTCAAGAAATTAATCACTTAGTGTATTCTTGAAGCGGACCTCCAAACTAAAAATTAAACTATAGCAGCCTTCCTGTGTAAGAAAAAAAAGTTAGTTACCTGCGCTGCCTTGTCCCTCAAAGCCATCCCGAAGACACTGCATTACAAGACTTCCGGCACCTGGCCCCGCCTTCCTGAACAAAAAACACCAAGATGTTTACTGCAGTAAACATCTAGGCATTTTTCCCTGGGTGGGAAAGGGAGGCGGGGCCACATGCCAGAAGTTGGGTGAGTCTTCAGGTCAGCATCAAGGGACAAGGCAGTGCAGGTAACTAGCTTAGACTCAGGTCAGCATCAAGGGACAAGGCAGTGCAGGTAACTAGCTTTTCTTATACAGGAAGGCTGCTATTTTTTTTCCCAGGTTTTCCCAGGTTAGCCTGAAGAGCCGCTTTAAACTCCAGATGCAAACTTAATACTGAGGCGATAGTTGGGGAATCATGGATTCCTGTGCAGCATTTTTGCATGAGCAGCACTTACCCCTTTCAAGATGTCATCCTTATTGTCACTCCACTTCATGAACAGGACAATCTTCCAGCTGGTATTGCAGTTCACAGAATTCACCTACAATCAAATGACAAAAGTCTCAAAACACGATTCAATAAAACGGATTAATGACAAAAAAATTACTTTAAAGTGAAGCTTCTATTCTGAACAAAAATGCTACAAACATACACAAGTGCTTTGTGGGACTTTCTGTAATCAAATGCCAAGCAGCCTGTGCTAAATAAAAATATTTTGTAGTTTACAAAGATTTTTGTCATTGAGGTGAGATACCTAGCTATCCTTTTCGTTTTTAAATGGTTTTTAGACTTTTATACACCCAGGGCGTCTTTTCCCTTTTAATGTGCAAATGCTAAGCAAGCTTAAGCTAAGTGCATAGTTGCATCCCAACTAAGGTTTGTTCATAAATACATTTACAGCATTGCCTAATATTACCCTATACTGTTGAATTCCCCTTGCGCAGGGCAGCAATGGGTGGGACCATAGTACGACTGCAGCCCACGCCCCCTGAGGACATGATAGACTTCCCTGGTACCCTGTTACATAGCAATGCAAATCTATCAAGAGAGGCCCAGTGACACGGTTAATCCTATTATGGCCCAGTGGGTTATGCCTTGCATGCAAGCCCGAAACTCTCTCCTTCGGCACCTGGCGCTTGAATGCAGGGGGCCAGGTCCACAATATTTGTGTTGTATTCCTCAAAGTGTACCTCAGGCAAAGCGAAAACCACTGCCCCCCCAACCTCCCCCCCCCCCATGTGGCGCCTTCTTGTGGCCATCCTTCCCTTCACGCTGCCACCGCTGTCCACTTTCACAGCTCCAACTGGTTCCAGAATAGGCAGGGTACAAAAGCTGTCCACATCAGGTGTCCTCATGAAATGCACTCTAGAAGGGCTGTGTACACCAGCTGCAGCCAAAAGCATCCTGGACATGTAACTGCCTGTAATAAGCACATGCCTGGTGTGCTCCCAACAGCGGCTGTGCACGCAGTAGGGAAAATAGGGGCTAAAGAAGCATCAGGGAGGGGAGGCCGTACACAAGAAAGGGCCACCAAGCATCTGAGGACATGGACATTAAGCAAGTCTTCATACCGGACTTTCCACCTCAGGTTTGCTATAAACCTAACTATAACCAAAGCTTTCAGAGCTTTTGACTAAATGGGAAAGTATTAAAATGTCCATAAGGTTACTCTTGTTGACCATGTCCCCAGAGGAAATGGATTTGTGATTTTTGTTCTCTTTTCATTCCGATCACCTTTTTATAAAGCTTTACAAAAGGGTGATCAGAAGGACCTTTCACGCTGAAAATAAAGATGCAATTGGAACAAACGCACTGCAAAGTTTGTTTGCATTTTGCCATTCTTTTTATTGAATACAGTTGCAAACAAAGGAAACGTGCAGCAGAATCAACAATTGTCTTTCAGGAAAATCGGAACGCATTCAGTATAAACTAGTCTCCCTGATTCTCATAACGGTGCCAAATTGTTCCAACATATCAGATTGGAAAATAACTAGTTACGATCAACGCATTAATCACTGTACTTAACCCAAAGTGGGTCTACGGTATTTACATGAAAGGAGTAAGTATATCTGGTTGAAATTGTTCCCTCTTGTTGGAAAAAGTAGCAGTACCTGGCCCATAGACTTTGTGGTCATGCACCATTACTTTTAAAAATAGCCAACAAGGTGTTTGCCATGGTTCTCCACACCACCTCTGCTGCTAGGAAAGTGACAAACACTAATCTAAATTGGTGATCATACCCCTCTACCACCACACAGGTTGTGACAGCCCAAGGTTTTACTGGGTTTACAAGTCTGAAGCAATTTTCACACAAAGCACATACAATAGAGGGATATTACGTCAACTCTACAAGGATAAAACAAAGTACAAACAGCCTTGAGGTCTTTATAGCTCTTTGCAGGTTTTCTATGAGGAAAAAAAGATGTTATGACATGTGGACGGTAAATTTAGATTAATGTGGGAGTTCTCACCTCATTGCATCCTGGGTTGTCTGCTAGCTGGTGGCTACTGGCATGTAAAGGCTGCCCAGCATTCACAGGGTTAAGCACCACCTTATCGCCAATCACAACCTGTAACAAGAGCACATACCAGGGTAAAACATGCTAGAAATAAAGGCACAAAACACGTACATTTGTGGAAATATGGACAAGCTGTGAAAAATATTTCACTTAATGACAATATACTGAAATTTGCTTTACAAGCTTTTAGATTCTCTGGCGTTGTAGTTCCAATAAATGTTGTGCAGTAAGCCATCAAGACTCCCATTTCAAGGGTCTATCGATAAACTCTTGATTGGTGAAGATACTAGAAATTGTAAGTGGATGCTTAGAATTTGAGCAATCAAATGCAATAAGCTAATGATTTTGATTGGTCCAATTTGAAGCTGCATAAATAAAATATGCACAGAATTTTAATGATATATATAGAGCTCATTGACCATCTTTAATGGCAACAGAACTCTGGCGTACGAACGTGCTAAACCAAAAACCCTACCCAGCTGCACGAGTTACCATGCAGAGCCAAAGCAATTATAAGGCCTGGTACACACAACTACATTTTATTGGCTAATGATTGGCAATTTTTACCACCTCCATGTAGTATGAGGGTCAATGGAATTAGAATATTCTGAAAAAATGTATGCAAGCTCTCATACTACATGGAGGTGGTAAAATTGGCCATTCAAAATTGGATGCGTGTACCAGTCTTTACTCTTAATGCCTGTGGGTAAACACTTTCAATATGTAATATGAGGGTTTTCCTTCACAATCTGCTCATAGTATTCAAAGTCTTGACCTTGAGGCTCCCTGCACACTGCAAATCCGATTTGCGATTCCAATTTTCCCTGAATGCTATCAACAGAAAAATGCAGGATGCAGCAACGATTAAAAAAAAATAAAATAAAAATGAAGAATTGCATGTAAAAAACGATTAACCTCCTTGCCGGTTATCCCGAGCTGAGCTCGGGGTAACTCTCGCAGGAGGATTGCTCTGGCCCTGCTGGGACGATTTTTGCAAAAAAATTTTTCCTACACGCAGCTAGCACTTTGCTAGCTGCGTGTGGTACGCGATCGCCGCCGCTACCCGCCAATTCGCCGCTACCCGACGCGCTGAGCCGCCCCCGCCCCTCCCCAGACCCCTGCGCAGCCTGGCCAATCCGTGCCAGGCAGCGCTGAGGGGTCGATCGAGATTCCCTCTGACGTCCATGACGTCAGTGACATCATCCCACCCCGTCGCCATTGCGACCGGGGAAGCCCAGCAAGAAATTCCGTTCTGAACGGGATTTCCTGCTTACTCTGATTGCCGGGGGCGATCGGAGTGGCTGGGGGGATGCCGCTGCTCAGCGGCTATCATGTAGCTAGCGCTAGGCTAGCTACATGATTTAAAAAACAAAAACCAAAAAAAAAAAACAGTGCTGCGCTGCCCCTTTGCCGCAAGAATTGGACCGGCAAGGGGGTTAAGAATCGGAATCGCATGTAGTGTGCAGGGGGCCTAATACTACATGGAGTTGGGAAAATTGGTCAGTGATAGGCAAATCATGAATGAAAGTGTGTACCAGGCTTTAATCCACTTAAGTTGCCCTCTATCCCTGTGTAATTAACACCAAAAATAAGCTCTCATCAGCTTATCTATGAGCAGTGCGTTAAAAGTTAGGCATACATGGAGCCTCTAGACACAGTGACAAAAAAACATTTATATTGTGCTTTTCTCCTGGAAGACTCAAAGCGCCAGAGCTGCAGCCACTAGGATGCACTCTATAGGCAGTAGCCATGTTAGGGAGGCTTACTGAACAGGAGGAACAGATTCGAACCCTGGTTGCCTGCGTCAGAGGCAGAGCCCTTAGCCAGTACACTATCCAGCCACAGAACCTGCATGGTTCCTCATTTTCACTGGCCTCCCTTCTAGGTTCATCCTGTAGCTGCCCGCTCTGACTGGGTCTAAAGCTGGACTGCAGCAGCTGTGAACGAGCTAAGTGGGCACAAGAGGTGGATGGGGCATGTGACCCGCTGTCAACTGGATGCAGTTTGAAACACTAAAGAAGCCCCAAATATACTAAACTATTTACATTTGGGATCACCTCGGGTAACCAGAACTGTAGTCAAAACAGATTTGCTTTGAGTAAATTCCCTTTCACCCCTTTCCGCAGGCTGGTCAAGTTGATGGGTGGGCTTATCTAAGGATCGCACTATTTTTTAGAGTGTTTCTTTGACGGAAAGTGGGAAGGTGGGAGGGGTGTGCGGAAAGATATACGAACAGTTCTACACCCGGAAATTCTAGCAATGAAAAGGTTAGTGTCCAGACACACAAATGCTAGAAATATCCTATCTAGTGGAGGGTTTCACAAATGCGTACAAATAAAGGTTTCTGAATAAGCACTGACATTACAACAAGCCTGGAGACAAAAAAAAAAAGCTATAAGAGAAAGCAGCCTTTAAAACGTAGCAAAACATTTCTGCTTGACCCAAATTGTGACAGTCCTGAGGCCTCCACTGTGCCAACATCGGAAATGTGCTGTGATGAGTAACCCTTCAGGTATCGGTTTGGCGGGTTCAAGCAAGTCAACAACTGGTCTAAGGCTACCAGCTTTGATGTGGCAACAATGAAAGCACATATAGAGCATATATGAGTCCGATGGAAGGAAGGTGCTTAACAGATCACGTCTCACACCATTATAAATATATCTTTCCATGGAACAACATTAAAGATATGACATGGATACAATGTAAAATAAAGCTTGTATAACAAGTACAGCTTGTATAACAATGTCAATTTGCTGTCCCATCAAAATAACACAGCCATTAATGTGTAAGCTACTAGCAAAAAAAAACTGAGTAACCGGTGGCAACTAAGTGAAGGATGACAAAATTCTGCCCAGTTAGACATTTTCCCTCCCCGGGGCTGGCATGTTAAATTTGGTGTTACCCCTCTCTCAGACTTGTCACTGGAAGTTTAATATGGCACAGAACGGAGGATCTAAAAAAAGAAAATAAAAATGGTTGCTCTACATAAAAAAGGTGGCCTAGACTGTAAAATTATTGCGACAACCTTAAAGAACATACAGCAATTTAAAAGCAGTTGAATAGAATATGTCCTGTTAAACCTGATACTTTCTTGACCAAGCTGTAGGAACACTCTCCCCCTACTTCTCTTCACTGTTCTTCTCTTTCCCTTCTTCCACTTATGGAGTCTCTGCACCCTCTGTCTAATGCTGGAAACAGACGGGTCGACCTGCGGCTCGATTAGCCGCCGGATCGACCCCAGCCGCGACCCTGCGGATCAATTACCGCTCGTCCCTGCCGTCGCTTTCTTATCAGCGCTCTATTCCCTGCCACTGTCCGCCGGCAGGGATCGAGCGGGCGAGGGTTGAGCGCCTTGATCGGGCCAGCTGATTATTATCAGCTGGCCGGATCAGCTGGTCGATACACGGTACAGAAACGTACCGCGTATCCCCTGCATTAAGGTGGCCACACACCATACAAGTTTTTAAGTATCTGTTCAATTTAAGAATTGCAATAAATTTTTCTGACTGATTGTAACATTTTAAAAATATGACCAATGTACCACACGTTACATTTTTCCCCATTTGTGATAAAAAGGATTGGAAACGGAGAAAATTGCTGGGGTGTGTATATTAATAAATTGACAAACACACCATACAATCTTGCGAAAGATTAAAGAAAAATCTGGCATTCCAGATTGATCGAAAAAAACGGGAAATCCGATCTGATTTTTCAGTCGAATGGGGGGAAAAAAAAAGTCGATTTTTTTCAAGAGATCCGATAGTTTTTATCGAATTGCTGTAAAATTGGATCATTTTATTGTATCCTGTTTGGCCACCTTTAGAGGTCCATTCACAAACGAATTCATTGAATAATACAGCCCCATCACACCTGCCCACTGCTGAGGGACAGGTACAACCTAGCTATAGTTCCCCTGGCCTCACTACAAGGACCTCCGGGTTTGTCCCACAAAAGCAGTGGTCCAGATTGTTGGCACAGTGCTCTGGATCGTAAAGTCAATGACTGCATTCAGCGAGTTTTGTTAGAATGTCCTCATGTTGATGGGTCATCTCAGCTGATTTACTGTTATGCTTAAAGGATTTTCAAATTCTAATGCTACATGTTGTATAACAAGCAGATTAATTGCAGACAGTTAACAAAAAAAATTCCAAAAAAAACAAAAAAACTTTTGAACAAGCTTTCAAACAGAGCTTAGAAGTACAGGCAGGGTCCTACGTGCTCACACTGCCTGGGACCACCATATGCAAGCTACATCCCAATGGTTTATACAATACCACCATGTATGTAGGAAATGGAACCTCACTTCATAAAATACAAACAAGTACAAAATGTTGACTTGCAACAAGCAAGGTCGCCAACAATTTAGCCCATATATTTTTATGGGCGAGACCGAATTCACCACATTCTTGGGTACGGTTTAATAAAAATGGACCGTAAGACTTCATCAGTAGTGACTATTTGACACTGCTCTTTGAAAAAGCTGTTTCATAAAGATATGGTAAGCAGGTGGGTGAGACACCTGAAAAGAACAAACAAGATTAATAGAGGCGCCAAAACAGAATAAAATTGGTTAAAAACCGTCTAAAAATGGGGGAATGGGTGGATCAACTTCCCTCAATGAAAAATGACCAGGCTAAATCCAGCCGTAAATAATGCAATAAATATTTATTCACTAGATTAGTCTCCAAATACAGTGCAAAGCGTTTCACGGGTGAACATCCTGCTTCATCAGGCAATTGAAATAGGAGAACACAAATGTGGGTCAGTAGAAAGCTAGAGCGCCTCACTATGTGCGAGTTCCTCCCCCAGATCATCTAAGGGAAGCAAGGAAAGCTACTCACACTGTCTCCAATGGACCGCAGCTTGTAGAACGGCTGGATGTAGAACCAGGAGCCTTCATTGCCCGCCTCATCCAACGTCACCCTCATGGCATTCTTCTCCAGCAGGGCCGGCAAGCGCTTGTTCACTGTAAGGTATTTGTTACTCTTCAGATGCAGCAGCTGAAAGGAAAAAAAAAATTACAATAGTGAGTATATGCTGCTTGCTGAAGAACACAAAGGTCCCCTATGGTTCCATTCTACAGCTTCTATATCAAACAGCCTTTTCTACACACAATTCCACAGCAGGTGTATGTATCTGATGTGAGACAGCAAATAAAGCGTCAAAACAAATCGTTGTGCTGGCCACACACCTTCACAGTAACCCAGCAGCTTTATTTAGCTAGCTAAACGCAGGTGAATAGCAGCCCAAAATGAAAATCTATCACTCCTAGACTGAAAATAGATTGGACATTAGTAATCGATTCCACCACCAAGTCCACTTAATCTATCAGATTTTTAGCAGAAAGCTGGGAATCTGTGGCAGCGCCAGAGCTGTACCACCTGAAGCACTACAAAGGGGGGTAGAGCAGCTGCTGGTTGCCTGCTGCTCCACCCCTTGCCTACTAAGCAACCTTCCAATATGCCCATACTTCCATTAGGGATGAGCAGTGGAATTTGGAATAAAACATCTTGCACCATATCACTAGGGAAAGTGAAGTCTAGGTAAAATTGCCCTTTGATTCTCCCATTGACTTAAAAATGAACTGGAGATGAGACATAGATGGCTGCCATATTGATTTCATTTTAAACAATACCAGTTGCCTGGCAGTCCAGCTAATATTTCTGAAATAAGCGTGCAGCTACTTGTCAGATTTTAGACAAACATCTGATCTGCATGCTTGTCCAGGGTCTATGGCTAAGAATATTCGAATCAAAGGCTCAGCAGGATAGCCAGGCAACTGGTATTACTTAAAGGGAACCTAAACTGAGAAGGATATTCATTTTTTTTTTTTTAAATAATACCAGTTGCCTGTCTTTCCTGCTGATCCTGTGTCTCTAATACTTTTAGCCACCGCCCCTCAACAAGCATGCAGATCAAGTACTCTGACTGAAGTCAGACTGGATTAGCTGCATGCATGGATGCTTGTTTCAGGTCTGTGATTCAGCCTCTACTGCAGCTAAAGAGATTAGCCGGACTGACAAGGTACTGGTGTTTAAAAGGAAACATCCATATCCCTCTCTCAGTTAAGGTTCCCTTTAAAAAGGAAATTATGGCAGCCTCCATATCCCACTCACCTCAGGCTCCCTTTAAATACATTCCCCTTGTACAAATTCTGCCTCATCCATGCTTTTGATCAATAAACGAGCAATTGGGCTTGTTGGGGCCAACTGTCTCGTTAAGTGCATTGCCAACCAAGCGTGCAATGAAACTTCAGTTTTAGATTTCAGTCAATCATGTATTGAATAAAATAAAATTTGGATGAGTCTTTCAAATTAAAGCATGGCGCACATTTACTTTGGTGATCACCTGCTTAGTCACGTTCTCCTGATTTGTCTGGCATCTTAAAAAGGGAACCAAGCACCACTTTTTCCTGGTTTCTAAAAGCTAGGAGCTGCCGTGTTCCCCCCTCCTAGCTGCCCATTATTTATCCAAGGGAAGGTGTGAAGAGAGCATCTGTGACTTCTGTAAGCTCTTTGAAGCACAGTGTCCAATCTACCCACCACCCGCTGATAAAAGAGTTGTTTGCCCTCTGCTAATGTGTGCAATAAAAATACATAAGTCCTTATCTGCCAGAAACTTGTGCAGTCAGCAGGCCTCAGAAGTAGGCTAATAAAACCCTCTGCTTAACTTTCAAATGTAAAAAGAAAAGGAAACTGATTTTTTAATGAGCCACATTGTTGGCATGCATATTGAATGCGCTATTGAGATGTCCTGGGTGCTAAAAAAAAAAAAAAAAAAAAAAGGTGCCAGGTTCACGTTACGTTCAATCTGCTATCTTGTTAGCTTGTGGTCTGCGCAATACAGGTCAAGTATGCAGGTGGACATACATGCAACGCAAGTTCCCATGATTTCCTCATTCAAGTGTGATCCCTTCTGGCCATTTTGGACATTGCCCTCCCCTCCGCTAACATGCCCAGCAGCTCCTACATAGGTGAGCTGGCACAGCAGCTGGTGAAAGGAATTCACACACCTCACAGGAATAGTCAATGGGAAACATCTCCCAGAATAATGTTGGCCATACACAAAAATGGCCACCAAATGTAAGGAATACATCCCTACCATACAGATTTCAGCAAATCTATAAAATGAAAAACAATCAAAAGGCTTTAGACTGTTGATCTATTGTTTCTTCTGCCTCACCCCCAATTGACAGATTTGTGTGAGAAGCAAGGTGAAGCATTAGACAGGAGTGCACGACTGCAAGACTTCATAGTTTTGTTATGTAGTGAGCAGTACAAAGCTTGAACCTGTGGCAAGAAGAGGTATATTAACACATTAGCAGCTTCAAAAGTCATCTTGTTTGAGTTCAGTGCCCTGCTTTTGACCTCAGTCGGCAGAACTCCTGCTGTAGATTCTTGGAATACTTCGATCTCTCTCTATGAGCAGAAAATACAGAAACTGAAAGCAGAAGTCCTCTGTTGTCTTACACTGCCCCCTAGTGACAAGCAACCATACATACGCATTACAGCAGCTAAAATAAAATTGGCCTGAAGCACTTGCAAGCTTCTAAATAAATTGGCAGCTGGAGGGTGTAATCAGAACGCTGAGATCTGGTCTAATGGGACATGTCGAATTAGTAATAAATGGTCAATACCAAGTAGATTTCCTTCACGTTTCTGCTCAGCCTAAAAATCAGTATATCGCATAAATCAGGTATTTTAAGACCTTTTAAAATGAAAAGTACACTACAGTCCAGGGATGTCTGGGAACGTGCCTACAGATAAATGTTCATCAACATTATACCAAAATTGAATTGAACAGGACGGTTTAACGAAACTTGCTTAGTAATCTAATCTGCCCACATAATTCTTCCTAAAATCTTCCCAAAGTTATTTTGCTTTTTTAAGCAGGAGATCTATTTATACCTCACAACAGTCAAGTGTGGAAAAGCAAAAACAAGACCTATGTCTAATTACTCCTCAAACTGACAAACTTGAAGAGAGGAAACTGACAGGAATGCTAATGACCCTAGTCTACTAAGTAGCATAGGCACATTCCCAGCAATGTGATGTCAGGCCACAATATCTCCCCCTCCCTCCCACCACATACTGTAAACACCTACTGAATATGCCTAGTTTCAGAATGCCAATTGCAACCGAATATGTAGATTCATCCCACGAATGTCTGCCGCTTATACTAAAAAACATTTTGCCAGCTTGCTAGTCTCAGAATTCTTTACTTAGTTTATGGACCTCCCCCTTTTAAAGTGAAAGTAAGACATTTTGGGTCCGTTTCCACTGCATGCATTGTGATCAGATTTTTGGAACGCCTGCATTTGGCTAACGATGCTTGAATTGGAATGAAAACGTCAATTTAAAAAAAAAAAGGGTACCAGTGTATTTTTACTTGGAAGTAATGGCATCCTTATAGTTCCCGAATGCAACTTTGATTAAACCGATGAATAACTCGCCCGTTCACCGTAAATAGAAACTAGCGTTAAACCCCACCCCCAGTGAAAACACCACATCGGTTTTTGATCCAAGTCTGCTAAAAAGGTTGAAGCTGTGGCCACCCCCACCTGTGTTGCTGTGTCCCACCCACATCTTGCTTTTAAGGCCCGATAGGCTGCTGCCGATATGGGGCGGGCCACGGTAAAAGGTTGGGTGGGCCACAGAGCTCTGAACTTCTCGGCGAGGCTGCAGTTTGTGAGGGGCAGGGTTTAAAGAATCTGTACTCTAAAATTCTTACAGTAAAAAACATACCATTCTATTCATTATGTTCTCCTGGGCCCCTCTGGGCTGTTTCTGCCACTCCCTGCTGCAATCCTGGCTTGTAAGTGCCAGTTTTAGGCAGTGTTTACAAACAATGACATGGCATGTGATAGGCTGAGAGGAGCTCAGTCAGAGCCTGCAGAGGGCGTGGAGAGGGTGTGTATAGCTTCTATCCTATCACAAGCAGAGCTACACATTCCAGCCTGAGTGCCTGAGCCCCTCAAAGCCGTCAGAAGATAGAGGATTAGATTATATAACAGAGATAATACAGCCACTGTGCAACTAGGAAAGGCTGCAGTAAGACAGAATACATTAGAACAGGTATAGAAACTTATAGGATAGAAGAAATAAGGCTCAAAATTTTGTTACAGAGTCTCTAACATGAATGACATTTTCTGGTGAACATCTGAGTTATTCACCGTTCTATCGATAAAGTTGCATTTAGGAGTAAAAAGAATGCCATTACAAATATTAATCGCAAGTAAAATACACTGCATGCACTAATAATATCACAAATATCACAGTGCCCCTGAAAACTGAAGCAAATTGCTTTTCCACAAACCAGTCGATTACTACATTTTTCCGGTGTTTGCGTGGGATTTAAGTCCATGGGATCGCAAGAAAACGCATACCATACATGAGCCTATGCCATTTTTGGCATCTTAATTTTAATTGTTCCCCTTTTGCTTATTTTAATGGTGCATTCGCATTTTTACAATGAACGTCTGCAGCCAAAACAAAAAAAAAAAAAAAAAAGTGTAAAAGGAATTGTGATTGCAGTGCGTATGCGAAGGTTTTTAGTGGATAAAGGACCCTCACCTGAACGGAACTCAAAAATGCAAAACAAGAGTGTTTGGCTTAATTTGCCTGTACAATCAGATTGAGTACTGCACCTGAATAACATTCCCGTATTGGATAACCGTTCCCAAGAGCTTGCGATTCTCAGTGTCATTCTGTTTTTTCTCCAAATCTGCTGCATGCTGTGGAAGACAAGGAAACAAGATGGAGAAAAAGGTTCATGTTGATTATTTGACTAGAGGTTTGTTTTCTCAGCACAAGAACTCCTCTTCTGGGGGAACGCCCCTTTGCTCCTCAGGGTACCATATACAGAACTGCAACTTACATCTTTCAAAGAAACTTGCAGCGATCAGGCTATTGCTGCATTTCACATGTCCCATTGCCGGCTTTAGAGCTCTCGGCTTTAGAGCACAAGTGAAAGCCTGAGGGCCCATTCACACTTGCTAAACGCAAAACGCTAGCGCTTTTGCTCAGGCGATTTTTTTGCATTCAACACTTACCTTTTTTTTTTTAGCGATCGCGTTTAGCGCTTCTATAGCACTGAAACGCGATCGCCGGGAAATCGCCTGAAAATGGTGCAGGCTACACATTTGCGTTTGGAGTTTAATGCAATTCGCCCAAGTGAAAACGGGCCCATAGGGTATTGCACTAGCGATTTAAAAAGCGCTAGCGCTTCAGCGTTTTGCCAAAATCGCCGGCAAAATGCTCTAGTGTGAATGGGCCCTGACTGACGCTGCATTTGTAGGAGGCCTTCCTAAAGATGGAGGTTGTGTTTTGAACTGCAGCAGCTTCTATTCACATTCTTCACAATTTACATAAGGACACGACAACCTCCTCCTGTGAGAATGGCTTAATGAATGGGTCATTCTGAAGACTGCAGAGGGCAGAGCTACATAGACGGCAGTGGGAGACTTTGGGGATTTTTTGCAACTCACAAATACATTTTTTTTTTTAAAGTATAGCTTATTACAGTTATGGGGCTCTGGGGGACCCTTGTGGAACGCCCCCTGTAAGGGTGGGACTTACGTGAAGCTTGTTGAGCAGGACGGTGTCTGTCGTGTTGCTGGCTCCAGGCTTTGCGGCTTTCCAGAACTGTTTCTGAGCAGAGTAGCGGTTCATGGGGCATAACCTGAACAGGCAGTCTGCAAGAATCACAACACATTAATAAAGGACTAGTGGCTACCTTTAAGGACTCTGGGTATGAACACAGCAGAAAAAGAAAAAGCACTACATACACAACTGCAGGCCCATTTCATCAACAGGGAGAAGAGACAACGGGAAACTGAGGTGAGAAAAATATGGAGGCAATCATTTATTTCCTTTTAAACAATGCACATTGCCTGGCTGTCCTGGTGCTCCTCTGAATTTAATATGTTTAGGCACAGACCCTGAACAAGCATGCATATCAGAGGTTTCTCACAAAAAATCTGGACCCATGAAATTGCCTGGGTGCATAAAGGCCAAAAATAGGCCTCTAGGCCAAAAATATCTCACTCTCGCAATTCTGTAATGTTACTCAAGCCCTAATTGCTGCAGCTTGGACAGCCCCCTAGGGTAAACACTTCCGCACTTAGATAAGATTTGGAGCGTTTATCAAAAAAAAAAAAATCAAAAAAAAAAAATCACTGTTTGCAATGGTGCCAGGGTGCATTTGACAGAATTTGGGTCACTTGGTTGTCTTGAAAGTGTGGTAAGTGGGATTATCAGGGGTTTGCCTCTTGTATGCAGTTTACATGTATTGTGTAAATTTCTCTGTAGCTATGATATTGATGGATGTTTTGCATAACCTACTGCATTCTGTTTATTCTACAAGTGCTATGTAGTCTATTGTTTTATTGTGAGTCATAATGGAGGGTTGGATTTAAGACTTGTTAAAGTGGGATAAAACAAACTTTTCCTATTTTTTTTTGTTACCCATACAGTTATATTTGCTTTTGTGCACAAGTAATGTCTGTTTACACATTCCTAAAGTACAGTTTATCTGCTCTGAAAGCTGCCATTGTATTGCATAGCTGCTGTATATATATTCAAATCTGTCTAGTGATCACATCTAAGCTCTTTCTGCTTCTCAGCTCAGTACAGCTCAATTTCACCAGTTTGCTAATGCTTACTAAATGTATCTGACAAAAATGTAAACAAGATAATATCACCTCTTAGGATGCGGGCAGAAGCTGCCCACTGAAGCAAGGATCTTCCCACTGAAGTGCTGTGTTTAACTGTTTGAATGCTCTTCGGCTACAATTTTTTTTTTGTGGTAGATTTTATGCTGTACATAATATTTTAGAGCAAAGAGGAAATGCAGCGTTTCATACCACTTTAACCACTTGCCGACCGCGCACTCAGTGGCCAATCAGTGGCCGGGGGATCACTGTCACATGGCAGGCAGGAGCCATTTAGAGGCTGCACAGGACAGATCCGTTCCTGTGCAGCCTCCGATCTCCGGGGCAGTGAGGGAGGAGAGTGAGAGGGGGAATCCTGCAGTGGAGGGGGCTTTGAGGTGCCCCCCCCCACACTCAGGCAGGAGCGATCAGACCCCCCCCAGAACATCATCCCCCTAGTGGGGAAAAAAGGGGGGCGATCTGGTCACTCTGCCTGTTTGATCTGTGCTGGGGGCTGTAGAGCCCACCCAGCACAGATCTTCTAAATCAGCGCTGGTCCTTAAGGGGGGGGGGGGGGGGAAGGGTGGGTCAACAAGTGGTTAAAGTACGCCTTACTGTTCTTTATTACTTTCGGTTTTCTAATTGAGCATTATCTGTAGGGCTCTTGAGTTGAATAAAACATGGCCCCATTTGCTGCAGGCTTTATTTCAGGTGTGTGATTCAGACACTACTGATCAGAAAGATCAGCAGGACTGTCAGGCAACTGGTATTTAAAAGGAAATCTGGCACCTCGGGTTCCTTTTAAAGAAGATAAAATACAATTGTCTGGACTATGCATGGCAATGAAAGATACACCATAAAGAGTTCCACAGAAATGCTACAGTTTTTTCCTTTATAATGAGGAGTCATTTGGATATTGTACACGAGTCAGGTGAAATCCTACAAAGATGTATGTGTGGGTCCCCAGCAGCAGCAGCTGATGTATTGTGTGCAAGCAGCCTGGCATCTCCAGATGGGGGCAGCGTTGGCCACACACTGCTGCCGGCATCCTGCCCAGAGGAGGCACGGTAAATGCAGACAGAGGATTACATGGGGGAGATAATATGGACAGCTGGAGCGCACAGCAGCTTACGGTCCAGAGGAGAGGGCAGATAAATGATGGCGATTGTACAGATTAAGACATCTGCACGAGTGATGTGCACCGGGGGGTGATGAGGCATGATTATGTACATGTCTAAGGGCTTACACTGCGCTGCAGATCTGTGTAGCTTACTCTTCCATAGTAGTCGCAACACAAAGCACAGAACAGATTTAGGGATTTGGCTAAATTTACGCCAACATTTAAACCAAGCCTTTGCCCGTCACTCCAGGCACTAGGTGAGTAATGGAGAAAATGCAGACGTGGCGATTATCACGCAAACAAAACTCCATTAAGGTCGTGTTTGGTGGACGTTACTAGCAGCGTTATTAGGGAAACTAAGATTACCAATGAGAAATGATTGGTGTCCACTAATGATACAATCGCGATAGCACAATCTTACCAAAATGTATGTAGTGGAAGGGAAAACTAAAAGTGCCCATACATCTATAAATGTATGGGCAGATTGACAAAGAGACCAACCTCAAATCAAATAGAGATACGCTAGTCCTGTACACTGCAGGCCGATTCCCGATCGATTGCAGCATGAAATCTCTTGGTAATCAGTCCTGAGACGTAGCTTCCACTGCCTCTCCCCAGCCCCCTCCCCCCCCTCCATTTTATATGTGCCCTTCCTGGTGCCTGTGCATTCAGATCTAACCTGTTCCAGCTGCTCAGGGGCATAACTAGAAAATCACTGGGTCCCCCCACAAAAAAAAAAAAAAATAATAATAATAATGATAGGCAAGGCAGGCCTTTCAGGATTTTTAAAAAAACAAAAATATAAGTAGCTAGTTATAGGTGCCCTCAGTATTGGTAGCCTGAAAGGGGAGCAGCAGGCACAGCAGTGGGGAGAGGGACACAACTCTCCCCCCCCCCCTTCAGCCCTCCCATCCCCACTCCAGAAATGAACGCAGCAGGCAGGGAACGCCTCTCTATCTGGCGATGGTGCTCTGTGTTCCTATGTCTAGGTCTTCAACATCATCCATCTATCCAGGAAGTAGAGTCAGTGGTATTGGAGACAGAAGATGGAGGCACGCAGAGCTCCATCGCCACCTGTAACCAGGAAAAGGAGAGTTTCCCATCCCCTGCACTCATTCCTGGAGCGGGGAGCCAGGAGCGCTGAAAGGGGAAGGGGAGGCGAAGGTGAGGGGGGGGGGGTGTTAGGTCCTAAGTTAGGCCCCCTCCCCACCACCGTGTGCCCACTGCCCCCTCTCCTGCATGGTGCCCGCCTCCCTGCCGGGGCCATTATGCCCCTGCACCCAGTCTCACCCATTGCTTCCCCATTATCACCGCCATCGCACAGGAGGTAGCCGCATATAGCACCATGTGCTCAATTCATTTGACAGATTTTGCCCTGAAATCAGTTAAATGGTTGATCGGGCAGGCTTGTTGCGGCACAGATTTTCATCAGATTTAATGAAATTATGAATCGGATGGTTGAGCGGCCTGAACAATCGATAGATGTATGGCTGCTTTACAGCAAGTCTGAAGTAAAAAAAAAATAAATTCCAAATCACACAGATACTCCCCTATGGAAAGGGATGGCTCTTTGGCAGCCTTCCTGTTCCCCTCATTCAAGCTCTGTCACCCATGTTTGAATCACCACCACAACAGGCTTTGGGGGCCCAAGTGCTCCTGAAGACGGCGGCTCCATAATGCGCAGTTGCAAATGCACAAATGCAATGCTTGTGCATGCTCGAACATGCGCAGTACGGAGCCGCCCGTCTTTAGGAGCACTCCTGAAGCTTAGCAGTGTCGACCCAACTTGTTCCCTGCAACGCTTTTGGACAGGGTGAGGGAGGTGGTTACACAAGTTTTTTCCTCATCTTCAATTAATACAACATGGCTTTACACCAATTATGTAAACGTTTACTTGAAAAAACATTTAGAAAATTAAATATTGGAGCATACCCTCCAACTACCGTCCTATCTCCCTCCTCCCCTTTGCCTCAAAACTCCTTGAGCAAACGCGCCCAGTACCTCAATGCCAAGAGCATTGCCAAGAGTGCTAGAGCCACTGCAATCTGGATTCCGGCCTGCCCACTCAACCGAAACTGCTCTCACCAAAGTGGTCAATGACCTTGCCTTAGCTAAAGCTGAAGGTAAACACTCCATTCTCCTCCTCCTTGACCTTTCAGCAGCTTTTGACAAGACAAAGACAAAACATTTATATCGCCCTTTTCTCCTGGCAGACTCAAAGCGGCAGAGCTTCAGCAACTAGGACGCGCTCTATAGGCAGTAGCAGTGTTAGGGAGACTTGCCTAAGGTCTCCTACTGAATAGGTGCTCGCTTACTGAACAGGCAGAGCCGAGATTCGAACCCAGGTCTCCTGTGTCAGAGGCAGAGCCCTTAACCATTACACCATCCAGCCACCACATTACACCATCCAGCCACCATCCAGACAGTAGATCATCCCCTACTCCACCAGTCCATGGGCATTCACGATCTCGCCCTGTCCTGGCTTTCATCCTACCTCTCCAACCGTTCCTTCACGACCGCCTTCAATTAGTCCTCGTCCACCCCCAACCACCTCTCGGTGGGAGTCCCCCAAGGTTCAGTCCTTGACCCCCTACTGTTCACCCTATACACATCCTCCATTGGCAAGGTCATCTCCTCCATGGGTTTTAATTATCTGTATGCAGATGATGGACAAAACTATCATCTGTATGCAGATAGTTTTAACTACTACCATGGACAAGGTCTCCTCCTGTCTATCAGCCATCTCATCCTGGATGTCTGCTAGGTTCCAAAAACTAAATCTAGACAAAAACGGAATTTATGATCTTCCCACCCCGGCCATCCATGAACCTCCCAGATGTGCATGTCACTGTTAACCACACTACTAATCGCCCCATTTTTCAAGCCTGCTGTCTGGGTGTCACCCTGGACTTCGCACTCCTTCACTCCCCACATACAAAACCTCACAAAGTCCTACTTCCACCTTCGTAACATCTGTAAGATTCGCCCTTTCCTGACCTCTGCCACCACCAAACTCCTCATCCATGCCCTCATAATTTCCCGCCTTGACTACTGCAATGCCCTGCTGTTTGGTCTCCCAATGAACCGAACAGCCCCACTGCAGTCAATCATGAATGCGGCATCCAGAATTATCCACTGCTCCCATCGCTACACCACGGCGGATCCCCTCCTGGAATCCCTTCACTGGCTTCCCGTCCAGTCCAGAATCAGATTCAAGATGCTGTGTCTGACCTACAAATCTGTCCACAAAACCTGTCCAACCTACATTTCCGATCTCACTCAGAGGTACACACCTAGCCGCTCACTCCGCTCTTCCAATGAACTTCGCCTAACCCCCCCCACCCCGCACCACCCAGTCCCATGCACGCCTCCAGGACTTCTCAAGAGCTGCTCCAACACTATGGAACTCCCTACCTCCACCCATTAGGACAGCCCCCTCTAACATCTTCAAGAAGGTCCTCAAAACTCACCTTTTCACTCTGGCCTACCACCCCTCACAAGTGCTCTAAACCCACAGCTGAACTCTGGTCCCCTACCTTTCATGTCCTTACCTCTCCCTCTAGATTGTAAGCCTTTGGGCAGGGTCCTCCTTTTGTGTCCTACCTGATCATGCACCTCCATTACTGTGAACCCATGCTATGCATCTGAGTGAACCTAACTTGCCTAATCATGTTGCTGTATGTCACCCCTAAATATTGTCTGTAACCTAAACTAACGTCCAGTGCTGCGTAATATGTTGGCACTTTATAGGTACAATAAATAGCTTGTGCAAGAAAGCACACACGCTTAAGCTGCCAACAGAGCCAATGAGGTTGATTCACAAAGTTTAATGAGGTCTTGTTCACACGAAAAGCTGATCTGTGTAAAAACAGATCTATGGAATGGATCAGTTTTAAAAGGCACAAGTTTTCCATGCATGACCCTCCGTTCCGTTGTCCGGGCATGCGCATATCTGGAGCGATCCTCCAATCCCCCGCTGCGGCTCATTTTCTCTTTTGCCAGTCGCAGTCCTGGCGGGTCCTCAGTCGTGCTCCTGTCAGGAACGTCCTGTGCAGACGCACTAGAGATTTAGTTGTACTGCCCCTGCGCAGGAACGAGAATGCACGTGGCAAGGGCCTCGCAGGCGCAGTGGACAGCGACCGGTGAAAGTCATGGAGGGGACCGCTATGTGCGGGCACAGGTTGGCTGCAGGGTGCCAGGTGAGTGGAACTTTTTTTCCTTTTACATAACTTCAGGTCCGCTTTGACCTTAACTAATGTTAGCTAACGTTTGAGAGAAAATTATTAGAGAATGCATAAGATAAACGATAAAGAGAGAGAAACCATAAGTTAAGTCAGTTACTGAGAGAGAATTTCTCTCCTTTTACTAACTTAACTTATGATTTATTAGTTAAGAAGAAAGGTGAGAAAATTCACCAGAAAAGCTTTGAATTCGCCCCATAAAATCTTTTCTTATTAGCAACTCTTGACTAATGCAATCATTTCTTCCGACAGTGATGTCTGGATAAATTGCCTCTTCAGCACCTGATCCTGCGCAGGGCAGAAGCAATGATAGCCAGATTTATGTATCTGGCAGATCACAGCACTACCGTTGCAGGCATCCTATTCTCCATAGTTTATATGACTATAACCTTGCACCGAGGCTTCCAGCTCCTCTCTCCCATCCTCCTTAGGAAACACCATGTGACTTACAGATGTATCGGCTGGAGCCATAGAGGGCAGAAAGCTACAGTGCAGTGAAAAACACCTTGAATAGTGTATAGCAGCCAAGTGGACAAAATGCCCTTTTTATAGTCACCTGTCATCCTAATTGCTGTTAGACTCTCTCTTCTCTCTTATTCAATTTTTTAGAATACTGGGACACTGATAAAGGAGCAAGTCTGTACTTGCCTCCTAAATAGGACCACTGTAGGGAAAAATCAATTTCCAATGCACTTTGTGGAACGCTGTCCACTTCCAGTACTTATCAGGTGATTTCAAATTGTGCAAGTGCCTCTGTCTAATATTAACTAACAGACCCTGCACCTGATGAATGGACTGCGTTCCAAAAAGAGTTTTAAGTGCTGAAATAGAAAACACCTTTCCATATAGGGGTTTGGCAGTTTACTAAAAAAAAAAAATAAATAAAGGCAAGCTCAGGTCCACTGCACTTTATTTCAAATCTATCATCCTTCGTCATCTGCTTTAACCTTTTCTCAATCTTAACATTCTTGAAATGAATTTATAACTGTTGGGATTCTGCAGCCACACCAGGGGAATGACCATTCTTGGTATCTCTGAGAAGCTTCCATGGTAGTGGTGGGGTCTAAAACTACATACAGACAAGTTGTTACAGTCATCTGGAACATCACTGATACAGTCCCAGCAGTTTGTCCCATTCTATGGAAGATGGTGGCAGGACAACTAGCAGCAGATAAGGTGCAAGCTCCACCTATCCTATGGTAAAAATACAGGCCAGAGCCAACTCCTGAGCTACAAGTGCACATGCTTTCACAATGACTGGCAAGGTGGAGTCTAGGCGGTCTTGGGCTAATGTTCTCGTGGTGCATGTAGCCCAGGGGGTGCCAAAACATTTTAGTCCGTTAAAGTGGACCCAAACCAAACATTTTTTTTTAAATTCAAAATATTTAGTTGCACCACTCTGACACATACAAAGATAAGTAAACACTCCTTCAAGCCTATGAGCATTTCAGTGCATGCGTTTCACCCTTCTCTTTTCATAACTAGGGTTATACAGGTGGCAGCCATTAGCAATTCCTCTTTTGACGGACACCACCTACTCCACCAGTCTGCCGGATTCTGTCCCGGCAATATGAAAGGGAGGGGGTTCCTCCAATAAATGTAAAATATTTTATATTTGTCAAGCAGCTGAAAAAAGGCTGCTATTTATTATAATTTAGAAAATAGATTTTATTTCTGAAATCTTGTATTTTTATTTGGGTCCACTTTAATTATACATTTTGAGATTGAGGGAAAAAAATCTGAATAACCATTTCTGGTCAACAGATAGCATAAGGGATGGTCTGGAAAGCATTTTAACTGGGTCATTGAGCACTGCCAACATGGGATAGCTCAAAAACAATACAGTGATACTTAGTTGCCGCTTGTTATCAAGGCTTATAGTTGTCATTAAGGTTAATGGACAACTAATGAGAAGGATATGGAGGCTGCCATATTTATTTCCTTTTAAACAATTCCAGTTACCTGGCTATCCTGCTGATCCCCTGCCTCTAATACGTTTAGCTATATACCATGAACAAGCATGCAGCAGATTTTTGACATAGTCTGATCTGACTGGAATTCCTGCATGCTTATTTCTGCTGTTAATTAGACACTACTGCACCCACATGGAGCACAGCAGGGCTGCCAGGCAACTGGTATTGGTAATTGGAAATACATATGGCAGCCTCCATATTCTTCTCAATTCAGTTGTCCTTTAAGAAAGACTGTCCAAATCACTGCAAGGCTATCAATGTAGCAAAACCAACTGCTTCCAAAGCCATTTGGCCACAGCATCAAAAGACCAAATCCTTGGGACCCTGATACTAGCAATACTCTTCCGTCCGTTTTGATGAAGAGGTTAGGAAGTTATGGTCCCCCCAGAGGCTCAGTTTAGCTTTCCCCAACTGAGCCAATCGATGGCCACTGCACGGCCCTGGCCACACATCCTCAATCACATCCTGTGCATGCCCAGTACAAGCGGGAGCGTGATAGAGGACGCGTGTGGCCAGGGCCGTGCAGGTGCCGTGGCCATTGACTGGCTCATTATGGTTTCAATTTCTTTGTCCAAAAGGAGTTTATTCTTTAGGATTTGTTTTTCAGAAAGCATGCTGTATAAGAGAACATTCTTGGATTTGGATGTATAAGGGGTATCAGGCTTATTGCCCAAGCTCTTGTCGACTGTCCTGGCTGGCCAGAAACACCAAAAAAACTCAATCAGGAAGGCAGGGTGGGGACTTTTAATTGTCCTTATTGTGTTTCCCTAGGGGGGGGGGGGGGGGGGGCTAGCATCTCTCAAATTCCAGCAGTACCCTGGAGAGGTTAGAGAAGGAAAAAAAAAAGCCATTGCAGGGGATCGGTTTGTCACGGTGTGGGCACAAGAAGCCCAGAGGAGGTTAAAAAATTTTTTTTAATTGACTTTAGGTTTCCTTTAAATGCTTATAATAAGGTTTGGGACCTGTGCTAAAATGTTGGCAGGTAAAAAGCCAAGATTGGGGGTTGAGATTAGTGCTGCAGTTTTAGCAGGTAAAAAGCTTGGGTGCAAAGTTCAGTTTCAGGCCCATATTAGGCATACAGCTTGGAAACAAGCAAGGGTGATATGGAGGTTGACATTGCTTATAAACAAAGTAAGTTGCCAGGCTATAACATTGATCCTCTCCCTCTATTACTTTCACCATAAACCCTGAACAAGCATGCAGATCAGGTGCTCTTAAAAATAATCTGTACTCTAAAATTCTTACAATAAAAAGCATACCATTCTATTTATTATGTTCTCCTGTGCCCCTCTGTGCTGTTTCTGCCACTCCCTGCTGCAATCCTGGCTTGTAATTGCCAGTTTTAGGCAGTGTTTACAAACAAAAAAGACATGGCTGAGAGGAGCTCAGTCTGTGACTCATACAGAGCCTGGAGGGGGCGTGGAGAGGGTGTGTATAACTTCTAGCCTATCACAAGCAGTGCAGCACATTCTAGCCTGAGTCCGACAAAGCAGTCAGAGGAAAGATTAGATTATATAAAAGAGATAACACAGCCACTGTGCAACTAGGAAAGTCTGCAGTAAGACAGACCACATTAGAACAGGTATAGGAACTTATAGGATAGAAGAAATAAGGCTGAAAATGTTGTTACAGAGTCTCTAAGTCTGACTGGATTATCCACATGCTTGTTCCAGGTGTAGGATTCAGTCACTACTGATACCAGAAAGATCAGCAGGACAGGCAAGCAGCTGGTATTTGAAGGACAGCTGAAGTGAGAGATATGGAGACCGACACATTTATTTCCTTTTAAACAATACCAGTTGCCTGGCAGCCCTGACCTCTTTGGCTGCAGTAGTGTCTGAATAACAAACCTGAAACATGCAACAATTCCAGTCAAACTTAGGTTAAACATGTGACCTGCATGCTTGTTCAAGACTTATGGCTGAAAGTATTAGCGACAGGATCAGCAGGACAGCCAAGTAATTTGCATTTTTTAAAAGGAAATAAATATGACAGTCTATATAGGTCTCTCACCTAAGGTCCCTTTAAAGTAATCCAGAGGTGAGGGTTTTATGGAGGCTGCCACGATTTCCTTGCAATACCAGCTACATGGCTGTCCAGATGATCATCTGCCTCTAATACTTTTATCCATAGACCCTGAACAAGCATTAAGCAGATCAGGTGTTTGACATTGTCAGATCTGACATGATTAGTTGCACGCTTGTTTCTGTTATTCAGACACTACTGAAGCCAAATACATCAGCAGGACTGCCAGGCAACTGGTATTGGTATAAGAAAATAAACATGGCAGCCTTCATATCACTCTCACCTCAGGTTCACTTTAAGATTAGCATTGGGAAACTGGTTGAGTGGAAACTGTATAATGTATGGTCTTCCCCAAACATTGGCCACTTGACTACTGCTTTGTACCGCCTGATCTCCAATTAGGCCCCTTTCAGACAGGCAGCTAAATTGCGCGTTTGCAGAGCAGCTCAGCCTCCCGTCTGCCGCCCGCCAGTGCAATTTAAATGCAGCTGAATTGCAGTGGTTGTGACATCACACTTGTCAAGCATTCACACGCGGGTGCATTACTGGATGGCGGAGGAACAAAACATGGAGAGTTTGACCACAGCTGCGGCAGCGCTCAAAACTCACGCCATGGGGGGGGGGGGGGGGGCTGCCTGTACAGCACTGGTTCTGGGCGCTAACCATCGCCCAGCCGGAGCAGGAGAGCTAGGGCTCATTTCCACGGGCAGTTGAACTGTGTGCTCAGCAAGTCGTTACCAGGCAGCAGTTAGCAGTTGCCAGGCAGCAGCAAGTGGTTGCCAGGCAGCAGCAAGTGGTTGCCAGGCAGCAGCAAGTGGTTGCCAGGCAGCAGCAAGTGGTTGCCAGGCAGCAGCAAGTGGTTGCCAGGCAGCAGCAAGTGGTTGCCAGGCAGCAGCAAGTGGTTGCCAGGCAGCAGCAAGTGGTTGCCAGGCAGCAACAAGCAGTTGTGAGAGTTTGAGAGTCTTTTCACTGCCTATCAACAGTCTGTGGAAATTGGGGCTAAGGATTTCGGCACAAGAGTATGGTGGCCAATAGTTCTGACAGAAGTGAGTAAACTGATTAAGGAATCTGACTATTTTCAGGAAAACGCTGGTATATCCATATAAACCCCAAAATATTAACTGGGTGATAATATAGCCTAACTTCTGAGACCACCAGCAGCATGCTGGGCCTTTTAGTTCCTCAGTTTGATTCAGGAGGCCCCACTTCAAGGCAACCATCTCACTCTAGAGGTCTTGCTAACAGCAGCACATTTTGAGGGTGGGCTGCCGCCTTCCAACACGCAGGAAAGGGTTAACCTAGTGTCAGGCAGGGCTGCTCCTGGTCGGAATCTGGAGAAAGCTTGCTGCAGAGGGCTGTCTGGGAACGGAGCAGGATGCTCCGGGATACAGGCTGCTAACTTACCAAATAAGGACAGTGCAGTGCACTCCGATGGAGGAGGGGGAGCAGATTATGTTTAATATGAGACGATGCAGGAGGAGATGAAGGAAGACACACTGGGTTACACAAGCTACAAGAGGGCTGCAGAAGATGTAGATGTGGTATAGGACTCAGTGATAAAGCCATGCAAGACACATGGGGGCCTGGTACAGGAGAAACCAACCCTTACCGAGCTTGCAAAATACTACATTTTATATATTGTAGAGTAGCAAAAAGTTCATATTCTGTAAACAAGGCAGCTGAAGAGAAACGGGGACTAGCAAACAGAGACTTGAGTACTTTTATGCCCGTCTGGACCTATGCATAAATCATGCTACCTTCACTAGAAGCTGCATATCAAAATAAAGAGTAGAGACACATTTTCAGCTTCTGCTGTTACTAAACTATCTTTAGAGATCATTTTGGGCAGTTCAGAGACTATAGATATACTCAGAGGTGGCACTAGGGTGGGTGTCACCTGGTGCAGAAACTCATGGGGTTACCCAATATAACTCCAATCTCACTAAGGCTAAACAAAACCAATACGTTTTTGAAGTAATGTTACTTGTTACTGACATTTCTTTGGAATGGATTATACTGATCCATTAGCTATAGGGGAGAGGAGTTTGTGTCAGGGATTGTTACACTGTACACACTTTGCTATGGGTGTGTTCTGGCCATGTTTGCTGTGGGAGAAGAGGGAAGGGTACCATGCTGTACACATTTGCTATTAAGGTGTGTGTATGGGCGGGGGAGGGGGGGGGAAGGTGGCTAACTACATCATTACTAAGGGGGGGGGGGGCAGTACAGTACATCAGGCACTAGCTTGGTCTATTTACATAGCCTTGCACTGCCCTTCTTTGCCTGGAGCTTGGTGTCAACCCCTTCTGTAGGAGACACCTGGTGTAGTCCGCACCCCCATAGTGATATTACTGGATATACTGCTAGGATACTGACTGAGCCGTGTGTTGCCTGTTATGAAAATAGCGAGGCAAGGATGAGAAGTCCCACCTAACTACATAAAAAAATGTGAGCTTTGCCCCATGTCATTACCCTCAGAAGCACCTTCACTGCAAAGGAGGCATTTTAGTTTCAATAAGTCTTTATTGGCATATCAAAAATAGAACACATCCACACAAAAGGGGCTAAAGACACAGGAAAAAAACAAATACAAATCGTAACAAAAAGTGAGGAGAGAAAAATGAAAGATAAAAAGAACAAAGGAAGAACAAGCAATTGTAATTACACTGTACAAACTTTGAGACCCAACGGTAGTAAGTATCACAAGAGCAATGGACCAGCATATAGGGAGGATACCTCAAGTAGAGAACGTGAAAAAGAGTAAGAAAAGAAAAACCATCAGAGTGGAGACCCGCATTATGGGCACAATCAACCCATGGTGTCCAGGTTTTACTTAACTGAAGCATTCAGTCTTCCACCGTCGGCATTACTCGCTCATGGATCATGGCCTGCGGACCTTTTATATCACCTGATCAGTATCTAAGTGGACATTTTTCTATCAGAATGCCAAATAGGATTTGGCGGAGTTAACCATATGCTGAACCATCCAATGGGAGGGATGCTTCATGGAGGTTGGTTTGTTTTCTAAAAAAAACTGAAGGGTCTTTGGAGAATGGCACTTGGAGGACCTGAGCTATCAGATCCCAGACTGGAGATCAACAGGAGGAAACCACTGGGAAGGTCCACATGTGGAACAAAGTACCACAGGAGCCACATACCCTGAAACAAATCTGAAGATTGAGAATAAATATTCAATATACAGACAGGAGTGAGGTATGCGCTGTTCAGGAGCTTAATGGTGGATGGAATAAGGAGTACAGACTGCCTTTTATTAGAGTTTTATAACATTCAGTCCACCTAGCAGGCATCAAATGAAAGCCAAGTTCATCCTCCCAATTTGGCTAGAGCAGGATCCATATTGTCCCGAGGACATATTGCAAACCGCTCATAAAGATAAGATACACTGCCCCCCTCAAGATGGCGCAAAGCAGGGATTTTGATGGAATAGGCCGAGCCACAGTCTGCCTTGCAAATTGCAGCTATGATAAGCTGGACTTAAGTTTACGCATGAGCGCTCAGCTATCATATAGCCAAAACGCACAACAGTTATTGGTTAGGCTACAATGAAGCCAAATTGCTATAGTAGTAGGCACAGCAGTACAGTCCTTTAAGCTTGGGTACTGTGCATCCAAACTCACATAGCTGCAGGGGGTGGGGGGTTGTTTAGGATCGGATATGGCTTGAATATAGCAGAGCCCCTAGTGTTCGGCATGGAGAGGAGAGGACAATATCGGCCATGGAGAGGTAAGGCTAATGTTGGCCATGAAGGCTACTGTTGGCCATGAAGGCTACTGTTGGCCATGGATCAGGAATGTTACCATTGTGATAAGAGGATCATGTGAGGAAGGGAGAACTTGTAGATATTCCTGATATTTTCAACATCAGTAATATCTTGCACCTGAATTGGGCTGTGAGACAATGTGCGCCCTTCACTGGTCCGGTACTGTGAGGTCACAAAAATGCAGAGACCCGCTTTACTTTGTGGACACCATGACATGCAGATGTTCCAGAGATGGTTAATTTTATCTTCGCCTTCATTAACCTCCGCTGATAACTGCTCAAATTTACAGCAGGTTAAATTGCCAAACTACTGGTATACATTTTAGCAATATGAGGAAACGTTCACAAGAATAACTTGTTTGAAACTCAAAGCAATCATATGACTCGTACAAATATTCCTGGATCTCTGCCCACCTAATTTGTGGTTCACAGAAAACCTCAAATACCACCTCCAAAGTGTATTGTTTTGTAGGCATACTATCCCCAAACTAAGCTATACAAGAATTTATTTCACACAAGTCAAAATGACCTGGGAAAAATTGCCTGCCATCTTCAGTGGTGAGACAGCAAAGCAACCTAGAACATTTACCATAGCAACACAGTATGGCTAATAATTCAGAACTTTCCATCCTGCAAGGTCTGTAAATGTAGGATGTGTTGTGTTCTAATCAGTGTCAGTCTACACAAAGGGCTGTACTGTCCCCACTGGCTGGAACTTATACACACTGGAAAATGTGTGAATGTTTGTGGCTGGAAAGTGTACTGGTTAAGGGCTCTGCCTCAGGAGACCAGGGTTTGAATCTCGGGCAATACTCCCTAACACTGCTAATATCTATAGAGCACACCCTAGTGGTTGGTGCTTTGATTCCGCTAGGATAAAAGTGCAATATAAATGTTCCATGTCTTGTCTTGAGAATGGAGCAGTCTATCCCAGGCTCACCAATTCAGCACATACATTAATACCTTCCTTGGACTATCAATCATGTTGCCAACTGAAATCCTCCCTCAGCCAAGTAATTGATTAAGTCTTCGGTTTTCCCAGCAGAGACCTGGTTGTGTGACAGGAGTCAGAATGCAACGTCCTAAAAGTGCACGTACAAAGTATCGTTGTCTCCTATTAGGAGTACAGTACTCCTGATAAGAGACAACGGTGTGCGTGAGACGATTGGAGTGAGGAGAACATTTGAAGTAACGATTATAGTTCACAGGCGTGCAGTATCCTTTGACCCTTTTTGACAGTGTCAATACACCAAATGGTCTCAAGGCTAGATATTTGAGTTGGACATACGGTAGTCATATTTGACTTTTGGGACACTCCCATCTCTGCAGTATTAAAGTCTTTAAGCACACCAGAACAAATTACACGCCACACAGTGATATGCACTGTCCCACACCACTCCCTTATGCAGGCTTGTCCAGCTGGGAAGCGGTCACCAGTTTTCATGCACAAGCTGCACTGGGCATGCACAAGCCACACATACCCAGTGCACAGGAAAGAGTGCATCTGTATTGAGAATGTACAAGCTCTGTATTGAGAATGTACAAGCTCTCCATCACGCATGCCCAAGGCAAGCAAGGGCTCATTTGCAATCGCTTGTTTCCAGTTGGCATGCGTAAGACAGACTGAGGTGGAAACCAACAGGTGGGCTTGTGTACCACTATAACCAAGTGTAGTTGTGCTTTAGGCTAGCCACAAGTTTGATCGACAGAATATGCCAGAGATGTATCCCCAACATGTCCAATCAGTGATATAATCTGCCAGGGATTGTAGTGTGGACTGTACATGGCAAAGTACCTTTTACCTTTTCAAAAGGTTTTGCAGAATGTTGTGGGATTAGATTGAGTGCTTGCATTGGACTCCCTGCCTCAGTAAGTAGCAAGAGGAAATATGTGGATATTCAATCTGCTTTCCTTCATTACTTAAAATATACCAAATGATTTCCACTAGAGATGATCAATGTGATGCAGATAATTTACCTTGCATTAAAAAAAACCAAAAAAAAAAAAAAAAAAAAAACTCATGTAGAAGTGATGCAGCTTGAACGTGGACCAATAAAATTTGACGAAGTGAAATTTCAAGTTGCGTACAATTTATATGACATCTGAATGCAATGAGAAATTTGCAACTCCTTGCTGATTCCTAATGCCCACAGTGCCCTTCCAAATGGATGGAGATGTGGAAATCTCGCAATCATGGTGACTTGGGCTTGAGGGAGGTCTCAGTTTAGGATTCCCTATTGTTTTTGGCACTTCCTTTAGCAAAGCAATCTTAGGATTCCAAGAATCCACAGAAGAGCTCCCACCATGCCTATCCGTTTTTCAGTTGAAGTCCATCTCTATAAGTCTTCATTGTGCCCATCAGCATACATAGGATAGGTTTGCTAGATCAGATCTGTTCATTCTGCTACCAATAAGAAGACAGCAGATGTGTCAAAATTGGAAATGTCTGAATGGGTCCTATAGTTAATGGATCTGTCCGTTTATCCCCTTTGTGGAAAACTTTTTTTTTTGCCTAGCCAAAGCCCTGCTTCTGATCAGATTGTGAGTGGTTGACAAAATAAAGGTATGAAGCAAGGATTGCTAGGGGCTTAAATCCAGCAGACAGGATGCCCAAGTGCATAATTCAGTCTTTGACTAGTGTGGGTGGTCTCAGTCCCCCAGAGTCAAGGGGGTCACAGCACATGAATGGGCCTCATTACATCTTTTGAGCTTCTCTGAGGGACAGTTCGTGACACGAGTCATTCAGTATGCTCTACAGTGCAGTGGAAAAGGTCAGGGCTAGATCCATGCATAATGATAAGTTTCATAAGATTACTACAGCTGAGCTGATGACCCAAAGTTCCATTCTGAAATCACAGTGGAGCAGAAGATCAGGCCCCATAGACAGCAATATTTGGAGATCCTGCATAGGTTTCTCAATGGGAATTAGCCTTTTTTCCTCTGGTGTATTAACCTCAATTCCCCTATATCAGCATTCTGAGCAATGCTCCCGAATCTGTCAGGGGGATTAACCCTTTGCATGAAGACTGCAAGATGGCTTTTGTTTAGAAAGCTGCACATTAACGGGGCTAAAAATAACTACATTAAGGGAGAACATATCCTATCCAACAATCCATCTTTAAAGGTGGATGACAGAACTGCGCACAATCTCTGGGGAATAACCCATTCCTACAGAGAACAATTACAGCACAGCATGCAGGGGATTAACTTCATGGCAAGTCCCATCAGAACACCTGTCTCCACAAGAAAAACCTCAGGTAATTTGAGGACAAGGCCTAAAAGGCCCGTATACAGTAAGTGATTTTTCTGCCGATTTTTTTTCACGACAAGCGATCGTTTCTGCGATCTCACGATATAGGTACAGAGACACACACACCTTTTACAGGGCCTAAAATCAAGATATACATTTGCCTGAACGGCCACCTGAAAAACGTTTTGAGGCATGTTGGTAATTATCGCTGTCCAGAATCCCTGTTCTTCTATTGGCCAAGCAGTGTGTACTCTATAGAGGGAAGGGGCAAATGCACAAGTGGTATCACGCTGTGGGAACTTCCTGTGGAGGTTCCCACTGGCAACCAAATGAAAGACAGCGGTCCAACCAAGTTTATGGCTATATGGGAGGCTAGTGAGACTGGAAGATACAAGTACCCACTTAATTTCCAGCCAAAATGATTAGAAATCAGAGTAGCGGGTGCTTTAGGCTTCCTTTGCATTGACCATTTGCCTGCAACACCAAGTTTTTACATTCCCCAAATGCTCTAGTATGAAACTTAAATGTACTCGATGCAACATTGACGTAATGAGATAAACATGTAGATTTACAGAGCAAATCATTAATGACCAGATTGTTTAACTTGTTTTAGTTTGCTGCCTGAAAAAGTTCACTTTTAGGAATGGAAGTGAATGCTTCTGTCATGTCAGCAAAATAGTGAACATCACAGATAAGCAAATTACAGCCATCCTGGCAGAATGCAACTTCTGAGAATGAAGGGAGATAAAAATGGTAATGGCAATAGTTAGTGTTTACGTGTCCCTAAATGAAAAAACATTGACACTGAGCAGAGACAAAACATTCTACTTTGTAAATTTTTACATTTAAAACAAAACAATGGGATGATAAAAATTAAAAAAAAAAAAAAACATTTTTAGGAGTAGTAGGATACATACAATGGTTTATCTCACCTTGGGTTCGCATGGATTTATTCAACGCAGATTTCAAGTACAGGATAAGTACTTAAGTGCATCAAAGTAAATGCAGCAAGCTACATTCAAACATTACGAAACAAAAATGAGTGTACAAATGCTGCTAATCTCCTTCAATGCAGACATCTATAAATTTGGTAGGCAGTGAAAGAGTACATGGCGTCTCAGGGCCAGAAAGTTCACTGAGAACTGGCTTTAAAGTGTATAATAAGGATGCTAACCAGGCAATCAAATAGTTAAAATCACTATTACTTTTCTTGTTGATAAATTATCATTCCCCAGTTTGGTTCATTGCCCCATAAAGGAAGTTGTAGGGCATGCTGGGTTGTCCTATTTGCTTCTCTACTTTCCCCTCAGACTTAACTAATGCAGCCCAATTAGCTGAAGCCTCTTTCCCTCCCGTTTTCCCCTCCCACGCCTCTTTTCCTCTCTGATTGGCCAGTATGTCTCATGCTGAGACAATGCACTTTCTATAGATGAGGGTGGGCAATGCATACACAATCAGGCATAGTGTAAGGGAGGAAATATCAGGATAGGCTTCAAAATAGACTCGTTTAAAATGGGAAATGCTAAGAAGGATTTTCTCTTACTGTAGAAAAATCACTAAAGTCAAAGACATGGACAGTGCAATACATATGTTATATAAGTAGATAAATATGTGCTCTATTTACATGTGTTTTTTTCTGAGATTGCATGGCTGACAGCTCCTCTTTAAATACAATTCCCCCTCAGAGTTCTCGTCACTGCCCTGAATTACTGATACGCGGAGCGCACAGCATAACATTGCTGCTATGACAGCGTCCAGCTTCAGCGCCACAATAACCTGATTCGGGCAATTAAATCCTTGGTTTAGACATCCGAGAAATGCTACCAAACAAATGCATGAAACTGCTGGACACAGCGATACAAATTCTGTACATTTATTTTGCTTTCTTCAAAGCTGTCCATGTAAATCTAGCCTAAGGACTTGTTCACTACAAGCAATCCATCCAACACTGCACACAGCATGTTGCAAGTGATCTACAAGACTACATTTAAAACGTCATAAATGGCCTTTTTAATTAAACACCAGGAAGTACGTAGTTATCGCGCAGCTGCACACTTTTATGAACAGCGCTGGCCCATTCAGTACATTTAAAAACAGGAGTGCGTTGGACAATTGAAGATCAACGCAGTGGCCGTATGTTGTGACACAACACGCCCACTGGAGTCTGCTAAAAAACAGGGCCTGAAACTACACTGCCCAGATTGTCCCACTCAGGCTTCTGTACTGCATGTAGCAAAAGGCAGCAGAGGTCTACACAGGCCATTCATATGTTAGAGTCAATTACTGCTGAGGTCCACTGGAATCCTAAGGCTTTCAGAACTGCAGGCAAAGTAACCTTTTGAATTGGTTGGCAAGTCCACACAGTACCATTTAGATTGTATGTATGATCTGCGATCTCCGATTGGGTCGGTTCCACCAATTAGCATTTAGCATTGAGAAGTGGAACGAAAATCATACACGATTCCAAACTTTTTTTTACAAATAACTGCAAAGCGGGGTGTGCGTAATTATTCAGCCCCCTTTGGTCTGAGTGCAGTCAGTTGCCCATAGACATTGCCTGATGAGTGCTAATGACTAAATAGAGTATACCTGTGTGTAATCTAATGTCAGTACAAATACAGCTGCTCTGACGGCCTCAGAGGTTGTCTAAGAGAATATTGGGAGCAACACCACCATGGAGTCCAAAGAATACACCAGACAGGTCAGGGATAAAGTTATTGAGAAATTTAAAGCAGGCTTAGGCTACAAAAAGATTTCCTAAGCCTTGAACATCCCACAGAGCACTGTTCAAGCGATCATTCAGAAATGGAAGGAGTATGGCACAACTGTAAACCTACTAAGACAAGGCTGTCCACCTAAACTCACAGGCCGAACATGGAGAGCGCTGATCAGAAATGCAGTCAAGAGGCCCATGGTGACTGAACGAGCTGCAGAGATCTACAGCTCAGGTGGGGGAATCTGTCCATAGGACAACTATTAGTCAAGTACTGCACAAAGTTGGCCTTTATGGAAGAGTGGCAAGAAGAAAGGCATTGTTAACAGAAAAGCATAAGACGTCCCATTTGCAGTTTGCCACAAGCCATGTGGGGGACACAGTAAACGTGTGAAGGTGCTTTGGTCAGATGAGACCAAAATGGAACTTTTTGGCCAAAATGCAAAACGCTGAACACACCATCCCCACTGTTAAATATGGTGGTGGCAGCATCATGCTCTTGGGGTGCTTCTCAGCGGGGACAGGGAAGCTAGTCAGAGTGGTTGGGAAGATGGATGGAGCCAAATACAGGGCAATCTTGGAAGAAAACCTTTTGGAGTCTGCAAAAGACTTGAGACTGGGGCGGAGGTTAACCTTCCAGCAGGACAACGACCATAAACAAAGCCAGGGCAACTATGGAATGGTTTAAAACAAAACATATCCATGTGTTAGAATGGCCCAGTCAAAGTCCAAATCTAAAGCCAATGGAGAATCTGTGGCAAGATCTGGAAACTGTTCACAAAAGCTGTCCATCTAATCTGAGCTGGAGCGGTTTTGCAAAGAAGAATGGGCAAGGATTTCAGTCTCTAGATGTGCAAAGCTGGTAGAGACATACCCTAAAAGACTGGCAGCTGTAATTGCAGCAAAAGGTGGTTCTACAAAGTATTGACTCAGGGGGCCGAATAATTACGCACACCCCACTTTGCAGTTTGTTTTTTTAAATGTTTGGAATCATGTATGATTTTCGTTCCACTTCTCACATGTACACCACTTTGTATTGGTCTTTCACGTGGAATTCCAATAAAATTGATTCATGTTTGTGGCAGTAATATGACAAAAATGTGGAAAACTTCAAGGGGGCCGAATACTTTTGCAAACCACTGTACTTCCATGGAGATGGAGATGAAAAATTGGAGCAGAGAACTGAGATCCATGGGACATTTTCAAATGTGGAAAGAATGTGATACAAGATGCAAGGGGGGAGGGAGTTGCGTTGAGGGGCACAGTGGTCAACTGGATAATAAAACTACAGTTCATCTTGTTCTCGTTTGTTAACTGGGGACTAACTGTAGGTCATACCAGTACCTCTACAACTACAACTTAACCAAGATCCACAGAATATCCACCTTTGTACACGGTTTGCATATGATAAAATGTGTAGCAACCATTTGTGAACCGCTCCAGAATTGACTGGAAACATTTCAGTTTTGCTAATATTGTCAACTATGGCAACTATGGACACCGGCTCCACGTTTTCCAAAATAGAAAGGAGGAAAAAAAAAAGGGGGGGCGAATAGCATAGCAATAGAAAGTTCTGTAGCTGATAACTTGTAGGAAGTTTTAATTTCAAATGTCATTCTTATTCCCTGACAAACTCAACATAGCATCATAGCTTATGTTTAGCGTGGATTCTCAGCAGTACTCTGGGGGAGGAGATGGGAAGAAGCGGACTGAGTAGGTGTGAAACTGCAATGCAAGAAGGACGCCACTAGCACAAGTATGGCTTCTGTATACAGCTTAACACTCTGGTATGTAAACTACTCACACCATCACATATCCATGCCTTTTCCATGGGGAATTACACAGTGCCTCCATCCATCTACACAGCATCATTCTAGGGAATGACATTGGCTAGCATTTGGAAGTTGTAGACACAGGAAAAGCAACTTAATAAAAAGCTCTAAATTGGGAGTGAGGGAGACACCAAAATCTAGGCCATGTAGGAGCACTACTCCAAATCAATGAATTCAGGTGTTGCAATCACTTCCATGGTGATAGGTCTATAAAACCAAGCACTCAGGCAGACTGTTTCTTACGAGTCCCTCACAGTGAGTACCATGATTGAGTGCAACACCGGCAAGTCTATTAGTGAAGTTTCCTCGCTATTCGATATGCCATTGTCATTTGAGTACAGCACATACGTGGCACAGAACTTTTTGCAGAGTCAATAGCTACAGACCTCCAGAATTTGTACGGCTATCAGATTAGTGTAATAACAGCATGTAGAGTGCTTCATGGAATGCTTTCCATGGTCGAGCAGCAGCATCCAAGCCTTAAATCACCATGTGCAATGCAGTGGTGTAAAACGCACCACAAATGGGCTCAAGAAAAAAGTTCACTGGAGGGTCGTATCCCGCTTCTCTGTTTACCAGACCGATTCATCCATTGGGTTTCCAGGTGCCAAGAGAACCATTCCTGCCTGACTGCATTGGGCCAAGTGTAAAGTTTGGTGGTGGCAGAGGGTGAGAGCAGTGTGAGGATTGTTTTTAAGGGTTGGGCTTGGCACTTTGATATCGTGAAGCCTTAGAGTTCCTTTCACTGGAGCTAAAACATTTTGAACTATGTCATGCTCCTGACTTGTGGGAACAGTTTGGAGATGGTCCCTTTCTCTTCACCAGTGCACAGAGTCCATAATGATAAGCAAGTTTGGTGTTGAGGAACGCGACTAGCCTGCACAGAGCCTTGACCTAAACACAATAAACACCTTTGGAATGAATTCTAACAGACTGAATTAGGCCTTCTCATTCATCATCAGTGTCTGACATCACAAATGCTCTTCTGGAAGAATGGCTAAAAATTCCCATAAACACTCCAAAGCCTTGTGGGAAGGCTTCACAGAAGAGCTTAAAGCTGCAAAAAGTGGGCCAACTCCATAATAAAAAGAGAACCTGAACTGAGTAATATGGACGCTGCCATCTTCATTCCCTAATGGGCAGCACGGGGGCATAGCGGATAGTTAAAATTTAACAGATTTGAAAGCTGTTGATTTTGTCAAAATGCATTTACTACATTCAGTAAAACACACAGTCTAGCAAACATCACACTATCTGCATGGCGTTTGTATGCTCTTCCACATGGCCATAGGCATCCAGGGTATCAGTTACCCTACCATCATGACTTAGTTGGGAGGAAATTGAGAATCCCTCAGAGGGACAATTATTGTTGCTGTACCTTTTCAATGTACACCGTACTGTGGAAATTGTCAGCATTAATAAATGTATAACAAACAGTAATGTTGGTTGCAGTGAAGAAATGTAGCCACATTACAGTAAGTCAGCACCCCCGCCTCCCTCGCTGCACACATTTCTTTTTACTTTCAGACTAGCGCTCTGTTTACAGTACTCTGGAAGAAATGGGAGGCTTTTGTAGCCAGGAGAATCCCTGACAGCTCTTCTGACAGGCCGTTCCACAACAGAGCACTCTGCTTACATTACAAGGAAATGGCTGCAGGGAACCCCACAGCAGAAGACACTGGCGGAAGCCCAGGAGAGAGAGGACGGAGGAGAGGTGAGGACCTGCAGGGGTGACTGGGGCGGTGGGGGGAGGAACAAAGGGAAAAATAATATTCTGCATGGATGAAACTGAATCAGATCCCAATCAAGAATCAGCAGTGGAAGGTTTAAAGCAGATTCCAAGTTAAATAAAAAGCAGCACACAGCAAAGTTACAGCACTGAATGGTTCCCATTCACAATGGCAAAACAGAGCTCCGAACTGCCCCTTTTTTGGAGAGACAATCCCCCCTTTGGGATCCAAATCGTCCCTCTTTGTTACCATTTTGTCCTTCAGATGCAGTACAGATCTGTGTAAATATATGTATTTTTCTACCGAAAATATAAGTCAACTCTAAAATGTATTCTCATGCCTTAAATTAATATATTTCTTACTTATAAATGTCATGAATTAAAACCAATCATGACAGGACCAGTCAGACGAGCTTGTCCAGAGGTACTGCCTCTACCTGTGAAGCATGAGGTCATGAGTTCTACTCCCAGGTCAGGGACAGAAGAAAAAAAAAAAAAAAAAAGAAAAAAGGATACAGGACCAGCGGTGGTCTGAATGATCACATCTTTTGCTTATGAATTATTTGTTTTATCTGTGGTAAGGGGTGTGGCAGGGTCATGTTTTAAAGTGTCCCTCTTAACCAGGGGTCGAGTCCTGCGTGAACGCAGGGGGACGACGTCCACTCACTTTTTTTGGAAAGTTGACGCCGTCCCCCCTAGCACCCTGGAGGGGAGCAGCGCAGTGGAGAGGAGCATTGTGCACAGCGTGGGGAAGGGCGGACATCCCCCCCCCCTTCCCTCACCTTGGGGCTCCTCTCACTGGCTCTCCCCTCCATAACATTGCGCGGTGGCTGGGGGTCGATGGCTGGCAGCGGCACCAGTGGGCGGGAGTTGACGCGGCTCGTGCCGCTGCTCTGGTCTTCACTAGACCAGACTAGCTGCACGAACAGCGTCCACCCGGAACACTGGAGGAGGTAAGTCCCGCCCACTGATGCCGCTGCCAGCCATCGCCCCAGCCACCGCACAATGTTATGGAGGGGAGAGCCAGGGAGAGGAGCAAATTCTAGTAGAAGGAGGCACTCCACAGGCAGGAACTTGCGTTCAACTTTATTGCATGTCACTACATACTACATGTTACGGGCTCCGCCCTTCATCAGGTGCCCCAAGGTGAGGGAAGGGGGGGGCACAATGCTCCTCTCCACTGCGCTGCTCCCTTCCTGCTGGGGAGGGGGGGGGGGGACACCTATACCCCTGGCTACATATACTGGGCACATATACCCCCTGGCTACATATACTGGGCACATATACCCCCTGGCTACATATACTGGGCACATATACCCCTGGCTACATATACTGGGCATATATACCCCTGGCTACATATACTGGGCATATATACACCTGGCTACATATACTGGGCATATATACACCTGGCTACATATACTGGGGACACCTATACACCTGGCTACATATACTGGGGACATCTATACACCTGGCTATACTGGGGACACCTATACACCTGGCTATAATGGGGACACCTATACACCTGGTTACATATACTGAGGACACCTGGCTATACTGGGGACACCTATAGACCTTGCTACCTATTCTGGGGACATTTATACACTTGGCCACCTATTCTGGGAATATCTATACACCTGACCACCTATTCTAAGGACATCTATACACCTGGCCACCTATTCTGGGGACAACTATACACATGGCTACTTATAATGGGGACACCTATAGACCTGGCTAGCTATACTGGGGGTATCTATTTTGGGGGAACTGCTGTCAGATCTGTATTTTTGGGGAACCGCTGATGACAGATTACGTGTGTTTTGGGGAACCGCTGCCAGATTGTGTATGTTTGGGACCACTGCTGCCAGATTGCATGCATTTTGGGTGTTACGTGTATTTTGGGTGATCCACTGCCAGGTTTCGCGTATTTTGGGGAACTGCTGCCAGATTGTCTATTTTGGGGTAACCACTGCCATATCTGTATTTTGGGGGAACCTCTGCCAGATTATCTGTATTTTTGGTGAAATGCTGTGAGATTACATCTACTTTTTGGGGATACACTACGACAGAGCTCAAACGTCCCCTGGCAGTCCTTTTATACCACTAAGGCCATGTATATTTGGCCGCACCCATGACCACGCCCATGCTTTGCTTAACCATGCCTATTTTTTGGCACGCGGCGCAGAGGTTTCTAGGGTGAGTCCACTCACTTCTTTTTCCAGGACTAGACACCTGCTCTTAACGCAAAAAGTTGGGAGTTATGCCTAAAATACTGGTGAGGATGCCTGCTGCAGTGACTGTCCTCTGGTAACATGACTCAGTAGGCCTTTACTGAGGTCCAGGCAAAAAGGAGAGAAATTCTGCAAAGCTGTGGTACACTTGTCCTGTTCCCATGTAGCACAGGTGTAACGCATACTTTCATTTTATGCCCTTAAAATTAGCTACAGATTAGTAAAGCAAAATACTTGCATTACTAATTACCCCAACTTTTACTACTGAGAAATCCCTGGCAGGAGGTTGGAGAAAGTCATCTACCTCATTTGTAGCGACCCATTACTTGCCTATGCAAGACAATTAGAACTGGCACTGCCACTGCATCAATAGCGCTTTATTGTGATCTGCTGCAAAATCTGCCGTCTATGGAGACCACAAAGCACCATTAATGCTAGGACAGCGCCAGTTCCTCTTACAGCAATGTCCCAGTTCTCTGCAACTCAGGCAACCACGTCTCAACTAACCGGTATGCCTGAAGGGATAACGGGGACTGTGTTTTAAGGGGCGTGCAGGGGGTCTTTCTCTGTATTAAATAATTACAGAGTGTCCAGCGGTGTCTTCTAACCCTTCAGTAGCTCCTAGCGGCTTTCATGTGGCTCCCGGCATGTCCCATGACCCGATGTGGGTCAGGTGACTCATCAGGAGCTATGCCCAGAAGACACCAGAAAGCCCCTAGAAGCTACAGGATAGTTAGGTGCCACTGGACACTCAGTAAGTAATGCTGCATGGTGAGGAGGGGGTGGTTTGTGCTTTGCAGACTGGTTGTTCAAGCAACCGACAAGCACATGCATCTGGCATCAAGCGATCTCCACTAGTGCCGGATACTGGGGACTTTGCTGCATTTCCTTGCATTTAAGCTGATCTTCTCTCCAAAGCAAGTCTGCCCGAAATTTTATTTCCAGCCAGGTGGCATGAAAAATTAGCCAGGTGGGGGTGGAACAAGGAAATGCAGGGCCAGCGCTTCTGTGCATAACTGACAGTACAGCATAGGAGGTGAGCTGAGGTCAGCCGGGTGCTCCCCAAAATTAAGGCCCTTTACCACTGCATGTTTTTGACCCATTTTTATGTGCGGCAAGTGTGGTTTCTGATCGGCAAGTGTGGTCTTGATTTTTGAAAATGGATACTAGTGATTAAAAACAAAAAACTAATTTCTATGCGTTTTTCATGCGTTTCTATACTTAATGATGTATTTTGCGTTTCAATTTAATCGCACAGACATGTGTTTGCTTTTTTTTAAAAAAAATCGGAACGCAGCAGTGGAAAAGGCCACCCAAGATTCAGATTTTAAAACAGGCTGCACTGAAGGAACAAGTGCATGAGTTTTGCATTTTTGGCAAAAACTCAGCTAGCTAGTGGAAAAGGGCCCTTAGTCAGGTGGAGCGTCTGGCTACAACAGCCTGGGGAGAACACTGACGCTCCTAAGACATTAAGAAAAACAAAAGTGTGCTTTCCTAAAACAGAAAGAATTTGCGATAATTCAGGTTGGAGTGAGATTGAGAGGTCTCCCAGAGCAACACTGCTGAATATATGCAAATTAACCATTGTACTCTTAGAAGCTAAACACACCTCCAGAACCGCTGGAATGCAATAATGTGTTAGCTTGTTAATTTGTACAGAGCCATAATAAGCCAACATGCATACAGACTGTTTCGGATTGTTTGATCCTCATCAGTGCATGGCATGGATTAATTTGGCTCTATGGAGTAGGGCTTCTAAGACATTATTAACCTTTATTTTTAGACAAATATATGAACGCGTTACAACCAGGACTAAAAGATCTTATGTCCAAAGTAAATCAGGTCTCCAATGCCAGTGTCAGACAATGAAAGGATAAAAAGGTAGCATCCAGTGCAGCTCTCTCAGTGGTGGGATTTGATCAGTGACTGTATTAGAAAAAGGAGAGAAGAGAGCGCCTCTATGGTGCAATACCTTTAATCCAGTTTGCAAATTGCAAAAGAAATGTACGTACAAGATCGCATAAATTTGCAAGCATAGCTCACAAGCTCAATGTTCCACTCCTCAGACATCGACCGTGGCCAGCGGGGGACATCAACAAGGGTTTGTGGTAGGTCTTGAGTCCAGGCAAGCTCCGTGTGCCGGGTTATAATGACCTTATAAGATGGCACACGGAGCTTGCCTGGACTCAAGACCTACCACAAACCCTTGTTGATGTCCCCCGCTGGCCACGGTCGATGTCTGAGGAGTGGAACATTGAGCTTGTGAGCTATGCTTGCAAATTTATGCGATCTTGTACGTACATTTCTTTTGCAATTTGCAAACTGGATTAAAGGTATTGCACCATAGAGGCGCTCCTAAACTATATTTTATATGGTTTAATGAGACCTGCACAGATGTAAGCCACACATTCTATGCCACTCTCGGCTGAAGCAGCGGTCAGTTGACTGTGGAAGCGCTGCGGAGAATGTCAGTGCTATACAAGCACACAATAGTAATTTTCACAAGATCACCACCACTTTCAGTAGCATTACTGCAATTTCAATAGACTTTTGCAATACCTACAGTGATGGCAGAGCACCGTAGGGGAGAGAGCAACACAGCCGACATGCAACTTACCTCGAAACTTTTTGGGTGGGTTGTTCAGGTCCCCGGCCTCCGGCTGTACCACACACCTGTCATCCACCAAACTGTGCATGAGAAGAATAGGAAACATTAAGCTGGAAATGTCCCAGCAATAAAGAAAATACAAAAATTTAAATAAGGATTCTGTTATAAGAATGTTAGCACAGGCTTACCCCAGCGTGCTGATGAATCCATTCACAGAGCCCTCTGCATACAGGGACACAATGTCCCCCACATGAAGGAAGCTCGACATCTTATCCGACATCTTCACCGCTCCTGCAAGACAAGAGGACAGCCATCAGCAAGGGCAGCGCCAAGGTGAGCCTGCCACAGTGACGTCTACATCATCATGTGCCAGTGTACCCTCGCTCAGGACAAGCCATATCTGCATTCCAGAGCTGGCACAGCTTCTCCAGCTCTTACATGTCCAACCCAGACAGATCACAGCACAATAATCAGCACAGCACAGCACAGATATGCAGCAGCATTCTATATAAAGCACATTTTATACAACAACGTGTGGGTAGATTTTGGTTTATTTATAAATCTCGTAAATACTGGATAAACTGACTGACTGAAGCCAAGACCCAGAAAAATTAAGCTTAATTAAATTACAGAAATTATAAATTCACAACTATCTGGTATAGCTTTAGAGACCAGTGACATCACTGAGGATGCAGCCTATCCATTCACTAGAGGCCAGTGACATCGCCACGAACATACCCATCCGTTCATCAGAGACCAGTGACACCAAGAATACAGTATCGCTTCAGTTGAGGCCAGTGACATCACAGAGCATGCACCCTGTCCCTTCACAAAGAACAGTCTATCCAGTCAGCGTTCAGTGACATCACTGAGAATACAATCTATCCATTCACTACAGACCAGTGACATCACTGAGAAGGCTACCTATCCATTCACAAGACAGAAGACGCAGAGCACAGCTTACACACTACAAGTGTCCATCCACGGTACAATCAAATAGTCCCATTTCCACGTTTATTTGACCAATATGATTGAATAGAGAAGAAAGTGAACATTTTTGAGCACTAAAAATCAATTTAGTTCTCACTAAAAATCTGATTGATAGAAAGGAATGGTGTATGGTAGGTTTGATAAAATAATCGAATAGAACCCTTAAGGTGGCCATAGACAAGTCAATTTTCATCTCACATTTGCCCAACATGTGCACGTGTTACTGATGCACAGATTGGGTCCATTTCAGTGCAAATCTGCGTCTATTACAAAAGGAGATTGCGCGCGTTATGCAATAGTGTTTCCTGCGTGTTCAAATTTAACATACCCAGGAACGCCTTCTCAAGTCCCTCAGTCTCCATTTTTGTTCAATAAGACCTGAATTCTTGCTCAGGACAGAAGGAAAACAGAGAAATGTACCCTGTGTGCATTTAGGTGGAATTGGACAGGCTATACTCTCTAATCTGACTAATCACATGTGTAATTTGATTTTGTGGTGTGTGTCAGCTCAGGAATCCTAGCAGTCCTCTTCAGTGCAGAGTAGGATGTTAACCCCATGTCTGCTTCCATAAAAGCAGGAAGTAGACACTACAGATTTATTGCAAGATTTGCATAAGCTGTAACAAATTTTTTTTTCTTTAACAGTTATGCTGTTCCTTATGTTTTAGACCAGAGAGGCCGTTCTGAGTTCAGGTCCACTTTAACTGGCTGTGCAGACAGTTCCAGCAGTAATAACGCTCCACTTGGATGGAAGTGTAAGAACAGAAGCAGTTTGTATGTACGAGATCCAGGGCATTACTCCGGTCACAGCCAGTAACACGCACATATAGCGCAGTAATGCCGCATTTACTGAATGGATGGCTGAGGGGAGGCATTGTGCACAGATGCTGCATTGTGTTTTCATTGTGCTCAGCTCCAGGAAGGCAGCTCACTGATCTTTCCATGTACTGAGCAGGACTCCATTCCAAGAGACAGATGGGAAGCCACAAGACATGGAAACATTGCATCCCCGGGGAGATACTGATCAAACCATGGGAAGACGCTGGCGGCAGGAAACCGTGTCACTATTCATCCTAACTAAGTGCCTATTAGTTTTGCGTTTTCCCTTATTACTGCAAATGTAAACATTCTAAATAACGGCTTCTGTTTCACAGACACAATATTTACAATACAAGGAGTCGTGTCTGGTAACTGTTACCTCACGTCTATAATCTGGCCAGCACTATGGTAGAGGAATCTTTATGCAATTCACTTTACAGGATAAGTGAACTTATAACACATTGAAGACCGCATCGAAGTGCTTCCAGATCAATGTAGTACTGATAGTTTCTCAAGAGTTCCCTCTTCACAGCAGCCATTTACTAGTAACTTTGTACAGGAGACATGCGAGTCTGAGGGACACTTGCAGAAGAATCGGCCAGAATACAAAACTACCCTCTACTCCTACATCCCTTCCCCAGAACTACCCTTTACCCCCCCCCCCCCTTCAAAACTACCCTCTACCCCCACAGCCCTCCCCAAAAGTACCCTTTACACCCACAACCTTCAAATCTAGGCTCCACAAGTACAGCCTCCCCCCAAATTACTCTAGCCCCCCACCCCCCCCTTAGCCCTACCCAAATACCCTCTCCCCTTATAAACCTTCCAATACCTACCCACTTCTACTACTGCTCTTCATGAAACTACCCTCTCACACCATACATCTCCCTTAAAGGGAATCTGAAGTTAAAATACACAAATGATTTGTATGTGTAGTACAGCTAACAAAACATTACCAGTAGAAATGAGTCGGATATTGTTTCCAGTACAGGAAGAGTTAAGGTATCCATACACTGGTCCATTTGCCATCAGATTCGACCAACAGATCCCTCTCTGAACGAATCTGATCAGAGAGTGATCGTATGGCCACCTTTACTGCCAACAGATTGTGAACAGATTTCAGCCTGTAACCGTTCACAATCTGTGGTGGTAGTGGTGGTGCTGCTGCCGCCGCTCCCCCCCCCCGCATACATTACCTGCTCCGCCAGCGCAACTGCCCCCGCTCACCGCTGCTCCATCTCCGCTCTAGTCTCCGGCATGCTTCACTTCTTCCTGCCCAGCAGGAAGTTTAAACAGTAGAGCGCCCTCTACTGTTTAAACTTCCTGCCGGGCAGAAAGAAGAGAAGACCCGGAGACCAGCACGAGACGGAGCAGCGGTGACCGGGGGTAGTCGCGCCGACGGAGCAGGTAATATATGCGGCTCTATTGTGTCGGTCGTCGGGCACTCGAACGCCGCTAGCGATGTGCTCTTTACCGATCAACTAATTTTCCGCATGGAGCGATCGACGGGATCGGACGGGATAGATCGAAATTCGGCGTGTAGCGGGAACGATGTGACAGCAGATTCGATCCCAGTTATCGAATCTGCTGTCGATCTGGCTTGAATCGGCCTAGTGTATGGCCAGCTTTAAGAAACTCCAGTTATCTATGCAAAAGAGCCACTGATCTCTCAGACTTCCAAGGTCTCAGAGAGCTGTCTTCTGAAGCGTATTATCTTAAAGAGGAGCTGTTAGGTATAAGGTCTCAGAGAAAAAAAACATATCAGTAGCTAAATATTGGCTGTACTTACATTACATATGCATTTCACTGTCCACGTTTGGATTTCACAGAATTTTTATATAGTATTTGCAGAGAATGATGCTCCTGACAGCTCATGGCAGGTTCCATGTTTGTCTGTCTCCTTTGAAGCCAATTGTGAGGTCATATCCTCCCTGCTTCCTGATTCCACTCACAAAAAGAATCGTAATGGACAACACTACTGTGCAGTGAATATTAATTAGCCATGTGGCTAGGAACAATAGCGGACTCATGCAGTATACTCTATGGCCTAGTGCACACCAAAAACCGCTAGCAGGTCCGCAAAGTGCTAGCAGATTTTGAAACGCTTTTTCTTATTTTTCTGTAGCGTGTCAGCTAGCATTTTGCGGTTTTGTGAAGCGTTTTTGGTGTAGTAGATTTCATGTATTGTTACAGTAAAGCTGTTACTGAACAGCTACTGTAACAAAAAACGCCTGGCAAACCGCTCTGAAGTGCCGTTTTTCAGAGCGGTTTGCGTTTTTTCCTATACTTAACATTGAGGCAGAAACGCATCCGCAATCCAAAATCTGCAGCAGCCCGGGAGTATGCGTTTCTGCAAAACGCCTCCCGCTCTGGTGTGCACCAGCCCATTGAAATACATTACCCTAGCAGATCCGCACCCGCAAGCGGATCGCAAACTGCAGCCGAACCGCTCTGGTGTGCACTAGGCCTAACAGAATATATGCCCTGTGATTTTTTTTTTCAGTGCTGGCTGCTGTTACAAGCTGCTGTAAGGTCTCACTGAGAAAGCAGCCTAGGCGTGATAGGGAAATGAAGGGGGATGACCCAAGGTACTGCAGTGGGGAGAAGAGGCAGCCCCAGAATGCTTTGCAGTATGTTATTCGGCCTGCGTCCTCCTTAGGAGCTTGGGAATAAAGAGCCTTGCTGTTCAGCACACATAGTAAGAGATTTTTAACTTCAGTATTGCCTTCTTGGCTTCCTTCTAAACTGTTTAACACAGGAGAATAGAGGTTTAAATTAGCTTTTGCAGCCTGACAGTTACTCTTTAAGTGTCGGTCACTTTTTTTTTTTCTGCAGAGGAAAGTTCAAAAGTTCACTAACCTGCTCTGTTAAATCATTTAGAATGCTGTGTAGTGTGTAAACTGCAAATATTAGAGAATGATGCACTGTTCTAAAAAAAAAAAAAAATACATAATAAAAATTAGAATATTTGTTGCTACTAATATTCTAATACATTTCCGTACTATACATCCAATTCATCATAATTTTTTTTTGCGCTTCAGTGTCACTTTAAACTACCCTTTCCCCTCATTGATGATCACCCCCATATGAATGCTTTATTCACACCAGATCTATACAGTTCAAGTCTGATCAGTATTCTGACTATCCAATGCTTTTCCTGTGATGGCAGGAAGCTGGCTCAAACATAACTTTCCATACCTGAATGCCACTTTTTCTGTGTACAATCTACAATTACCGAGTGCCCAGCACTTGCGAATCTTTATTGTTTCGGGTCTCGTGTAGTGTTTCGAGTGGGATCCTTTGGGGGGTGCCCATTTACCTTGGTGACTGGTCTATATGCCCTGTAGCTTTTGTATTACCAGTTGATTTCACTTTTTTACATGTATACCATACTGTAGCGGCATGAACACCATTTTCATTGACTTTATGACCTTTAACTGTGGCTTATATTTGGAGTTAGGCTTACATACTAGGCATCATCAAAAATATAAAAAATAAAAATCATGCTGGGGCTTATCAGGGTGGGTCTATTCAGGGAAACCAGGTATACATTTCATAACTATTCTACACACAGCCTCAGGTTTGTAATGCCTATCTCCTACATTAAACTATAGATTTTGCTTCTCTGTGGTTCATCAGACTACAGCACCAATCAAGCATAAAACCTATTGCTATGAAATGGGGAAAAAATGCACGAGTTGCCATCAGCTGCTTACGCCTCACTAGGTTTTATGGAGGACCTGCAGGTGAGCGCAGCATTCATCATGAGAAATAATGATTTACTGATTTATGCTGATAAAATATGCTTACATCACTGTCTTAAAGAGGAGCTGTTAGGTATAAGGTCTCAGAGAAAATAAACACATATATCAGTAGCTAAAGATTTGCTGTACTGACATTACATATGCATTTCACTGTCCACGTTTGGATTTCACAGAATTTGTATATAGTATATGCAGAGATAGATGCTCCTGACAGCTCATGGCAGGCTCCATGTTTTTCTGTCAAATGTCTCGTCATGTCCTGCCTGCTTCCTGATCACAGATAAGCTTGTACTTGAACAACACAGTGTGCAGTGAATATTAATGAGCCATGTGGCTAGGAACAATAGCTGACTCCTGCAGTGTACTCTGCCTGAGATTTATCAGTGCTACCCGATTACAAGCTGCTGTAACGTCTCATTAGCAGCCGAGGGGAGAGCCCCAGAATGCTTTGCAGTATGGTATGCGTCTTGCGTCTTAAGAATAACAGCCTTGCTGATAAGCACACATCAAAGGTAACTGAGATTTTTATCTTCACTAATGGCTTTTGGGCTTCCTTCTAAACTGTTTAACACAGGAGAATAGAGGTTTAAATTAGCTCCTGCAGCCTGACAGTTACTCTTTAAAGCAAACCTGCAGTGACTGGATTAGAATAGCTGTCATCTATATTCCTTTTTCAAAAAAATAAAGTGCATCAAAACACTATACTGGCTCTCCTGGAGGTCTGGATGCATGCGACCACTTTTGTGCCCTTTTCCACACAGTTTGCTTTTTGGGTAGTCGGGAGATAATGTCAGCATTTACAACTACCAGATTAAAGAGCAAGGTTACCTGGCTTCTCCAAGCAGGACATTGGTCCTCTTTATTGCCTTGCCTCCTACCCTAGTCTACCTCCTAATTTTCAGTCATCATGATTAAAACGATGTGTGTAAAGACAAAATACCTGAGGATAAATCCAAATTGAACAGAGAAAGGAGGAGAGAAGCAGCGATTCTGCCCAGGCACACAAATCTCTAGTTAGTTACTTACTACTACAAATGTGGTTTAGAAGCAAGACTGGGCCGAAGTGGCTACATTACACACAACCCTTGTGGTACCAATCAGGCCAGATACTAGACTGGAAGTAGATGCAAATTCCTCAGGTGGTTCACCACATCACCTTTTACCTACACAGTTTCAAGTGAAAACAAAGAGGGACTCCACTGGCCAATAGCCTTCAAGAACCTGAAGCGAGAACATTATTTAAAGGACAACTGTAGTGAGGAGTTTGTGGAGGCTGACATATTTATTTCCCTTTAAACAATGCCAGTCGTTTGGCAGCCCTGTTCATCTATACGGCTGCAGTAGTATCTGAATCACACCAGAAACAAGCATGCAGCTAATCTTGTCAGATCTGACAATAATGTCAGAAACATCTGATCTGCTGCATGCTTGTTCAGGGTCTATGGCTAAAAGTATTAGAGGCAGAGGATCAGCAGGCAACTGGTATTGCTTATAAGGAAATATGGCAGCCTCCAGATACCTCTCACTACAGTTGTCCTTTCAAATAAACACACGACGTAGCTGGAAATAAATATTACATACTAACCTCACCGTCAGTTGCTCTCAGAAGCTCACCATTTTCTTCTTACAGTGATCTCTTCCAGTTCTGACAATATTTTGTCAAAACTGAAATATACCAGTTGCTGTCAGTTACAACTGAATGTGCAAGGTAATGTCCATGATTCCCTATGGCTCAAGTGGGTGATATTACAGTTTAACAGTGTGCTGACCAATCCATTGATCATAGTGGACAAATGGGGCGCATGAGAGGAGAAAGATTGAGTAGTTGACTACACAGGAGGCAAGTATGACCTGTGTATGGTTATTTTGACTTTTTATTTTCAGTTCAGGTTCTCTTTAAGTTAATTTTACTTTGCAGCAATACAGACCCCTTTACTCAGGTGGTCACATACAAATGTGTGGATGTGGTAAGTAGGAGCTACACTTCAGTGGAAAGATAACTGTACTATCTTGCACAAGTGTGGCAATGTTTTAACGGGCACCTAGAAAGTAGACCTCTAGATTTATGAAAGCACTTCCTAAAAATCAAAAATGACGTATTTAGAATTCGGTAAAACCTGCCTTTGTTGATATTGGGATGGGTTGCTTATACGCAAAATTAGCTCCCCATTAAAACCCAGAAACGAAAAGCATCTTGCTGAATGCTCATAAAGGCTACTAGCAGTTAGAGACTGATGATGATGACCTAAGCTAACCTATTCACTACACACACACACACACACACACACACACACACACACAGTGTCTATACTACTCCTAACCCATTTCGTCACAGTACCTCCAAGTATAGGTGCCGATACCCAGAGCTCCAATTGCTTACTTGTGCCCAACTCAAGCGTTTGACATATCATAGCCACTGCAGTCTATGGTGGTGCATGGTTAAACTCCCTTCCTTGGCGACATGTTAAACATCTTTGGCAATAGACTTCCCATAGCTGCTAACACAGGCCATGAAACACCTTTGGGAACTGGTGCCTAATTTAGCTGATTCAGCTCTGGTCTCCATGCACATTTTTGAAGCTCGAAACTGAAATTTGTTGAAGCCCTCTTCACCGAGGTCATATTGGGCTCAATTCTGGTAGCGTTTAGTACATACCTCATGAGGGAAATCAACTTTTGAATGCTGGTAGTTTAGGTAAAGTTTTAACTCCTGTAATTTCATGAGGTAATTCATGTGGCAATTTTCTACTAAAAATGTGTGGTATTTAGTAGTGAAATACCTCACACTTGAATTCTGAAGTGAAATAAGGTGAGTGTTTGTACGTCTTTTACCTCACATAATTAGACCTACCTCTAACACATGATAAATGCAGTGCTGTGACAGAATTGTGATATGTCACATAACATGGAGCCTTTCCAGCTTGTTTTTGTTCCAACCCCCCCCCCCCCCCCCCCCGATCCCCAGCCTTTAAAAGTGCTCCGACCTACCACCCCCCATCCTCTAAAACAGTGCTGTCCAACTTTTGCGAGCTCTGAGGGCCGTTTTTCCAGACCACATGGTGGAGGGCCGGCCGCCCCCCACCCCCACCCCAAGAAAAAAAAAATATAGCAGTTTCACCACAAAATGCAATTAGAGTGATAGCAGATTCTCCAAAAAATGCAATCAGTTTGGCAGCAGATTTCCCCACAAATGCAATGAGATTGGCAGCAGATATCCCCACAAATACGAGATTGGCAGCAGATTTCCCCACAAATGCGACGAGATTGGCAGCAGATTTCCCCACAAATGCGACGAGATTGGCAGCAGATTTCCCTACAAAGGCAGGTCCCCAGTTAGCGGGGGTCCCAGAGCTGAGGAGGGGGGCACAGCGCAGGAAGGGGGGAAATTGTGCACAGAGCAGCGGGGAGGGGGGGGAAGCCTCCCACCCCTCCCTCACCTAGGGGCCCCCCTTCCGCGCTCCCCCTCCCTCCAAAAGTGCAGCCAGCGGCAGCAGCGACTCAGCGAGAAATCACTTACCAGCATGATCAGAGCATTAGCGCTGCGTGCCGCTGGGCTGGTCTCCGTCTCCTGCACTGACCAATCACGCTCTCGCAGTACTTCCTGCGAGAGCGCGATAGGTCAGTGCAGGAGACGGAGACCAGCCCAGCGGCACGCAGCGCTATTGATCTGATCATGCTAGTAAGTGATTCCTCGCTGCTGCCGCTGGCTGGTTGCACTTTTGGAGGGAGGGGGGAGCGCGGAAGGGGGGCCCCCTAGGTGAGGGGGGGGGGGGAGGCTTTCCCCCTCCCTGCTGCTCGGTGCACAATTTCCTCCCTTCCTGCGCTGTGCCCCCCTCCTCAGCTCTGGGACCCTCAGGAGGCGGGCTGGCCGGGGCTTCCAGCAGTCGGGAAAATACCTTTTTTCCCCCTGCATGTCGGTAATTTAGCGAACATAAGCAGCAGGTGGGAAAATGTACCAGAATTAAGCAAAGCAAAAAAAAAACAAACCGAGAGGCATTTTTCCGACTGCTGATTACTTCGCCTCACACAGCTACCAGAATTGAGCTCATTAAATGATCAGTGTGAATACACAACACAATCCATGGAATTTTTCTTACTTACCAAACTGAACTATTTTTTTTTATTTAATGAACAGGAACTGAAAGTTCCGAAATGACCCAAACATCTTCCTCTGTCCTAGATCCAGACAGCTGGCTTTTCTGGCAGTGCTCTGTCCATTGAATTCCTAGTTACCCTGGCCAAATTACAGTCATCCTCTGTACGTGTACTGTGATTTGATATACCAATTCAGTTTACAGAAATGTAAAATAAAAACAAAAACACACAAAAATCCTAATGTACCAGTAGAACAGAAGCTTAACTACAATTTACGCCCCCCCCCCCCCCCCCAAATGTTATGTTGCCTCCCCTTGGTGCTCCTTACAGCCTTAGGGCCCATCTCACAAGGGTCATAAAACAAAACAAGTGTGGCCATCATGATAGTCACACCCATAACAAGTGTAGCCACAAAAGCACCTGATCTGAAGTAAAGTCCCCTATATCGGAGAAAGGGGAGGTTGGGGGCCCCCCACCGCTCTGGACCCCTCTGCAATTGCAGGAACTGCTCCCCTCTAGTTACACCCCGGCAATAGAACATTTAAGCACATTTCTGAAGCAAGCTTAATGAAAGTCAGATTTTGTTACACTTCTACTAGACCTACCTAATCCGGGCGCAACAGTCTCTGCTGAGAATCTAGCATGTGAACAGCCACCCTAGTGCTTTCCACCACGCCTTCGTATGCCACGCTGTTGTCCTTCCCTCCCATAGCAACAGATTGAGCTTGCATGGCTACAGCCTCACAATGTACCTGCACGGCACTTGTCCCTGAACCGTCACCCAAAGAGACGTAGTCCTGGTCCCTGTGGGCAGCAATCAGTGATGCACCTTTTGTGAATGGTGTGAAGAGCTGCAGAATAAGGATCCACTCAAACTAACTGGAGAGCAAACAGTGAGTGAATGCAGAATTTATTTATTTTTATTCATTTTTTTAACACACAAACGTAGCCTGAAAAATTGCCAAATCCCACCTCAGCTTCATCGGATTGGTACATCTTGAAACTTTATGTGCAAATTTATGCAGTTTGCATAGTTCTGAATAAACTCAATCATTGGCATCTCACAGACCTGAACTACTAAAGAAGGTTTTCTGATCAGTATAGAGTCTTTAGTCATTTCTACCATCAACTGCAAAGTCAGTTGTAAAGTCAGGCAGGAGAAAATACTGAAATCTGTACTGCTGCCAATCAAGCATCTCCTGACCTTGTGTCTAACCTACTGTACTACTCCACTACCTGAAGCAACACACACAGATCTTTTACAGGTAGTTCATCTGACAACATTGAGCCCTTCGAAAGATTGGGGAGGGCATCATGGAGAAACAATAATAATTGGCCGTAGAGTATGATCCAGCTTTGCAGAAGAAACCACAGATAATTGGTTACAACCATACACATGCTAGATCAACGCTCCAAACTGTCACAATCCATGGTTGTGGGACACATATCCATGCAGCCTGTTGAATTTGCTTTCCCCCCCACCCCCTCTTTAAGGTTAGGAACCCACTAGGCAGAAAGCTAGCTTTTTCTGCTAAAGAAAGTTTTTAGGCGCATGTGTGTTAAAAAAACCTCAGCAAGAGGGAGAGAGGAAATAAAAAAACCTCACCAGGCTACATGGAAAGCTTATTTTTATCAACATAAGAGTATAATAGAAAAATATGAAATCTATTTGTACTTGTTGGGACTTCACGGAAAGTTTATTTTTCTACCACTTTGAGACTATTCGCAGTTGACATTCACATGCCATCCTGACCCTGGATGCACTTACAGGAAGTAATTCAAGAATCTAGAGAAGCCACCAAAAAAGTGTTCACTAGCAATAAAGGAGGAACACAAAAAAAAAAAAAAAAAAAACAACCACGACATTATCTGCAGCAGAATTTATGAGCCGCCTGGATAATGTGTTGCTATAAGCCGGAGGTGCAGCCTTCTTTGTAGAATTCTGCTCCTGTAAATCCTGACCTCCCAGACAGCACTGGCTCCTTTACCCGGGATACAGAAATAAAAATCACTTGTGCAAGTTCAACAAATCTCAAATTTAACGATCTCTGGAGATGGGATCTTGACAATGACTCCGGGATATGCAGAGACCTCAACTAAATAGCCATTAGGAACTCATAAAACTGGCAGAAGAGAAGCTCTGCAAATTCACTTTCTACCCAAGTTTGGCATTCTCAGCGTGCTTCACTTGCCAAGGAGGAAGCATGCAATCTTATCACAGGGCAGGCACCTAGCCAATAGCAGCGCCCAGCTCTCTGTCCGGGGCAGGACGCCCAGGGGAAGGTGCATGTAAGAACACAGCATTGGACAAGAGGGGGCTTTCGAAAACTACCCAATGCATTGCACAGTGCCAGTCCTATATAAAAAGAGGAGAAAACACACACTTGGGCAAACCATCAAAAAAAAAAAAAAAAAAAAAAAAAAAAAAAAAAAAAAAAAAAAAAAAAAAAAAAAAGGAGGACTGAATAAATACTCTGCTCTAAGACTGGTCAGTTAGAGCCAGTCCACACTAGGTCCGGAAACTTATCCGTGGCTGCGTTTTTCAAACCTGATGAAAAACGGAGTCCCGGATACTAATGTTGAAAATGGCAGCCAGCCTCACCCAAGTAAAAAAACGGATCCGTCTGCGTTTGCGGGGATCAGTTTTCAAAACCTTAACGGAAGGTCCGGATCTGCTGCATTTTCACGCAACCGATCAGGACCACGGATACACGCAGGGGGTAGTGAAAGTAATGAGAAAACGCATCTCCAGCTCCACAGGCAAAAAACGGATGTTAAAACGGATAGCCTGAGCTTTATGATTGGCCCAAAAAAATCCTCCCACTCCTTCATAATGATGGAGACGTTTTCTGTCAGGGAAAAACCTGAACGGAAACTGATGCACTTTCATCAGTTTGCAGTACGGTGGGTACTTCCCCTGATCCGGACTGCAGTGTCCGTCCTGCAACCGGGTCTAGTGTGGACCTAGCCTTAATGTTTTGAAACACCACAGGGAAAGACTGACAAGGCAGTAAAAGCTCATACACATGCAATAGTGGGCATCGGAATCGGTCTTTTATATTTTCCACTCTGCTGACAAACATATTCAGCTGTATGACTTGAGTGAAAGCTGCCATCAGCAACTTTACTAGTATGTATCGGTAATTGGGACAGGTTAGATAACTAGGCCCAATCATCGGCAATCAGTTAGCATCAAAGGCCAACAACACTCAGAAAAGGGCCCCAAAATTCAGGTTTAATCATTTTGGGTGACCCAAGTTGATTGTGTGTATGAGCCTTTAAGATGCATTTTGAAGTTTTAAAGATTAAAAGCAAGAGGGAGATTAAAGCGGACATTTGTCCTCTGCTCAGCTGTCCTCTGCTTATAATTTTAGCCACAGGCCCTGAACAAGCATGCAAATCAGAGGTTTGGAACCAAAGTGGGACTGAATGAGCCGCATGCTTGTCTTCGGTGTGTGATTCAGACCTTACTGCAGCCAAAGATCAGCAAGAAAGCCAAGCAGTGAAAAAAAAAAATATGTCAGCCTCCATATCTTTCTCACTTTATGGCCCAGTGCACACCGAGCGGTTTTTGGAGCGATCCGCCGGCCGCATCCGCCTCTAAAAACGCTTGTCTAATGTATTGCAATGGGATGGTGCACACCGGCGGTTTGCGGTTTTTGCCAAGCCGCAAACGCGCCTCCTGCTGCACGTTTGCGGTTTTCGGAAGCATTTCGTCCTCAATGTAAAGTATAGGAAAAACGCAAACCGCTCTGAAAAACGCTAGTTCAGAGCGGTTTGCCAGGCATTTTGGTTACAGAAGCTGTTCAGTAACAGCTTTTACTGTAACAATATGTGTAATCTGCTACACAAAAACGCACCCAAAACCGCTAGGTATGTTTAGAAAACCTCTCTAAACATACCTAGAATCGCTCTGAAATCAGCTCCCAAAACCGCTAGCGTATTGCGGATCTGCTAGCGGTTTTGGTGTGCACTGGGCCTATGTGTCCTTTAACAAAAGCAAGAACAAAGAGGGCAGTACCAAGTTGGTTACGCTCACATAGGCCTGGTGCACACCAGAGGAGTTTTTCTAAACGTTTTGAGTTTTTAAATCTGCTGCTAATGTTATCCTATGTGTCTGTGCACACTGGAGCAATGAGGTTTTGTAAAAAACCCCATAGCATTACATTGGGAAGAGCTTTTGAAACTTATAAAAGCTCTTCCCAATGTAATGCTATGGGTTTTTTTACAAAACCTCATTGCTCCAGTGTGCACAGACTCATAGGATAACATTAGCAGCAGATTTAAAAACTCAAAACGCTCAGAAAAACCCCTCTGGTGTGCACCAGGCCTTAAAACAGATGGGAGAATTGTTAGAAAATAATTTTGGAACGACTCTTTAAAAGGAAATTTATAACTTGCGCATTTACAGTGTTTAGTACTAAATATACATTTTTTTCGTCTTTTGCAGAATGTAAGAAATTCTTAGAACATTTCTCAGATGCATTTCTCTTTACCAGTTGAGCCACCTCCTGGCTCAACTGGTAAAGTTTCCAAGCATAATGGCTTCGTTTACATAGGTCATGACTGATATTTGTTGGCACCCCAGAAAGTCAAGTATTTCTCACAGAACAGTATTGCTGTAACAGGTTTTACTATACACGTTTATTCCCTCTGTGTATTGAGGGAATAAAAAAATAAATACAAATGGACTGGACAAAACTGGCACCCTTTCAAAATTGTGGATGAATAAAATGGTTTCAAGCATTTGATGCTCCCTTAAACTCACCTGGGGAAAGTTACAGGTGCGGGCAATTTAAAAATCACATCTGAAAGCAGATAAAAAAGGAGAAAAGTTCACTTCGCAAAAGAGAATACGCAAGAGTATGTCACACTAAGCTTGGACAACAGAAAGTGGAGAAGAGAACGGTCTGAGGACTTGAGAACCAAAAGTAAAAAAAAAAATAATCTCAAGGTTACAAGTCCATCTCCAGAGATCTAGATAGGGTTTTGTCCATAGTGTGCAACCCATGGCACTGTAGCTAATCTCCCTGGGATGGCAGAGAAAAATTGATGAAAGGTTGCAACGCAGGATAGTCCAGATGGTGGATAAGCAGCCCCAAATAAATTGGAAAGAAATTCAAGCGGTCCTGCAGGCTCAGGGAGCATCAGTGTCAGCATGAAATGTCTGTCGACATTTAAATGAAATGCTATGGCAGGAGACCCAAAAGGTCCCCACTGCTGACAGAAAGCAAAACTAGTTTGCCAAAATGTACTTGAGTAAGCCAAAATCCTTCTGGGAAAACATCTTCTGGACAGAGGAGACTAAGAGAGTTTTGGTAAAACATTCTACTGTTTACCGAAAACGGAACGAGGCCTACAAAGAAAAGAACAGTACCTACAGTAAAATATGGTAGGGGTTCAATGATGGTTTGGGTTGTTTTGCTGCCTCTGGCACTGGGTGCCTTGAATTTGTTCGAAGCATGAAATCTGCCAAAGGAATTTGGGTCACACTGTAGAGCCCAGGGCCAGAAGGCTGGGGTTGAATCCGAGACCTTGGGTTTTCCAGCAGGATAATGACCCTAAACACGTCAAAAAGCACCCAGAAATGGATGGCAACAAAGCGCTGGAGAGTTCTGAAGTGACCAGCAAAGAGTCCAGATCAAAATCCATTAAAAACCTGTGGAGAGCTTGAAGATTGCTGTTGGGAAAATGTGCCCTTCCAATAAGAGAGATCTGGAGCAGTCTCCAAAAGGAAGAGAGGTCCACAATTCTAGGCGAGAGGTGTAAGAAGCTTATTGATGGTTATAGGAAGTGACTGATTTCAGTTATTTTTTTCTAAAGGGTGTGCAACCAAATATTAAGTTAAGGGTGCCAGTTTTGCCCAACCCATTTTTGAAGTTGTGCGACATTATGTCCAATTTGCTTTTTCCCCTCCCCATTTTGTTTTGTTCCAATACACACACAGGGAATAAACGTGTATTGCAAAACGTGTTACTGCAATACTTTTCTGTGAGAAACACTTTATTTTCTGGAACAATTTCTGGGGTGCCAACAATTTCGGCCATGACTGTAGGACTGCACAGCTGCAAGGTATAACCGGTCATTTGTTTCTTATACAGCAACCTGAATGGGGGTGGAAAAATTCACGTTTGAGTCTGGTGGTTGCAAGGTGGTCAGCCCACCTGCTATCAGCCATTTGTGCTACTGAACCAGTACAGCATCATGGACAGTCTGCTGACCTGTTACAGCAAATTTAGCTATATGCTCTATATAGCCATCCTACCTTTACTATGCAGCAGTAAACAACGACCCTTCTCTTGCCAGTCAGCCAAGCAACCCGAATTACAAATATTACAATTTCATCAACATTTTTTTCCAAAAATAGTCCAGCCCCAAGCTCCCAGCATGTCCCTCGCCGCAGCTCTGCTGTCAGCCGTTCGCCGCAGCTGCCTCCCGGTCCCCGGCGATGATGTCAGGACGACCTCCAGGTCGGCCTGTACTGCGCCAGCGGCGCTGTCAAAAACAGCCACGTGGAGCAAAACGTACTGCACAGACGCAGTAGTTCTGCGCAGTACGCTCCGATCCACGTGGCAGTGATTGACAGTGCCGCTCGTGGGGACCGGGAGGCAGTGGAGGCAAACAGCTGACGGCAGAGAACATGCTGGGAGCTTGGGGCTGGACGAAGCCCCGGGTAAGTAGCACTTTTCTTTAAAAACGGCTGATAACTCCTTTAAAGAGAACTCGAGGTGGATCTTCAGGGGGCAGATGGGAGACAGATACCTGTCAGGAGGCACAGAACATGCCTCTGTGCCCCCCCCCCCCACGCTATACCCCCCCACCCCCCGTGATTAGTGACAATATTTGTCATTATTTTGGAGGTAAACATTGTGGAGAGGAGTTCCCTGTTTAAAAAGCACACCAGTTCCTGCAGAGTTTAGAGAGCTGCCATTCTGCAGCTCTCTCCTTTGCCACGCCCCCTGCCGCTATGAGAGACAACAGTCTCTCAGTGCAGCATTGTGACCTATAGGTCACGCAAGTTAAAGTGGGCAGTTGCGGCCCACATGAGCAGCGGAGAGCGGTGGTTCTTGCGGCTACCCGATACGCTCAGCCCTGCAGATCAAGTAGCATACTTTTTTTAGCCCACCTCGGGATCTCCAAAACTGAGGGTACATCTGGCTACCAATACTTGGGGCACCTCTAGCTACTTAGTATTAGGTAGACAAAGGTGCCCTCAGTATTAATGGACACCACCTTTAGCTACTTATGATGAGCAAGCTAAGGCAGGCAGAAGTGACAGGTGGTCCAGCCAGCAGATTTGCAGATCGCGGTGCGGTTCAGCAGGGGTTTATGGGTTAATGGAGGGCAAAGTCTAGGGTGCCAGGACATCTGTGTCTATAGGCTCCTGTGAGGTAAATCCGGGCCTGACGACAGAATCTCTGGACTGAAACTGGCTACCTCTTACTAGGGATGCCTTAATGTCCAGAACACCATGGCTAGGTTAGCGTTACTGTTTTTTCTTGCTTTTTAAGACAATTTCCGTTCTCTAATGATAGGTGTGCTGTAACATCCTAATGTATGGGTGAAGGTGACAAGTTACATGGCACACCTAGGATTAACTTATCTACAGCCTTGATTTCTAGCCACACAGTATGTGACAAATGTGGTAGCGTTTGCCTTTTAGCCCTAGCTAAATAGAGTCTCCTGTAGAAGGCACTGCTAAAACTTTTAGAAAAAAAACTCTAAACATTTATAGAAATCTAATGTTACACAGAATAGAGCACAGAGCAGGGATGTCAAATTTATTCATGGGCATGAATCAGGAAAGGTGTGGTCCATCCTAAACACTGGCATGGATCTGGCTCTCCAGGCCTGGAGCTCGACACCTGTGGCATAGGCCCTTTCACATCTGCAAGAACTGGAAGTCTAGTATACCCATTACATACACACCAAGATAATTAACCCAGCCGTGGTTTCATACAGTGCTAAACCCAAGGCCAGAGTATTAGGCCTCATTCACATCTAAAATCAGAATCGCAAACGTGTGTGGCATTTTCTCTTCCCCTTCTGGCGCTCCGCTGTGTGCTGCCTTTTGGTAAAAGCGCTTTTCTAGTGCGGTTTTTAAAGTCACTCCCTGACGCAAGTCAGAAAGTGAACTCTTTGACCAGGAAAAGAATAAATACAATGTATTTATTCTTAAAAACGCAAACACTGCACAATTTGAGTTTGTGAGAGTTTGCAATTTTCCTATACCCTCCATTATAGCAAAAACGCCTTAAAAATGGTACAGGCACCTCTTTGCTGAGCTGATCGTAAACAAACTGCTCAGAAGTGAACTCTCTCATAGGGAGTCATTGCACAAGCGTTTTTAGGGCAATTTTGAAAATCGCCTGCACAATTTTAAATAAACTCACAGCGTACCTGCAAATGAATATTACATACTTGCCTCACTGCCAGTTCCTCTCAGAAGATCACCATTTTCTTCTTACGACTCGTTTCGGACAAGATTTTATCAGAATTGAAATACTGTACATCAGCTGCTGTCAGATAAAACTGAAAGGACAGCTGATGTGCAAGGTAATGTTTGTTTCCCTATGGCTCAAGTGGGCGATGCTACAGTCTAACACCGTGTGCTGATCCGGTAGCGGTTTTGGGGTAATGGAAATGTTTTCCTCCCTACCTGCAAAACTATTTAGGCCTATAAAGGTCATACAGATCTAAGACACTTCCAGAAGTATAAAACCTCAACCCTCAACACAAACGCTTGCAGTCATTCTGTATTGTAATAGTCCTATTACTATGCCATTTTAGATGCAAATTGTGCTTAGCAGAATTCTTTATAATCATGAAGCTATTTTTACTCTTTGCAAAGACGCAGCTGCCTGGAGTCACGTCAAACGCAGAGATTGGCTTCCCCTCCTCACGAGCGGCAACGAGGCATAAGAGGTTTAATGACTAGAAAATGGCTGAGCCGCTAGTTAACGTGGCTGATGGCAAGGACTCTCTAAGCCGACATGACACGGCATCGGCCGGATGGCCGAGGGGGTGACTTCAGGAATGGGAGATCCAAACGCATCCATCCGCTCTACACTATGAAAGTCTTTAATGTGGTAGCCGTGCCAGGCATCCAGAGGCATAACCTTTGAGCACGAGACCACTTAAACTCACAACTGAAAGGGTAGCATATTTATTTTGAATGTTTACGACCTCACATTCTATTAGCATTAACATTATTTTGCAGTCATTAAAACGCTATACAACCATGATACTCTGGATGCAAACCATGCTTTGCCATGCCTGCATATAGCAAAAAGGGAGGAGAAGAGGCGCCCAGGGGTATGAAAAACAAATGAGGAAAAACAGATGAGGTTGCTTACCTCAAACAAAGACATTAATATGATTTATTTTATTATGCACTGGCAATGCATTTAGTGGGTCTTTGTCCATTTCCACAGGTCGGTTAAAGTGCCAAAGCGGGCTTAACCACTCCTCATCCAGACAGTGTTTCCCACTTATGGACCAGAGCAGTTTTGAAAGCTTAGCTATGTCCTTTAATCAGATATAACTTTATCCCTACGTATGACATAGAAATTAAATATATATGGTTTTTCAAGACAAACTAGGCTTTCATTGTATGCCATTTTTTTCTTCAAAGAATTTTGTTTTCTAGGAATTTTAATGGGAAAGCAAGGGGAAAAAAATGGTAACAGTGTTTTTTCTAATTTCAGTTTAAATATAAAAAAGTGCTACTGTAGATAAAACAAATTGTTTGGCTATTCTAACCACTTATCACAACACTTAAATTATGTTCCGGTCACAATTTATTGTGAAGATATTTGATTCTGAAATAATGCTACAGAGTATTTCACTATGAACTGAGAAAAGTATCTTTAATGGTAAAAATTGATCTCATTAGCTCAGGGAACATATATTCCTATTCACCAAATAGTGCTGCATCAGACAGTGCCAGAAATGTGCACAGGAGAAAGCCCAATCCTGTACAGCACTGCTTCCGCTACAAGACGTATATCTACTGACTCGTGGCTTAGATGAAGTCACAGAGGACGTAGATATACTGCAGTGGTGGATAAAGTGGTTAAAGACTAGAGTTGAAGGCCTCAACTCCATGCTTTACACACCCTTTGGCACTTTAATCGGCCTGAGAAAGTGGACCCAGACCCACGAAAAACGTTGGTAGTTCATTATATGAATTTGTCTTCACAGAGGTAAGTCACCTCCTCTATTTTCTCATTTGTTTTTAACTCAGCATTAGCATTCCCATGGGTGCCTCTTCTACTCCCTTTGTGCTTTGGGGCTCTTCAATCATTGGTTTTTAAACGAGGAGCGCAGCCACATCCAGTATTCCTGGGTGCGAGTACCAATTTTCCCTCCACCATACCTCTGACTTTTGTGATATATTACGCTAGTGGGACTCCTGTTCTGTGCTTTTTCTTTTTAGGGCGTGCATTCACCCTCCCTACCTACCTACATTACATATAGCAGAGTAAACCAAAGGCATTTAGGCTTGGGACCAATCGCAATCACATTTCACTCAGCATTTTTTTGCTAACATTTTGTAAAGGGATTTGTGCAGTGATTCCTGTTGGTTTTTAGCAATTTTAGTTTAGTGCTAGTGATTGCAATTAAGGCTAGGTTCAGTGGTCATTTGCATAACGCTTGTGTTAGGAGTGTGAACTGCAGTGGAGACTGGACAGACTAATGCTACGTACACACATGCGACAACGATCGTTCGTTGAGAACGACGAACGAACTTTTAATTGATGAAAGAACGACCTAAGTAAAGTTAGTTTTAAAAGGTAACGATCTGATCGTTAGAATGAACGTTACATCACGTAAAGCAACTATTGCGCCTGCGCATAAAAATGAGAAGTCTCACGGAGAAATTGTGAAATGCGCATGTCAAGCCTAGTACGAACGACCGTTTCCAACGATGTACTACTTTTGCAAACGATCGTCGTTGGTTAAAATCCGTCGAGACAGAACTTTCTTTTGTAGCGATTTGGCTTGTTCGTCGTTTGCCTTAATAGTCGGTGGTTCGTTTTTTGTAACGATCATCGTTGGTAAAGATCGGGGAACGATCGTTACAAACGACTATAGTCGCATGTGTGTACGCACCTTAATACAAAGCCTGCATGCAGCGAGTTAGAATAAAGATACGTTGCAAAGCAGTACTGTGAACGGCCCCATAGAATTGTATGGGCAGTGAGTTGTCATGCAGAATCATTCTGCAACAAAATTGAGCACTGTGAACTAGCCCTAAAGATTTCAAGTTCTGAAAGGGATTTTGGATAAGCTGGTGGTTTCTGGGTAGTGTAAGAGCTGCTAAATAGTTTTGAAATTGCCATGTATAGCAACTGAAAAGTAATTATGCAGTGACTGATCCTACACTTAGTGTACTTGAGGCGGCGCAGTAGGTGCAGATGGGACAGAGAGGCATGTTCCCTGCTGCAGGACATGCCTCTGTGTCATTCCCCCCCAATGCCACACCGTCACCCATTTTGTATAATCACATCTACAGCATTCCCAATATTCACACTAACATTCACCACCTTATAAAAGCTGAGATTGTTAGTCAAACTGGACCTGTCCTTCGTAAACCTATGCAGATGCTGAGAAATTAGAGGGTTTTCTGCAATGAAATCTTGTATAGTATCCCTTAGTAACGCCCTCAAAGTTTGCACACAACTGACGTTAAGCTTACAGGTGTATCATTTCCTGGATCTTATTTTTTGCCCCTCTTAACCACTTGAGGGCTGTAGGCCTACAACCCCCAAGTGACCAGGCTATTTTTTACAATTTAGGCCACTGCAGCTTTAAGGCCTTGCTGCAGGGCCGTACAAACTAGCACACAAATTATTCCCTTATCCTCCCCCTTCCCCCCCCCCCCCTCCTTTTCTGCTCGGATCTCTGCCGGAATATATTTTTTTCTTTATATACAAGTTTTCCCTTTAATTTTAATATCCCTCCCCCCCCCCCCCCCGCCAATCACAGTGATTGGCTGTCCTAGGCATCAGCCTATGGGCAGCCGATCACTTCTGTGCCTCCCAGGGGAACAGCCGTGTCACACGGCTGTCCCCAGTACAGCACTACCGTAGATCGCATCGCTATACAGTGTAAATAGAAATCGGTTTCTCCGTCTAACAGTCCGCTGGGAGACAGAAAACGGAGTGGAGCCCTGTCATTTAGTCGGAGATGTCAAGTGATCTCCTGCAAAACCCCGACCTAGGACTTCACGCCAATTGGCGTGGAGCGGTCCTGGGGCTGCCGCCGTGTTCACGCCAGTTGGCGTGGAGTGGTCGGCAAGTAGTTATAGATTGGAATACAGCCCACAGTTTCCCATTATTTAAACAGTCAAAACCGATAAGAAAGGGGTTTATTGATAACTTCATTCCCTTAGGACCTGAGAATGTATGCCATCCGGGTCAGGTGCCTTATGAGTTTTTAATTTTATTTAGTCTTACCTTCACTTCCTCCTACATTTATTACAATTGGAAGATGGGACCTTTCCGCATCTGTAATTTGCAAGCATTCAATAGCTCCACCCTACCTTGGCCATCCACCATTGAGTTTCTTTCCCTCACCCTTTAGGAGTCCAATACAGTCTAACTTTGGTGTACTTTTAAAACCTTTGGGTTCGATTTGATATCCATAAATTTGATTTTCAGCTTCTATTTTTGCAAGCCTAATTTCTGTTTTACAACTTTAATTGCACTCCTTATTTCAGCCTCGGCCCTCTCCTGTTTTTAGGACCTTAGGCATTATTTTTCCACTTCATTTTATCGCTAACCTTTCCATTCATCCATACAGGCATTTTTTTTATTCCTAGACATTGTTTCCATATGGGATATATTTACAACAATATTGATTGAGAAAAAATTTAAAAGTTTGGCATTTCCCTTCAGTGTGCTTCCCTTGTAAGTCCATTATCCCAGTCCACCAAACATAGTACCTGACAGTTAATTGAACTTTGCTTTTCTAAAATTCCTAGTTTTAGTTTTTCTGCTGCTCCGCAACCTATCAGTCACCAGATCAAAAGTCATGATCACTATAACCCAAAATGTTCTTGAACCTGCAAATTTGATACATTATCTGGTCTAAATGATAAAATTGAGTAGCGCATTCCCCCTAGTTGGTTCAGTTACCATTTGAGTCAAGTAACTGTCCTGTAGTGTTGCCAGGAATCTGCTGCTTTTACCAGAATGAGTAGCTTCAATATCCCAGTCAATGTCTGGAAAGTTCTTCTCCCTGATTTACATGCGATATGTATCACTGTACTGCCAGGTGATCTGTACAGAATGTGTTACAGAGAGTGCTATGCACAGGGATAATGCATTTTATTGACATGTCACTGTTATTGAGGTAAGCCACCTCCCATTTTTCTCGATTTTAGAGCTTTTAACTTAGTTTTATATACTCCTGGGCACCTCTTTCGCCTACTGTGCTTTGTAAGGGAATGACGAAGTCATCCTTCGTATTAGACTGTTTAGGTTCCCTCTTAAAAAAAAAAAAAAACTTTCCTGTTCCCCCAAATTTGCTATGGGTTTTAAGGAGTTTTGAAGAGGTCAATTAGCATTACAAAAAGGTAACTTAGCCAGAAGTGATGTTTTCAATGTGCCAAGTAAAGCCTAGGTAATCAGGAACCATAACAAAAAAAATATAATACGGTTGAGTAAGTCAAAGTGGAGTACTGAAAAGTTGCTGAGCTCGCTATACTGCATTATCTCAGAACATCTACAACTCGGCACTCGCAAGACATCCCTGCAAGATCTACACTCCGTGCCATCCAATTTACGGCATTGAAGATTGTAGGATAAAGCAGAAAAGTTAAGCAGCTCCATAAAAACCATGTTTAAAATTTACCTATAGTCCCCCAGCGAATCTCAGCTCATCACTGGTTACATGGACATTAGCCTCAACTTTTTTTTTTTTTTTTTTTAAACATTTTTTTAGGCTCGAGTCAGAGGATTCAATATCGACAGACATTTAGAAAGCAAATTATATTAACAGACTAAAATGTTGATTTGCCACTTCCTTTCGCATAAGATTTTGCTCCGAGCAGTTGATTTGCATCATTGCTCAGATGGAGGGTAGAGCATGCAGTCTTAGCACACAAACGCAGAGAAACACACTGCTTTGCACTCACATACTGCTTTACATCTCCATACTGCACACACCCACTTGTACCCTTTTATTTCACGCTATAAGCTATTAAGCTGGAGGAGAAACTGAAATAACGGCTAACACATTGTTGCAAAACAACCAACCAGGTGAAATCTCCATGTTTCAGAAGCCTAAAAATGTAAGGCAGGCCTTACTAAAATGCATCAAATTCTTAAAAATCTTCAAGCTAGCCTGTGACTCCCAACTCCAGGTACCCAAAATGGCTCCAACTCCTGAAAGCCCTGCCCCACGCCGTCTGAGCCTCTGTCTGTATCTGGGACTCTCCAGCACAGCGCTCCTCTTCATACATGAGTATGGTGGCGATGCAACCACGCAAGCATGGACGCACTCTTGCATGAAGAGGAGAGATTAAAGGTGGCCACACACCATACAATTTAAGAATTTTAATCAATTTTTCTGACATTGTAATATTTCAAAAATATGACCAATGTACCACACACCTATGTTCAATTTTTTACCCAATTATGATAAAAATGATTGGAAACTGAGAAAATTGCTTGGGTGTGTATATTAATAAATTGACAAACACACCATACAATCTTTAGAGAAATTTTAGAAAAATATCTGGCATTCCAGATAATCGAAAAAATAAATTTGGAAACAGGACTTGAGGACAGCATGGGAAGCCTCTATAGGATCCAGAGGTTTACCTCTCCTTAGGCAAGTTTTTGACTTTTGATTCGAGGTTTTACACTTTTAGGGCTGGTGCACACCGAGCGGCTTTTTGGGCGTTTTCAGATCCGCTTGCGGCTGCGGATCTGCTTGGTCAATGTATCTCAATGGGGTGGTGCACACCAGAGCGGCAGGCGTTTTGCAGAAACGAAAAATGCCTGGGTGAGGCATTTTTTGGATTTCGGATGCGTTTCTGCCCCAATGTTAAGTATAGGAAAAACGCAAACCGCTCTGAAAAACGCCTGTTCAGAGCGGTTTTGCAGGCGTTTTTGTTACAGAAGCTGTTCAGTAACAGCTTTACTGTAACAATATATGAAATCTACTATACTGAAAACCGCAGCAGCAATCCGCAAAACGCTAGCAAAACGCCTCATAAAAATAAAAAAAAGCGTTTAAAAATCTGCTAGCGTTTTGCGGATCTGCTAGCGGGTTTTGGTGTGCACCAGCCCTAAATTCACCATTGCTTAAAAACAGTAACTCTTGAAAAGCAAACTCAAGCAATGTTTCTGCAATCTGTGTTTGCAATTCTAGGAACCTGTGTAGTAGTTGTCCTAGCACACAACACAAACCTGGCCTGGCAGGCTACCCGGGGTGGGGAGGCTTTAGTCTACAATTAGTTACATTAAAGGTTTATAATTTACATTTTAAGTATGAAATCCTGATTTACTTATTGGTTTTGCAATGCATGAGCAGTTTTTAGCTTGGGTCTTGCTTAAAAAGGTAATCCTCTAAAAGATGCATAAACTCATGTAATAAGTGATAGCTGCATAAGCGAATGCCTGGTGTACACCATGCAATTTCCCATCAAAAAGACGGAACAAAGCGATTTCCAACAGGTCCAATCTGATTCCCAATCGTTTTTCTGATCGGTTTATCAGATTACTTCTATACGAAATTGAGCAGAAAAATTATTTCTCATTATATACATTATACTTGCCAAGAACACAATTTTCTGTCTTACAGTACACCTGAACTGAGAAAGTTATGGGGCAACCGTATGTTTTTTTTTTTTTTTTTTTTTTTAAGTACCTATATAGCGCCCACAACGGCCTGGTGCACACCAGAGGAATTTTTCTGAGCGTTTTGAGTTTTTAAATCTGCTGCTAATGTTATCCTATGTGTCTGTGCACACTGGAGCAATGAGGTTTTGTAAAAAAAACCCATGGCATTACATTGGGAAGAGAGCTCTCTCTCTCTCTATTGCATTTAGTGGTAACAGGCCCATAGGCATTCATTGGAGTCAGTTTTTCTGCATCCAATCTGTGTGTAGTGGAAACAGGCCCATAGTCTTGTCACTGTCAAACTGAAGAGTTTGCAGTACTGGGCAGATGTGTGAGCCGCGGGGAGGCACTGGCTAGGAGGGAAGCTGCTGCATTCTTAACTAGTAAGGGATCCAAGGAATAGGACATTGCAGTAGTCCAGGAGGGAGAATACAAACACATGAACTTGAGTAGGTAGGTCTTCAACTGAGATAAAGGGTTTAATTCTAGCCAGGGGTTATTCAGTTATTTTGGTGCACCCAATTTTTAGAACATTAAGTGGCTTTTGTACATCAACCCTACCAGCACTAATCCTGCCCCCTCCCTTCCAGAAGGGTACATATATAGGATTGTACTGTGGGCGATCGATAGAGATACCATTCCACAGTCCAGCTGCCACTTTTCTTGGCATTCTCATTGCCCCGCTAAGACGCATGCTAGCGAAACCACAACATTAATTCGTTTTATTTTATGTCAGTTTTCTAGTCCTTGTTTATTCCTAATTTATGACTGCAATAAAAGACTAAGATTAATTTACAAACTAATGCAGATAGCATTTCATTTTTGTAGGCGTTTAAGTTCTCCTGTGGTACACTGGGTTCCTCCCACACCCCAAAAACACAGGTACCGTATATACTTGCCCAACATGCATCTCTGACCTTGTCAGCAGATATACACCTGGCTGCCCACTTCGCTCCTCCAACAACCTCCTCCTATCCACCCCACGCATCTCGCACTCATGCACAACTTCAGGGCTTCACTAGAGCTGCACCCATCCTGTGGAACTCTCCCACTGTCCATCAGGCTTGCCCTCACCTTCAAAAAAGCAATCAAAAAAACCTCACTTCATGGAGGCCTACCGCAACTCAACACTGCCCTAACCCTCTCTGCCAAGAACGTCTTGATGCACCCCCTTCCTTTCGTGTCACCAACCCCTCCCTCCAGATTGTAAGCTTTTGGCAGGGCTCTCCCCCCCCTTGTGTATCATACATGACTGTGCACTTTACCCAGAATTATGGGAACTTGTATTTTACCACTACCACTCCAGTGTACGATTTGGCATTGTATTATCTTCTGCATTGGAGTATCTTACTGTTTATTACTGTATTGTATCTATTGTTTGTTTATTACCTGTATTGTGCTGTCACCCCTGTTGTCTGTAAACCTATTTATTGTACAGTGCTGTGTAATATGCTGGCGCTATATAAATCTAATAATAATGATAAATAATAAGCCGGACAAGCGTATAAGCCGAGGTACCCACTTTTCCTTCAAACCAGAAAATAGTGATTGACTCGCATATAAGCCTCCTCCAAGTAGGGTTGCCATGGTATGACTGTATACCGCAGTTTGATTGTGCATGGTAATCATACCATGCACAATCTCTTTTTACCAGTTTCCGGAGCAGGGCGGTGATGCAACATAGTGGAAGGCACACAAACAGCGGTGGGGAGAAGTAAATTCGTACTTGCCGGTAGCCAGGTCCTCCACGCTGCACTAGCTTCATTCTACTTCCTGTTCTTGTCCCATTTTCCTGAAACAGCGCCCCCTGGACACTATTACAAGGAGATGATGCAAGAACAGGAAGTAGAATGAAATCAGTACAGCGTGGAGGACCTAGCTGCCGGCAAGTGAGTACTTATCTATACTGCGGTAACCCATCCCTGGCTACTTATGCTGCGGCCACCTACACCTATCCCTGGCTACCTATGCTGTGGCCATCTATTACTTGGCAACACCTATCCCTGGCTACCTATGCGATAGGTGGGGGGGGGGGGGGGGAGGGGAACTTACCTCCACACAGTGAGAGTTATCTTATCTCTTCATTCCTTAAGTTACCTCTGTAGTTAATTTCACACGCAGTTAATTAACAGCCTGTCTAACTCTGGAGTTATTTTAAGGATTGGAGAGTTAACTTAAAGACAGAAGAGTTAACTTTAGGTTTGCCTGAGGTAAAATGTTTCCTGAATACTACATGCCTTATCACCATGGTAACAACTCTAGAAGTTATTAAAGACAGGAGATCAGCTTAGTGAATTGAGGCCAATGTCTCAAAACACAGATTTTGCATTTCACAAATAAAACAGCTGTAAATTGAGGGGCCACAAAAGAATAAAATATACAGAAATTTATAGGAGGTAGTGGTGGACTTACCTCCCACAACAAAGACTCAAAGTCAAGATTCAGCATAAATCAAACAGGCGTTTGGCCCATTTCGATTAAAGTCTGATTTATGCTGAATCTCAACTTTGAGTCTGTTGTGGGAGGTACAGCAAATCCACCACCACCTACTATTTTTAAACGGTCTTTAGTATATTTTCTTCTATTGTGGCACCTCCGGTTCTAGTGGTTTATCATTAGTCCACTCTTGGTGGAGGGGTTTTAGCCTTTTTGTTTTTAAACATCTGAGAAATAATCTTAGTATGGTCGAGTCTAATTTGCCCACCTGCCAACACAGTGGTTATCTTGGTGGCAACTCCTCTTTGTGAGTATTGCACCACGTGTAACATTGGAAGATGGTTGTTCAAACTTACTACACACTATCAAAGTCTCACAATTGTCTCCCTTTCTGTTTTGCAAGCCACATGTCAAAGTAATTACAGTCCAATGAGACAAGGTAAACCTCAAGGAGAACACACATTACACGTGTACTGGTGAGTGACCGTCCAGTATACAGGGTTCTTTCCATTCAGCTGCATCCTGCTTTAGCAATGCTATTAGATAAAAAAGTCAATTACGACAACAGATTTTTCAGAAGTTTAATTTTAGTCATCCCTTGGGAAGCCATAATTCTGTTTTAGAGACTGAAGTACTACATAAATAACATCCATATTAGTTGCATGGCTATAAATCAGCACTGCCTACTATTTGCTGCTCATCGCTGCTGCATGTGGGTCATATCAGCTAAGACAAAAGATTTATATCGTGCTTTTCTCCTAGCAGACTCAAAGCGCCAGAGCTGCAGCCACTTGCCCAAGGTCACCTCACTGAATAGATGCTAGCTTAATGAACAGGAAGAGCCAAGATTTCAACCCAGGTCTCCTGTGTCAGCCACTGCTGGTAATAGCAGTAGCTAGATAACAGAAGTACATACACAACGTGCAATCACATACACAAGCTCAACACATTCTTTAGCATAGGGTAAACAGGGCTTTTCTTCTGCTGTGCTGCTTATCACAGCTTTAGCGAGACAGTGTGTTTCAGTAGATAAGCCAGAAAGCAGAAGAAAGTTCATACAGAGCTGCACAGGATTCTGCTGAGACAAATCCCTAAATGAAAGGTGTACAGGAAGTACTCCAGCACCTGGTCCAGGGTTGAGAGGAATGAAAAATGTACCTTGTATGGGATGGGAGAGGTCCAGGAGTGTGACTGAAACTTACTTCGTATAGAGGCCTAGAAAACCTTGCTGGGATTTGATGGTGGCCCTATGTTGAGGTAGAGATGTAGGGAGCCTGCAAATACCTGTACAGTGGAGGAAATTATTTGACCCCTCACTGATTTTGTAAGTTTGTCCAATGACAAAGAAATGAAAAGTCTCAGAACAGCATAATTTCAATGGTAGGTTTATTTTAACAGTGGCAGATAGCACATCAAAAGGAAAATCGAAAAAATAACCTTAAAGATAGCAACTGATTTGCATTTCATTGAGTGAAATAAGTTTTTGAACCCTCTAACAATAAAAGACTTAATACTTAGTGGAAAAACCCTTGTTTGCAAGCACAGAGGTCAAACGTTTCTTGTAATTGATGACCGAGTTTGCACACATTTTAGGAGGAATGTTGGTCCACTCTTTGCAGATCATCTCTGAATCCCTAAGGTTTCGAGGCTGTCTCTGTGCAACTCTGAGCTTGAGCTCCCTCCATAGGTTTTCTATTGGATTAAGGTCCAGAGACTGAGTAGGCCACTCCATGACCTTAATGTGCTTCTTCTTGAGCCACTCCTTTGTTGCCTTTGCTGTATGTTTTGGGTCATTGTCGTGCTGGAACACCCATCCACGACCCATTTTCAGTTTCCTGGCAGAGGGAAGGAGGTTGTTCAGGATTTCACGATACATGGCTCCGTCCATTTTCCCGTTAATGCGATTAAGTTGTCCTGTGCCCTTAGCAGAAAAAGACCCCCAAAGCAAAATGTTTCCACCCCCATGCTTGATGGTGGGGACGGTGTTTTGGGGGTCATAGGCAGCATTTTTCTTCCTCCAAACACAGAGAGTTGAGTTAATGCCAAAGAGCTCTATTTTGGTCTCATCAGACCACAGCACCTTCTCCCAGTCACTCACAGAATCATTCAGGTGTTCACTGGCAAACTTCAGACGGGCCTGCACATGTGCCTTCTTGAGCAGGGGGACCTTGCGAGCCCTGCAGGATTTTAATCCATTGCGGTGTAATGTGTTTCCAATGGTTTTCTTGGTGACTGTGGTCCCTGCTAATTTGAGGTCATTCACTAACTCCTCCCATGTAGTTCTAGGATGCTTTTTCACCTTTCTCAGAACCATTGACACCCCACGAGGTGAGATGTTGCGTGGAGCCCCAGAGCGAGGTCGATTGATGGTCATTTTGTGCTCCTTCCATTTTCGAACAATCGCACCAACAGTTGTCACCTTCTCTCCCAGCTTCTTGCTAATGGTTTTGTAGCCCATTCCAGCCTTGTGCAAGTCTACAATTTTGTCTCTGACATCCTTTGACAGCTCTTTGGTCTTTCCCATGTTGGAGAGTTTGGAGTCTGCTTGATTGATTCTGTGGACAGGTGTCTTTTATACAGGTGACTAGTTAAGACAGGTGTCCTTAATGAGGGTGACTAATTGGGTAGAAGTGTCTAACCACTCTGTGGGAGCCAGAACTCTTAATGGTTGGTAGGGGTTCAAAAACTTATTTCACTCAATGAAATGCAAATCAGTTGCTATCTTTTATTTAAGGTTATTTTTTTTTTCGATTTTCCTTTTGATGTGCTATCTGCCACTGTTAAAATAAACCTACCATTGAAACGATACTGTTCTGAGACTTTTCATTTCTTTGTCATTGGACAAACTTACAAAATCAGTGAGGGGTCAAATAATTATTTCCTCCACTGTATATCTTCATCACTGAATGTGCCAAAGAGCACAATGAATTTTATCCTTAAAGACGAAGACTGGAAAAACCACAACCATTCCTAGAGCTGACTGCCCAGTGAAACTGAGTAATCACTGGTGAAGAATCTTGGTAAGAGATGACCAAGAAGTCAAAGGTGATTCAAGCTGAGCTCTAGAAAACTTGTGTAGGTGGGGAAGATTTGCTGAATGACACTTATCACTAAAATAACTAATTCTAGAAGGATTTCAGCAATTGTTGCTATTACAAGTTAAAGATTTGTACACCGAAGAGACCAACCCCAAAACCCCAAAGTGCATGGCCAAAGAGGGCTTACGTTGATGGTCAAGACTGTTCTCCTTGAGGAGTAGGTAGACTCCAGACTGAGGGCTGGACAGAGAAGTAGTTTATTTTAAGGCTGAAAGAAACGTTGACCTATTCACTTTTCTCACAGGATAGGTCTTCACATCTCAATAATATAACTTTTAATCCTCTAGAAAGCAAAGAAATACTTGAAACAAGTTTTACTACTTTACCTTAAATTGTTCGGTTTCTAAAGTTATTTTGAGGAGAAGGTGAAAAAAAAATTTCCCTTGAGAAAAAAAAAAAAAAAAGGGAAAAGTTAAATTGGATTGAGGCCTAATGTGGGGCAAACAAACAGCTGTTCCTGAATAGGGGTGGGAGGTGCCCAACAGCATTTGTCAACATACAATGCGGTTTTGGAATTGTACAGTTAAAGCAGATCTTTACATCACCATTGAAGAACTCTTCTAAAGTGCAAATAAGTTAAGAAAAAAAATGTTTTGGCCCAGCACCATAGACCACTGATAATAAAAATTGTACCCATGGAAACTTACTAAAGTATTGTTTGCCGAGCTTGCCAGAAGTTTGTATCAGATGTATCACTTCCTGATTCAGATGCTTGTGTGAGCCAGAATATGCAGCCCAATCTTACACGTCCCCAGGCTGATAAAAACTAGGTCCCTCTACCTCCCAGATGGGTGTAGTTGGAAAAGGATGATCATGTTCAGGAGTACTGTGCAGCCTCTGGTAATAGCCAGCACAGGAAATGGATGCCAAACAAGGAGAGACCCTGTATATGAAGGTGCCCACACTTTCTTGGCTTGCGAGCTACTTTAAAAAAAAAAAAAAAAAAAAAAAAAAAAGGCAATGATCTAACCCCCCCTTCCCCCCAGCATAAAATAACCAGATGTTCCCCCAGTATTAGTAGCCCCCTCCCCAGCATCGACAGCCAGATGTACCCCAGTATTAGGGCGACTACTCCCATATGCAGGGGTGTAGAACATTCTTCACACACCAGTTGGCACAGCCAGGATTTCTCTTCATCCCTGCCTGTCGCACAGTCCTCTCTATGCACGGAATGAGACAACTAGAGGGCTGAAGAGGGATCCCAGCGATGCTGACGAGTGAAGCGCACGTTGCTTGCTCTGTGCTCCACTTTGGTGGTTTCACTCTGACCGGCATCCTCCCTCAGCATCAGCGCAACCAGCATCTATTAAGTAGTCCTTTGTGCTCAACTGGCACCCTTGCTGTACATGATAGCATGCAATGAGCTGTAATCCTAAAATATAGCCTAGAAATGGTTAGACATGTGAAAAGTTCATCTTTAAAGAGGAAATGTAAGAGTGCAAAAAAACAAAACTCATGAGACCTATAGGGTTTTGTCCTTCCTCAGCAACTAATGGGTGCAACCATTCAATTTGCACCCAAATATAAGGATGGAGCACATCTCAGAAACTCCACATTGGAAGCCTTAGCCAATTTGGTACCACAGTACGGTGTGTACCACGAGTTTCATGTTGAATGCTACTACCTTTAGATTCAAGGAATATCTATCTGCATAAGCTTCATGTCCATGGGGTCCTCCTATGCTCCTACCTCCCTTTTTTTTTTTCTCCCTCTTCTTTTTTTAAGAGGAGGACTCTGAAAAAGTGCATTATGTAAAGCCAATTAACTATCAAAAGGTTACAGAAGACTAATGAAAACTAATTGACATTTTCTGTGTGACAGGAATTGCTAAAGATTTGATGCAATTTCTCATAAACCTTAATCAAAAACCCTACCTTAATAGTTAGTGTGGAATACAGCAGTAAAGAAAAAAAATGATATAGGATTGTATTGAATTAGGAGCTCTGCTGGAGACAGGCTGCACAGCTGACACTGATCACAACGTCTAAAGTATTCAGTCAGGAGCCCAGACACTTGCCACTTCCTGTAACACCAAATACAATCGTATTGGAAAGATTCAGTCTGCTTTCTTCCTTACAGTTTCAAGAGTGGATTAATTCAGAGTAGCAGCCACATCCAGTTTTTTGCATGTGGTCATTTGACCCCGCCCAAAAAAAAAAAATCGTATTTTTTGCTGCAGAGGTCTAAACACAAACTAACATATCTGACTTCCATAGATTTGAGCTTTCAGTTTGGTTGTTTTAAGCAGGGCTGTGGAGTTGGAGCAATTTTGGGTACCCAGAGTTTGAGTCGGTGGTTTCACAAACTGCCTAGTCTGAGTCAGGAGTCTGATGATATTTGTGCCAAATCCACAGCCCTGGTAAGTATTAGACTAAGAAGCAGGAGCCATTTTGGGTATCTGGAGTCTGACGTTTCATAAACTGAGGAGTCTGAGTCGGATGATTTCTGTACAGACTCCACAGCCCTGGTTTTAAAGGACATTTCCGTGCAGCAAGTGCCAAGACTGTTCAAGCAATTAAAAAGAAGGTTACGCCCCAACCCTCATGCAGGGTTCAGTTTTCGCTCAAGCAATTCTCTGCTTACAAAATGGAAACTTTACCAATCTTCACCATGAGAAGAAAACCATCTGAATATAATTTAAAAATAAGCACATTGCATATCTGCAAATTAATATGACATACTTGCCTCACCATCCATTCCTCTCAGGAGCTCACCATTCTCAACAATTTCTTCTAGTTCTAACTAGATCTAGTTGGAACTGGAAGTCTTGGGGCCTTTCCCACTATATCAGTTGCTGTCAGTTACAACCGAAAGCACAACTGATGTGCAAGGCATTGTTCATGGTTCCCTATGGCTCAAGTGAGCAATATTATGGGTTAATGGAATGCCAACTTGAAGCCGTTACAGGGTCATTGCCATTTTGAAAATGGAGGACCGGTAATTTTTCAGTTCAGGCTTGCTTTAAAGAAGGCCCAGTTCTGGAGAGAGCACTTGTTCAATTCACTTTTTCTCCTAGGTAGCATTTTCAAACCTCATCAATAAAATGCCTTTTAATGGACACCTGAAGTGAGAAGGATACGGTGGCTGCCATATTTATTTCCTGTTAAACAATTCCAGTTGCCTGGCAGTCCAGCTGATCTCTTTGGTTGCAGTAATGTCTGAATCACACACCTGAAACATGCACGTGGCTAATCCGGTCACACTTCAGTCAGAAGACCTGATCTGCATGCTTGGTCAGGGGCTGTGGCTAAAAGTATTAGAGGCAGAGGGTGCGCAGGACATCCAGGCAACAGGTATTGCTTAAGGGCTCGTTTCCACTGTTGCGGTGCGGAATCGCCTGGATTCCACCGCTGATAAAATAGCATGCGGATGCGATTCCCCATGCGTTTTTTGCCGCGAATTCGCATGCGAATGCTCATAGGTGAGGGTATATGCGATTTTAACCATGTCACTGCCTGTGTGAATTTACATCGTACCTATGCGAATTCGCATGCGAAAAACGCATGCGATTTCCCTATTAAATACATTGCATGCGATTCGCATGCATTCCACTCTCAGGCGAAATCGTTGGCTCTTTTGTGCGTTTTTCACCGCTGAAAAAAAACGCACATCACCAACGCAACAGTTGAAACAGGCCCATCCACTTGCATACCATGTGCGAATACGCATGCGTTGGATGCATGCGGATTCGCGATAGTGGAAACGAGCCCTAAAAGAAATGAATATGGAAACCTCCATATCATTTTCACTTAAGGTTCCCTTTTAAAGAACACCTGAAGTGAGAGATATTATGGAAGCTGCCATATTTCCTTTTAATACCAGTTGCCTGGCTATCCTGCTGATCTTCTGCCTCTAATACTTTTAGCCACAGACCCTGAACAAGCATATGCAGCTGTTACTGTCAGATCTGCATTATCTTGGGAGCATATTTTAAACCATGCTTGCTACACATGGGGGGCAGTTGCCAGAGGGCACAGGGAGCAAAAGCAGCATTTATTCTTTTGAGAAGCAGCACATGAGACAGTTTCATATAGGGAAGTACATGAAGCCCCCACACCCCACCCCCATCACAGGTTCAGCTCTGCCTGAAAAGCCAAAGTATGCCTAAAGGACAACTGACATCTGCACAGGAAGGTACGACATTAAAATAAACCTTATCCTTCTAGAATAGGAGCAGCAGATGGGATGCAGATCTCTCCTTCCAGGTGACAGCACAACGGTCTGTTACTAGGCCTCAATCTGTCACACTGACAGCAGAAAAGACACGCTTTGCAGTGTGACTCATGTCTAAGCTTTCAATCACCTTTTTCAAAGGTAGTCAGACAAGCGAGGACTGTTGCTCGATTTAGAAGACTCTAGCTGAATCTGTGATTACTGTCAGTTCTGTAAGCAGGAGGGAAAAGAAAGAGGAGACACCAATAGTCTTGTTCCTTAAAGTGGACCTGAACTGTTGCAAAGGACCTAAGTAAAAACAGAGAAAGGGCCCACGTACTTAGGAAATTTAGCCTGTCTAACGGGAAGGGAGGAGATGTAGAGCCTATTGAAAAACAGCAAGCGATCCAAAATTCAACTTTAAGGGCCGGTTCAGGCGGACGGCTGAAAGCAGCTTGTTTTACCTTTTCGTACTAGACCCTTTCACCAACGTTGAAGTCCCACAGAGTCAAAGGGGTCCTACTACTATGTGACTAGGAAACCAACTTACCTATGGAGCTAGTTTAGAGGTGATAGTGTACTCAGTATAGCCCTTGCCTACTACGTACTGTGCCTTTAATTTGCAGACAATTTAAATGGCAGGTGCCTCTTGGAAGTGAGCTTTTACCCAATTTGATGTCTATAGAGCCAAATGAAGCAGATTTGGCACACTAAAGCTGCGTTTCCTCTAGGGTATCGCATCGGTTTCCAAATCTATTGCAAACTTGCATTCGATTCACACTAGCCAGCGATTCAAATCACTATACTGCTGAATGGCAACTTATTTGAAAGCAATGTGTAGAAAACTGCAGCAGGCACTTTTTTTCCCTACACATGCGACTCTGAAATAACCCATTGATTTCAAAAGGTAGCAATTCCACAAATTAACGCAGCAAATCGGCTACAGTGAAAACATAGCCTTACATAACTGTTTATACTTCAGACGCATCTCTAAATTAGACTAAGTATGTTAGAATTTTACATTGCTGCGGTTAAAAGTGACTATTGTTGCAGAATGCCAACATTTGGCAATCCAGAAAACCCACAGAGTACATTAAAATCCCCTTGAAACAGTATCTAATACTGCCAGCTTTTCATGAATGTACCAGGGACATGAAGCGAGAGGCGATCTAATAGTAACCACCACAAGCAGCAATAAAACCCACTCATTTTTAGTGCCCTTTTGGGCTGTTTAAATTGTATGCTACTCATCTGTCTTCCAGGTTTATATCAAACTAGTAGACCCAAGCCCGTTTCAAAACGGGCTCTAGGTCTGTTTTTTCAGTGCGCATGCACACGCCGGCCCGGCTCACTGGCCCCGTCCTGTCTCAACGGCTTTTTGGGTCCATGCTGCACACATGCGCAGTAGCAAAAAGCATGGACGCAGCTACAGAGACAGGCACACGCAGAGACACAGGGGTTTTATTAGAGGATACTTTGAGCCACTAAAATGTTAGTTCACACAACCCAGCTGAAGCAAGCAATGTATCCATTGTGCCTAAGGGCCCATTCACTCCTGAAATCAGCAAGACTGCAGTGCTTCTGTTTTGCACGGGTGATTTTACCTTGGCAAAAATCACTGTACACCCCCATAATTATCGACAGTTGTGATCAGCCCTTTAAGCACTGTACCGTGATCACTCCAGAATCCCAGCAAATAGCTGAATGCAGCACGTTTGCCGCTGATTGCAAAACACCCACGATCGGCAGCAAATGCGGCAGTGAGATCACTGCCATAGTTACAATTGCACTAGCGCTTTGGCGATTAGCGGTAAATGGCTACTACTTGCCCTAGTGTAAATGGGCCCTTACCAACTCCAGTGATCTGTTGAGGTATTTGCACTCCCACTTGCGTTTGTAAAATAACTCAAATCGCTGAAAACCATTTTGCAACTTAAAGAGGAACTTTAACCAAGGATTGAATTTCATTCCAATGAGTAGCCGATACCCCCTTTCCCATGAGAAATCTTTACTTTTTCTCAAATGGATCATCGGGGACTTATGTGAAGCTATTATGGTGAAAACCCTCCCACAGCATGATGTCATGATCATGGTCCCCAGTTTGCTGTCTGAACCTTGTTGCATTGTGGGAAATAATGGCTTTTTCCAAGGGCCAAGCAAGCAGCATCTCCCTCTGTACATAGAAACTCTCAGTAATAAACATTCTGTACAGATAACCTGGCAGGATTAGAGGTGTCACAACCAGTGATCTATTTCAGAATGTAAATCAGGAAGAAGAAAGATTTTACAATGGGCAAACCATGACTAAATAATTTATAAGTGATTATAAAAAACAATTTTTATTTTCACTACAGCACCTCTTTAAAAACGAGCAATTCTGGAGCAATGCAGAGAAGAGAGATTCTGAACCATCACTTTCCTTTATTGAATCACCCAGAAAGTTGCACAGGATTTGGGCAAATTTTGACTGCGATTTGGGCAAATTGTAATCGCTGTTGCGTCCGCTCCATTGAAATTTAGCCTAGACAATTTCAAAGCGCAGCTCAAAGCAATCTAAGGCCTCGTTAACATTATATGCATTGCCATCCGTATTTCGGCAATGCATGCAGGAGGCCGACACGCACAAGCATCAGAAGTGCATAGACTGCACTGTCTGATGTTCACACGGCATGCGTTCCGTACCAGTGCAGTGCGCGAATGCATGCTGCACAAATTTTTTGTCAAACCGTGCAGCTGAGCCATTTACTACAGTGAATAGGATCAGCCACGCAATGCATGCAAATGGCGTGCAACTGTACGCTTTGCGGTCCGATCGCACGCCCATATTCCTCTGATGTGAACAAACTATATTTTAGATATATGGAAATGCATCCACAATCCATAAAAGCCTGTAACCAATACGCAATTTTATTGCATATTTTTTGGGCAACAATGGTTCCCGAGACTCCGCAACGTCTGTACAAGCATGTGATTACACTTTTGCCACCGCGCAACAACCGTCACAGGGGATTTGATCTTTAGGATCCCAGATGACGCCGTGTAAAGTACTGTGATAGTTTGACTTCCCATTTGTGCCAATCGTGTGATGTTACATGTACCCACCAAGATGCATCTTAGGAAGATGGATCATGGAAATGCTCGCTGTCAAGGGACGTCGCTGGGATCAATCTTCCTGGTTGTCAGGCGAGTATTTAGCTTAAAATGACAACTGAAGAGAAATATATGCAGGCTGCCGTATTTATTTTATACAATACCAGTTGCCTGGCAGTCCCGCTGGTCTATTAGGATGCAGTAGTGTCTAAATAATGCCAGAAACAAGCATGAAGCTAATCTTTCATATCTGACAATGTCAAACACCTGAGCTGCATATGCTTGTTCAGGGTTTATGGCTAAAAGTATTAGGAGGTAGAGGATTAGCAGGACAACCAGGCAACTGGTATTGCTTAACCCTTTGGGGACCAGGCAAATTTGCATGCGGGGGGAGGGGGGTGAGGCTGGGGCTTGCTAGGCATAGTGTCCCCTATGTGGCCAGGTGTCCCCCCTGTATGCAGCAGCCTTTACTCAGCGATGAGCTGCAGTAGACCCATCCGCTCCGGCCGGCATCCCCACTCGCACTGACTATGTTTCAGGTCGTGGCTTGATGAGGTCATCAAGCCGTGACCTAGGCACTGACGTCAGAGTGAGTGGGGATGAGCAAGTGGAGGGGAGCGCCGATCGTCGCGGGAACTTCAGGGAGGTGAGTTGATCCTCTTCACCCTTCCCCCCCCCACAGCTGTCACAGTGATCACTATGATCTGCCAGCGATCAGAATGATCAGAAGCCATCACGTATGGCTTCTGATCACGTGAGGGGAGATGTCAGCTGTCATATGACAGCTTAATCTTTCCTCTCGGGTGCACATGATCGCGTCGGGAGTGGAAACATCGGGCGCCATGGATCCTACACCGCATCAGAACAGCCACAACTGTGGCGTAGGATCTAATATAGGCGGTCCCCAAAATGTTACAGCGAAATATGGCGAAATATGGCAGCCTCCATATACCTCTCGCTACAGTTGTCCTTTAAGAATCAAGCAGTGGCAGGAACATCTGTTGCTGTAATGCAGTGGACAAACCTGTATCCTGTGAAGACTTTATGAACAGGCTCATAGGAAAGCATTGGGCCATCCCATGTCTGTTGGCCTATTGCCATTTGATTCAGAAAAAAGGATTTGGATTTCATGATCTGTAAACTTCTTAGACAGTTGTGAAGCCAAGAAATGTCAGCTAGGCAAAGGGGATTTTTTTTTTTTTTTTTTTAATGGGAAATAAAGCTGTCGTCATCCATATTTAGTTCACTACAGCTCTACTTGTTGCAAATTTCTGCCCTTCGTCTTATTGGAAAGTCATCATCAAAACAGTCTGAAGTTATAAAAACAGTTAAAGTCTATGAAAGGCCTGCAAGGGATTAGCTGTACCCGATCCAGGCCCCGCCGGATTACTGCATGTCCTACTTTACTGGGCCCAAGCGTTTTGCTCTATTTTCAGAATATACCGTACACCAGATTGCACGAGTGTATTAATATCGACACACTGGCCCGGATACCGATGGAGGAGACAAGTGATGGTATCCTGACAGATCTGCTCCTCACCACTTTCATCGGAACACAGATTAGGAATCGCAGTCTTGGCAGGGTGCATTCATGTAAACACAGGAAACAGACACTCCGCCACTATCATGACTGGAATGCAGCTGAATTATTCATAAGATGAGCAGGGTAATTCTTCCCCTGGGTATGGAGAGCAGCAGCAGATCAGGACATCATGATTCTATTGTTACTACCAGCCCTGGATCATCATTCTTGAATCAGCAGGTGTGGAGTATTGGCACCTGCCAGTAAAAGACACTGTTGACATAAATCAGACATCAGCATTATTTTACGATTTTGAAAAGTAGAAGTTTAGAAATTAATACTGTATATGATGACAAAGTTCCTACTTTCCGTTCTGAGCTTTAAGGGGAACTTCAGCCTAAACACACCTACTGACATTAAGTTATGTTATGTTTATTAAAAAGATAGGCAATATAATCTCTTACCCACCCTGTTTTAAAAGAACAGGCAAATGTTTGTGATTTCATAGGGCAGCCATCTTTTTGGTTGAAAGGAGGCGACAGGGAGCATGAGACAGTTCCAACTGTCCTGTGTCCTGATCACCCCTCACAGCTGCGTGCGCTAGGCTTCAAATCTCAAACAACAATTTGCACCAAAACAGCAGAAAGATCATCAGAAATCCTATTATGCTTTACACAGCATCAAGGGAAAAAGGCCCAGGCAGTTCTCTTCTGTGCAGCTAAAAATGAGGCTTGGGTAAGAAAAACAAAGTTCTGATGCTGTGAAACTGTTAAAGAAACACCTTTTCAGTGCTGCCGAGAAGATTTTTAGTCTGGAGGTTCACTTTAAGCTTAAAGGAGACCTGTAGTGAGACTGATATGGAGGCTGCCATATGTATTCCCTTTTTAACAATGCAAATTGCCTGACTGTGCATGCATCAGTAGTGTCTAGATTACACACCTGAAACAAACATGCAGCTAATCTTCAGTCAGAGTGTCTGTCCTGCATGCTTGTTCAGGGTCTACGGCTAAAAGAATTAGAGGCAGAGGATAAACAGGAAAGCCAGGCAATCCATATGGTTATAAGGAAATGCCACTCCATATCAATCTCCACTGAGATGCCCTTTAAGAGGAAGATGTGGACATATCGCCATGTCGCTGATCTGCATATGATATGAAAGGACATCAGACAGGTGTACATCTAAAAGGGGTGGCTGGAAAAATGGGCAAAAGGAAATGCCGATAGCAGAAGATCAGTAATTTTACCAACATTCTACTATCAAAATGGGCGCATGGACACCCATCCATCGAGGTTCAACCAAAACATTTGGTACAACACTAGCCTGCACCCTCACATATCCCTGTTGATCCAGAGGAAGACAAAAAACCCTTACAAGGCATGACCCAATTAGCCCCAAAAGGGAAAAAAAATCCTTCCCGACTCCAGATGGCAATCATAAAATCCCTGGATCAACATCACCAGGCATTACCTAGCTAGTGAGGGCAATTAGTAGAGCCCTGGTCAATAGCATTTATTAGCTGATGGCAGCAGGGGTGGAACTGTTGTGAAAGGCCCAAAATATGCATGTAATCAGAATGACAGGCATTACCTAGTAATTCTAGCCATGGATTTCTTTCAAAACAAGGAAAGCATTTAAGAACCCCTTTAAACGCAGATATAGAATACGCCATAACTACAGTAAGAGTGATCAAAATGTGGAATGCATTGCCACAGAATGTAAAGAACCCTTTCCTAAATAGCTAAAACGTCTTTCCTCCATGTGCAGATCATGTCCTCTAGTCCTTTGAGAAGGCAAGATTGTATATTGCCCTCTGACCTATTTATACATGTTAGATCTCCTCTAAAGCACCTTTCCCCAGACTGAATAAAACCAGTTTATCTAACCTTTCTGGGTAAGATCTCCCATTTCTCGTATCAATTTTGTTGCTGGTCTCTGCACCTGCTCTAAAACTGCAATATCTTTCCTGTAATGTAGTGCCCAGAACTGAATTCCCTATTCCAGATGTGGCCTTACTAGAGAGTTGATCACGGGAAATATGCTAGCATCGAGTTTTTCCCATTAAATGCATCCCAAAATGTTATTTTAATTTGTATGGTGCTAGACCATTGATAAGACCAAAATGCATGACTTGTCCAAGAAGAGGGGTGGGGTGGGTTGGGGGGGTTGTCCGGTTTCTGGTCATTAGACTGTTTATGCTTTAAGCTTGTGGGAAGAATTGAAATACATCCTATGAAATTAGCTATGCAGCTACTAGTTCCTCAACTTTTCCCCAGAATAAACCACAATGTTGACCTCCAGGAGATCGGATCTGCAAAATATTTTCAGCCTTTTCTCAGGCTGCTACTGTCTGACCTGTGCTTTTAATATAGCTAGTGAGGGCAATTAGTAGAGCCCTGGTCAATAGCATTTATTAGCTGATGGCAGCAGGGGTGGAACTGTTGTGAAAGGCCCAAAATATGCATGTAATCAGAATGACAGGCAGCTAAAGATCAGCACTGGCAGTCATAGCTCAACTTCTGCCCCTCTGAATGGTGCTTGGCACACTGTTCTAAATGCAGAGTAACACGTTCCAGTGGTAGCAGCTGTCATTGGACCACACCTTTCCCTTCCTCTAAGCCAGGGGTGTCACACTCAAACACAAAGTGGGCCGAAATTGAACGCTGGGACCAAGTTGCAGGCCAACCTCAATGTCTACTGCCACTTTCCTCGTTCCCCCACTGGTGTCTAGTGGTCCCAAATACATTTTCTTGGTGTCTAGTGGTCCCAACCCTCCCCTATACAGTTCCCTAGAGATTAGTGCTTCCCATCCCCCTTATATGGCTTTGCCTCCAGTATAGCTTCCCTGATGGTCTAGAGTGGGCCAAACATAATGCAAAGCGGGGAAACCTCTTGGGAGCCAAATTTAATGGCTCGGAGGGCCAGATTTGGCCCACGGGCCGGAGTTTGACATGTAGGATCTAAGCTATGGACCACTAAATAACACTGACAGAGGATGGTCTGATGCAGTATGAGGAAAGGGGGGAGTGGGAGTGGTCAAGTGACTGTCCATGCTGTGATTGCTAAACATAAATCACTGCAGAAAGTACACAAAAATGTTGAGAACCACTCTAAGGTTGGCCAAGGTACTCAATCATCAATTCTAGGCAATTTGTAACTTTAAAATGTTGACAATGTTTCCATTTCAATTACCAGCCAGTTATAACTTTCAAACAAACAGCCAGAAGTTTTAACAGGGCTGTGGAGTCTGTACAAAAATCATCCGACTTAAACTTCTTAGTTTATGAAACCACCAACTCCAAGTACCCAAAATTGCTCAGACTCCAAAGCCCTGAGTTTAAAAATTCCACTGCTATGTAACCATGGCAACAGTACTCACTTTTGGAGTACAGAATACTTCTACAGATATAACAATGCAAGGTCCAATTTAGCTACACAAAATGGGATTATTGTTTTCCTTATTGGACAATGTTTACTCACCAAGATATTTTCTAGCACATACAGTAGATAAATGTTGATTTTCCCCAATCCTTTCGCAATCCTTGAACCAAATCACGGGTGTGCACCCATTACTTGTAAAGCAAAGTAATGTCTGGTGGAATGCTTTAAAGTGAATCCGTAGTAAAAATAAATAAAACCAGATACTTGCCTGAGGGGAGGGAAGGCTCTGGGTCCTATACAGCCTTCCCGTTCCTCTCACGGTCCCCTTTCCCCCACAGGCTCCTCCGTTTAAAATCTCCCGCTGTGGAAGGCTTTGGACACACTTGGGCTCTCGAAGACAGATGGCTCTGTACTGCTCATGCATAAGCTGGCACTCGCGCTTGCGCAGTATGGAGCGCCCCGTTCGGGAGCCCAATTGTTTCCAAAGCCGAATAGAGCAGTCTCCGACCAATAAGTCAGAGACTACTAACAGGGAATCCTGCGGGTGAATGCGGGGACCAGGAGAGGAACGGGGACTGCTCTATAGCACCCAGAGCCTTCCTTCTCCTTGGGCAAGTTTTTTTTATTTTTTTCGCTTCAGACTCCCTATAAGCTTCACTAACAATCTCAAGTTGTGGTTTTTTTTTTTTATTTACTTTTTTCAGAATAAAGCACAATGGTTATGTTGTCACATCACTCCTCCCCCAGCTGCTACAAAACCTTCAGTCACAGCAACAGCACTCATTTTATCGAGTAAATACAGGATTTGTTTTTCCAGCACATCCCACATATAAAATCATGCACCTGGCCCTCCATATGATGCAAGAGAAAACATGACTCATCAGATAAGGCCAACAACTTCCATGGCAAACAGATTGCCGGGGTCCTCACCCACCCGGTCCGCCGGTGCTCAGACACTCAGTGGTTCACCACTCCACCAGTATGTTCACAGTAACAAAGAATCAAGGTCGGCAATCCACTGGCGATAATAAACTTGCGTTTATTGGAAAAGTTGCAACTTTTCCAATAAACGCAAGTTTATTATCGCCAGTGGAGTGCCGACCTCGATTCTTTGTTACTGTCAACAACTTCCATGGTCCAGTCCTGTGTGGTGCTCATGTGCCCTCAGCAGCTGCTTTCAATAATAGACAGGAGTCAGCATAGGCACTACAGCTATGCTCAGCCTTTTAAAGAGAATCTGTAACGTCAAAACGTCCCCTGGGGGGTACTCACCTCGGGTGGGGGAAGCCTCCGGATCCTAATGAGGGTTCCCACGCCGTCCTCCGTCCCTCGGGGGTCTCGCTGCAGCCCTCCGTACAAGATGACGTCAATATTTACCTTCCCGACTCCTGCGCAGGCGCTCTGACGGCTGTCTGCTCCGAAGTAGGCGGAAATACCCGATCGCCGTCGGGTCTGCTCTACTGCGCAGGCGCAAGTTTCCAGCACCAGCGCAGTAGAGCAGACCCGACTAAGATCGGGTATTTCCGTCTACTTCGGAGCCGATAGCAGCCACAGCGCCCCCGCTGGAGCCAGCAAAGGTAAATATTGAATTTACAGGTCGGGTCTGTCGCCGGCTGTTTGGAGGGCTGCAGCGAGACCCCCGTGGGACAGAGGACGGCGTGGGAAGCCTCATTAGGATCCTGAGGCTTCCCCCACCCGAGGTGAGTACCCCCCAGGGGATGTTTTTGAGGTTACAGAGTCTCTTTAAAGGGATACTGTAGGGGGGTCAGGGGAAAAGGAGTTGAACTTACCCGGGACTTCTAACTGTCCCCCGCAGACATCCTGTGTTGGCGCAGCCACTCACCGATGCTCCGGCCCCGCCTCCGGTTCACTTCTGGAATTTCAGACTTTAAAGTCTGAAAACCACTGCGCCTGCGTTGCCGTGTACTCGATCCCGCTGATGTCATCAAGAGCGCACAGCGCAGGCCCAGTATGGTCTGTGTCTGCGCAGTACACTCCTGGTGACATCAGCGGGAGCGAGGAAACGGGCGTGCAGGCGCAGTGCTTTTCTGACTTTAAAGTCAGAAATTCCAGAAGTGAACTGGAGGCGGGGCCGGAGCATCGGTGAGTGGCTGCGCCAACACAGGATGTCTGCATGGGACCATTAGAAGCCCCGGGTAAGTTCAGCTCATTTTCCCCCGACCTCCTACAGTATCCCTTTAAGGTCTAGGATTAAATGGGGAAGGAAGTGCTGAGGGGAGTGGTCAATTTACATACAATCATTAACCCTCTTACAGCAAGCTGTAATGATAAAAACAACTTGAATGCAAGTTGTATTTGGTTGCACCAATGGAGGATATTGGCTTGTTTGAAATCAAGAGCATTCTATACTAAACCCTTTCACCAGCGTTTAGGTTCGCTCCAGATCACAACAACATAATACCCAAGCAGCTCTGGGCGATGCAAAACCACTAGGAAAGTACAGGTGGCCAAAAGAGACCAAAAACTTCTCCTACTTAACCTCCTGGGCGATACAATAATATCGCCAGGGGGCAGCGCAGCACATTTTTTTAAAATTATTATTTTTCTTTAATCATGTAGCTAGCCTAGCGCTAGCGACATGATAGCCGCTGTGCAGCGGCATGCCCCCACCCCCTCCGATCGCCTCCGGCAATCAAAGCAAACAGGAAATCCCGTTCAGAACGGGATTTCCTGTTTGGCTTCCCTTGTCGCCATGGCGACGATCGGGATGACGTCATCGACGTTGTGACGTCAGAGGGAGTCTCGATCCACCCCTCAGCGCTGCCTGGCACTGATTGGCCAGGCTGCGCACGGGGTCTTGGGGGGGCGCGGCACAGCGGGTAGCGGCGAATCAGTGCGGAGCGGCGCCGATCGGTATTTACACGCAGCTAGCAAAGTGCTAGCTGCGTGCAACAAAAAAAAATTATGCAAAATCGGCCCACCAGGGCCTGAGAAATCCTTTGTGGCAGCTTACCCCGAGCTCAGCTCGGGATAATCCCCCAGAGGGTAAAAAAAAAAACAAAAAAAAAAACGCAATGCTGTTTGGTTTGCCTTCTCAAAACAGAAGGCATTTGCTGCAATTCAGATTTCAGTATGTAAATGGTTACCACATTGGAGCACTGCTGAATATGCAAATAGTCTATTCCCCGAAGCCAGGCTACCATCCAAACCAATGTTGTATAGCAAGCCTATAGCTTTAAATTTTACAGAGCCACATCAACCCAACATGCAGACAGGGTGCATTGTGGGTAAACAGTTGCACACAAAATCTTAATTATAACAAATTACCTTCTGTTTTAAAAGGGGAATTGAAGTAAGAGGTATACGGAGGCTGCCATATTTATTTCCTTTTAATCAATACCAGTTGCCTGGCAGCCCTGCTGGTCTATTTCTCTGCAGTAGTATCTGAATAACACCAGAAAACCATGCAGCTAGTCCTGTCAGATCTGACTAAAGTCTGAAAAGCCTGATCTTCTGCATGCTTGTTCAGGGGCTATGGCTAATAGTATTAGAGGCAGAGGATCAGCAGGGCTGCCAGGCAACTGGTATGGATTAAAAGGAAATATGGCATCCTCCGTATACCATATAAGGAAATTTGGAGCAGGATGAAGCTGAAAACAGCTCACCTGGCTATGACAAATTTCCCAGGTGCGTTAAAGTACCATTCACCCTCCAAAGCACCGTGCAGTGGGGTAAGCTGCAATTCAGTTACCAGATATTGCTGGCAGCCAAATTGTGCTATTTTATCGTAAATTTGGGTTCAGTCTTGCTGGTGCCCAAATTACTCACCAAGCGCCACTATAGCCGTAATTCTCATTACAGCCTATGGCAACGCCCAACCGTCCTCTCTGCACCCTTTTTATCTGACTTGCCCTACTCTACCACCACCAGTCAGCAAGCAAAACATACATTACATGCTCTCCAACCTTCTTTCCCATGTAATCCCTCAAAAGTATGAGCATAGTTGCTCTTGGTTGTGTGTATATTTCAGCAGCCATTGAGGTCTGGCTGCAGTTCTCCTGCTCCTGTGCAGCCCATTTATATAATGGTGTTAGTAGCACAGTTTGTCACTCCCTGGAGATCTTGCACAGATTTACAGGCATGCATGTGTTCCTTAGAATGGTAGATTCTGACAGTGGCTCAGCACGAATCTCGGGTTCAAGAGCACAGAAGGTTAATGATTATTTTTTAACATAGGAACTCCGGCCTGAAACCACACAGAAAGCTAATTGCTGTTCTAAACACATTTCTCCTATGGGAAACATTCCCTTTTTCAGTAATATGTGCTACAGGAACTATTCCTTAGGATCAGACATGGCTGTGGAGCCAGTATAAAAACTATCCAACTTCTCAGGTTATGAAACCACTGACTCAAGACTCCAGGTACCCAAAAATTGCTCCAAATAGACAGCCCTGAGATCAGACCAGACAGGTTAGCTTTTTCTCCTCCCGCCCCCACTTGGGCACTCATGACCTTGTTGCCATTTCATGTGTTTACCTCCATGGACCATTTTGGCAGGAACTCATTTGCACACCAAGACCCACCCACAGACTTTAGCAAGGGTCAAACGTGATGGCTAGTCACCATCACACCAATTAAGTCAAGCCATGTCCAGAAGTGAAAAGTTGCTTTGATCCTTACGCTTGACCATATTTCCATCAAACATGACATATTCCAAGAACTTACTTCATTTGTAAATTATGATACCCAGCACTTGACATGCGCCACTAATGTAACATCACCTCACCGCTTCCGGACCAGACTGATTGAAATCTACAACCTGTTTGGGACCAGTTATTTCTGCTAGGGCGTAGATTTCAATCTCCATGCCACATGCTCCCGCCACTCTCCCATCGCTATGACAGAGCTCCATGAGCCAGGCAGGAGCAGATTTAATTGGCTCCTGACCCTGTGAGCTCACAGAGCGACGGCAGGGCGAGTGGGCTTCAGCAATGTGAGAGAGGCACGAACGGCAAGAGTGATGAACGTTTTTTGAACCAGCAGTCTCTGGTCCTTAAAGAGAATCTGTACTCTAAACTTACAATAAAAAGCATTCATTATTTTCTCCTGTGCCCCTCTGTGCTGTTTCTGCCACTCTCTGCTGCAATCCTGGCTTGTAATTAACAGTTTTAGGCAGTGTTTACAAACAAACTAACCAGCTTCTAATAGGCTCAGCTAAGCATAGAGTGTGAGTCATTCAGAGTATGCAGGGGGCCTGCAGAGGGTGTGTATCGCTTCTACCAATCACAAGCAGCCCTGCACATTCCACACAATCAAGCTTTAGCCCGACAAACAGGACAGAGGAAAGATACATTGATTTATTACAGACAGTGCAGTTAGGAAAGACTGCAGTAAGCCAGAGCAGATTAGAACAGGCATAGGAACTTATAGGATAGAAGAACTAAGGCTAAAAAAGTTGTTACAGAGTCTCTTTAAAGGGAATGTCCGGAAAAAAATAAAAATAAAAAAAAACACCGCCAACATCACCAGGTCGTCTACTGCGCGAGCGCCACTGTCAATCAAGTCCATGTTGTCCACACTGTACTGCGCAGAGCTACTGAATTTTTGTGAAATAAAGAAATTAGAGAATCCTTCATGAGGAGATTGACTAGTCTAAAACCATCAGATTTTTACTACCTATTGTGCCAGCAATGTAGGAATATACTTTAATAGTGCATCTTACTCTGGAACAAATGTCTATTTTCTACAAGTGCACACATGCATTTTAGTTTTTTTTTTACCAGTATTGGTCCTTTTAATGCTGTGGATGGGTCCATGAGAATAAACCATTCCTTAGAGCCAGTAGGGATGGCAGTATAAGTGGCCAGGTAGTAGTACTTGCAGCAACAGCAAATGACAGGTTTCGTTATAAACCAGCTCCATTTCTCGTGGGCACCTGTGGCGATTGGTTGTTTTTATTGTGGTTTGCTGCATAAGGCCTCGTTCACATCAGGGTGGTTTCTGTGCTCTTTTCACAGCGCATTGCCCTGTGCGTTCTGCAAGGTATTGCTTTTCCTATGTAATTAAATGTGCCTAGTTCACATCTATGCGCTGAGATGCGTTACAAAAGGTAGTGGTTGCATGCATGTCTGTGCGTTGAGCTGTAAAGTGCACATCAATGCAAATGAATGGTGCATAGAAGCGAATGCGCCATTTACCCTTAATTGGAAAAAAACGAAAAAAACATTTTCATATGAAAACAAATCTTTGACAACTGCTACTACAATAAGCAAAAATGCTTAAAAAAAAAGTGCAAACGCAATGCACTTAAATGCATACAAATGCATGCGGTTTTTTATCATGCGCTTTTACACGTTTCTCAACGCACCCATTGTGAACGAGGGCTAAATGTGGTTTGCTGTATAAATGGGTAAAAGGATAGTTTTTGTTTAGATAAGAGTGGATGCAGCTACAATATATATTAAAATAAAAAAGGAGCGGTGTTAAGTTCCAAAACAATTCACCACCCACCTTGAATGTCATACATGGATCAGGACAAGAGCCATTACCTGATGGTGCCAGCTCACAACTGCTTTGTAAAAATTACAAACTGTGGTGCCAATGGACTAAACCACAAGGGACGCCAGGCATTCCATGATGAAGAGACTAGAATAGAAGGACAACACCTGATTCAGGCATGACTGCTTCCACGACAGCCTGATTTCCCCTGTAAGGCAAGTTATACCAACAGGAAGGGAAATGTTAACCGCTGTGCTCTGTCCCATTTCGCTGATCATTAAATTAGGTTAAAAGGCGCTCAAAAAAAAAAAAAAAAAAAAAAAAAAGGAAGAAAAGGAAAATTGAAAGGGCAATTTGAATGGAACAGCTGTAGTCCTGACTTGTGGTACAGATCGCAGCGTTACACCGCCTCATTATCCAGTCATTAGCAGCCACTGCTCAGCTGTAGGTGCCTGAAAAAGCAGAAACATTAACCTGAGCAGGCCAGAGGTCACTGCAGGCTGCAGCTGCTAGAAGTCTTGACTGCGTCATCATCGACAAACCCCTATGCCAAGGGCAAGGGCGCCAGGGACATTGAGGCAGAAATCTCGCCCAAACCAGACAAAACCAAAATGGAGACATACAGTCCTACTGATGCCATGGAGTTTTTAAGCAACACTTACATTGAAAACCTGCCACTTGGTAAACTGAAATTGATCTGTTGTAGTAAGAGAAGTTAACTGGCCATCAGGCTCAATCTAGGATTTCAACACAAACAGTCCTGAGGGAAAAACAAAACAAACAAAAAGACAACTTTACTTACGGTAACGTCTTTTCCAGTAGTCAGAAGGACAGCACCCCTGGTGAGACTTGTCTCCCTCCCAATCGTGGACAGGAACTGCAAAAGAAAAGATTTGCATAACAAATTGGCAGCCATACATAAGCCACTATCTTACCACCAGTAACTCAGTTAATACAATAGATGACACGGACCGCATAGATGCTTACTTACATAATTATTATTCCACCCAAAAGAAGGGCGGGTTGCAGGGGTGCTGTCCTTCTGACTACTGGAAAAGACGTTACCGTAAGTAAAGTTGTCTTTCCCAGAACGTCATTGGACAGCACCCCTGGTGAGACGATGTACAAGATATAGGATCTAGGGAGGGACCACTGCCTGCAGCACCTTCCTTCCAAATGATAAGTATGCTGCAGCCGAGATGTTTAGGCGATAATGTTTCACAAAAGTGTTCTGACTTGACCAGGTAGCAGCTCTGCATATCTGTTCTATAGATGCCCCTGCCCTCTCTGCCCAGGAGGTTGATATTGCTCTTGTAGAATGAGCTCTGATTGGAGAGATTAAATGCTTTCCTTGAACCTGATATGCTGATGTGATAGCCTGTTTTATCCATCGTGCCAGCGTTGCTTTGGAAGCTTTGTTGCCTCTTTGTTTTCCAGCAAAAAGGGTGAACATTGCGTCAGTTTTCCTCCAGGAACTTGTTCTTTCCATGTAGTGTATAAGACATCTCCTTACGTCAAGGGAATGGAGTCTCCTTTCCTTTTCATTACTAGGATTCTCGCAAAAGGAAGGCAGGAAGATCTCCTGATTTCTGTGAAAAGAGGAAACTACCTTGGGTAGAAAGGCTGCATCAGGACGTAATGTAATTCTATCCTCTGAAATGGTGCAGTAAGGCTCTCTAATGGATAGTGATTGTAATTCACCAATTCTCCTGGCTGAAGTAATTGCCAGCAGGAAAATGGTCTTTAAGGTAAGAAATTTTTCTGAAATTTGCGCTAATGGCTCAAACGGAGCCTCCCACAAACCCTGTAAAACAATGTTTAAATCCCAAACAGGTACTTTTGTTTTAATTGCTGGCTTAAGTCTCTTTAAAGCCTGAAAAAAACGTACAATTAGATTTTCTTCTGCCAGCCGTTTTTCTAAAAACACACTAAGAGCAGATACCTGTACTTTCAGGGTGCTGATACTAAGACCTTTCTTATATCCACACTGAAGAAATTCCAATACGGACTTAAGAGATGCATTGTTAAAGGATCTTTCCCCACACCAATCGTTAAATATTCTCCAGGCTTTTTGGTATATTTCTCGAGTCACTTTTTTTCTACTCTGTATCAAAGTTTCTGATAGTTCATCTGAAAACCCTTTGGACTTCAGGATGCCCCATTCAGGTTCCAAGCTGAAAGGTGAAGCATGTGTAAGTTCGGATGCCATACTGGACCCTGAGATAGCAAGTGTGGCAGAGGAGGAAATATTATCGGATCTGTTACTGCTAGTGCCCTCAGTGACGTGAACCATGGTTTTTTTGGCCACAGTGGAGCTATTAAGATTACTCGAGCCTTGTCCTGTATAATCTACTTTATCACTCGTGCTAGCAACGGAACTGGAGGAAATGCATACATCATTACTTCCCCCCAATTGATCGAGAAGGCATCTACTTTCCATGGTAGATCTTCTGGAAACAGGGCACAAAATTGTTGGCATTTCGTATTCACTTTCCTTGCAAACAAGTCTATTTTTGGGCAGCCCCATTGTAACGTCACCTGCTGGAATATTTCCTGATCTAATGACCATTCGTTCGCATCCAACCTCTTCCTGCTGAGGTAGTCTGCCAGTTGGTTTGAGGTTCCTTTTAAGTGTGTCGCTGTTAAGGATGAGAGATTCCTTTCTGACCAAAATAGGATCTTCGTCGTCTTTTCCCATAAGGATTGACTCCTCGTACCCCCTTGTTTGTTTAGGAAAGCCACCACACTCTGATTGTCTGTCCTTATCCTCACATGAGACTTCTTGATTTGGGGTCCGAAATGTAGTAAAGCTTGCCACACTGCTTGCAGTTCTCTGTTTGATGACTGAACTGATCGTCATACTCCAGGCTCCCTGGGCCGGTTGAGAATTGAAGTGGGCTCCCCAACCCCATAAACTGGCGTCGGTTGTAATTGTATTCTGATGAGGAAAACTCCACAGACGACCTGGAGATAGATGATCCAGCTGTTTCCACCAAAGCAGAGAAGCCTTTGTACTCTGTGGAATTTTTCTTGTCCAGTGACATCATAGACCTGTTCCAAGATTTTAGTATCCACATCTGAAAGAATCTTGCATGGAACTGCCCCCACTGGATTGCCGGAAAGGAAGAAGTTAGAAGACCTAGAAGTGCCATGGCCCTTCTTAGCGATATGCTTCTCAATTTCTGAAACGAGAGAACATTGTCAATAATAGCACTGATCTTCCTATCAGGTAACAACAATTTCTCCTTTCTAGTAGAAATAATGAAACCCAAAAACTCTAAGGATTGGAAAGGGACTAGGGCAGACTTTTCCCAATTAATCAACCAACCCAAATCCTGGAAGAAGCTCAAAGTTGTAGTTATCTGATCAAAAACGGATTTCTCAGAAGACCCCCATAATAAAAAATCATCAAGGTAACCGACAATATTAACCTGTTTTAACCTGAGAAGGGCTAGTACCTCAGACATAACCTTGGTGAATAGCCATGGAGCTGAAGATAATCCGAAAGGTAAGGCATTAAACTGAAAATGTCTTACCTCTCCTTCCATCCACACGGTGAACCTTAGGTATTGTTGGCAGGACAAATGGATTGGCAGATGAAGATATGCATCCTTCAGGTCTAGAGATGCCAAGAAGTCGTCTTTCTGTAAGAGATGAACTACAGATCGGATATTGTCCATCCTGAACTTTCTGTATTTGACCCTCAGATTTAGTTTCTTTAGGTTTAGAATAAATCGATAGGTTCCCTGAGGTTTCTTCACCAGGAAGACTGGAGAGTAGAATCCCTGTTCTTTTTGGCATGCTGGAACCTGACGAATTACCCTTTTCTGAAGAAGTGACCTTATTTCTGATTGAAGGGCTATTCTTAAAGATGGGTCTTTTGGACAAGGGGTTAGGACAAAATTTTGAGGGGGAGGCTGCTCGAACTCTATTTTGTGACCTTCTAATATTATATTCAGTAACCACTGATTGCTGAACAGTTGTTGCCATTTTTCGAAATAGTTGGTGACTCTCCCCCCCACTGGAATGATGGCGTCATTGCTTGTTTGTCTTTTTGGTATTAGTAGAGGTATTGGGGGGTCTTTGTTGTCTATAAGGGGCCCATCTTCTACCCCTGGAAGATTTGTTATCCGCTTCATTTTTAGCGGGGGCCCGAAATGGCCGCTTATTTTGAAAAGGGCGCTTCCTTGGGAAATTCTTCTTATTATCCGCCGTACGATCTAGTGTATCGTCCAGCTTTGAACCGAACAGCAGATTACCTTCACAGGGGATACCACAAAGCTTAGATTTTGAGGAAGTATCCCCATTCCAGGTCTTAACCCATACTCCCCTTCTAGCCGAGTTGTCTAGCGCCGTGGTTCGGGCTGCCAACTTTACTGTATCATCTGCCGCATCAACCATGTAATTTGAGGCATTCGTAATTTTTGGGAAGTCATTAAGAATTTCTTCCCTAGAAACTCCATTAGCAATCTTAAATTGTAGGTCTGATAGCCAAGTTTTCAGAGAACGACTAACTGCTGTTGATGCCACAGCCGGTTTGAAAGTTAATGAAGCCGACTCCCAAGCCCTACGCAAAACATTATCCATTTTTTTGTCTATTGGATCTTTTAGGTTACCGAAGTCTTCAAACAACAGGTCTGATTTTCTTGACACCCTGGAAAAGGAAGGATCCAGCTTTGGCGGAGGACCCCAACAAGCCTGATCATCCGGGGCAAAAGGGTAGCGCTTAGATAAAGATTTGGGCCAAAAGGCCCTTTTCTCAGGATTTTCCCATTCTTTCTTAATCATAGATTTAAGAGTAGAATGGACCGGAATGAATCTAGATTGGGGGTCCGCCAAACTTTCATACATCTGGTCCAGGGGTGTCAGGGGTTTTTGCTCTGATCTAATACCCATTGTTTCATGCATGGAGGTTTGGAGATCTTTCATTAAATCTGGGGAAAAAGCAAATTTATGTGATTTCTCAGCTTTTCCCATCTCTTCACCCTCAGATATCTCTTCTAATGCAGATATTTCCCCCTCAGAGAGTTCTGAGCCCTCTATATCACTCTCCCTACTTCTCCTAGCCTGCACAGGAATACGTGCCGCCGGAGTAGGAGAAGACCCAGTATTGATAGGTATAACAGCAGCGTCACTGCTAGGGCCAGAAACATCAGCAGGGTTGGGGGCTACAGCTTGAGAAGAAATAGCAGAATCCTTAATTTCTTTGATTGCTGAAGACATTTCCGCCCGCATCCAACCCATCAGATCTTTAAATATGACAGGGGATTCATCTTTAACCAGTTTATTTGTGCAATCCTGGCACAACTTTTTAGAGGATGAGGATGACAAGCGAGTGGAGCAAATGGCACATTTCTTCGCAGATTTGCTAGATCCACTTGATGCATGCTGACCCTTGTCAGTTTTATCATGTTTTTCAGGCTTTTCATGTTTTTCAGGCTATAAAAACATAATAAGCCAACCATTAGCACCCTCTCTAGTACACACACACACACACACACACACACACACACACACACACACACACACACACACATACACATATATATATACACACACACACTGCATATCTATATTTCCATTGTACTTGCCAGAGAGGTATCTTGGGCTGGCCTGGCAGACTGCGCAGGAGCTGACCCAGAAGCGTCCTCCATGCTCACATAAACCACCAGAGTGAGACAGGGAAAAGGATTAAATCCAGAATCACATGAACAATAGGGCTCAGCTGACTAGTCCATTAGCATAATTTATTTGCATAGTCCCCCGTCGCGGCACCTGCCGCTTGATATGCATAATTACCTCGTATCTCCGCAGCCCCTGCCGCGCTATTTGCTAATTACCTCAGCGAATCAGCTGATGCTGATTCGCAATCACCTCCGCGGCCCCTGCCGCCCGATCAGAGTCACGCCGGACGCCGCGCGTGACAACTTCCGGGTTGACCCGGAAGTACCTTGGTCTGAAAGCGCGCCTGCGCTATATCTCTGCTGCCTCATATGGAGAAGCCTCCTCCACGCTGCAGGGCTCCGACTGTCCACTGTACAGCATGCCTGGAGCCCTGAAAGACGTTGCCCCCGACCATCTGTCATGGATAGCATCCTGGAGACCTCTCCTCTGCATTCCCGTCCGGGACAGGAAACTGAACTGAGTTACTGGTGGTAAGATAGTGGCTTATGTATGGCTGCCAATTTGTTATGCAAATCTTTTCTTTTGCAGTTCCTGTCCACGATTGGGAGGGAGACAAGTCTCACCAGGGGTGCTGTCCAATGACGTTCTGGGAAAAAGCAAATTGCAATGCAGACAGGAGTAAGAATGTGTTAGGGAAGGATTTTTTTTCCCCCTCCAGATTAACTTTCACAATTTCTGAAAAGTATGGTAAACTAACCCCTCAGTAGCAGACTTTCCAGCAGATTCCTGGATTCCCCAAGCAGTCCATTGTTCCAGAGTCCGGTCCCTCAAGAGGTTGTCAAGTAGGTCCTGTGTGAAATGCCATGTACATCTGGACTGCGCATGTGCAACCAAGGTCTGCACATGCCCACTAAAACAACGCACTGCTGCATGGAGTAACGAAGACTCGCACAAGAAGAAGCTTTGTTTTACTAGGCATGCACGGACCCAACTTACACATGCCCAGTTCAGATGCCATCATCCATGGCCGAGAACAAGGCCAGAGGATTCATGGCTAGCAGCAAGGTCAAAGGAAGAAGGTCCGGTTCAGGAACAGTAGGATCGAAGAGCATCTGGTAAGCATCTGGGCAGAAACTGTGCCGAGAAACTTGGGCATTGGGTGAAGCCGACAAAAAGGATCACCGTGCTCCTGCATAAGTCCCGGCGACGTTAATTACTATTCCCCCCCCCCCAAGGTCACAGTTGACTCAGGGGAAAGACTTCGTTCAGCTGCCAACTATTGCTGGTGGCCAAATTTCACTGTTTTATAGTAATTTGGGCTTAGTCTTGTCGGCACCTAAATTACTGTATTTGCATGGCTATAGTCATAATTCACATTGGCATAGGGCGCCCAAATTTTCTGCACCTTTTCACTCCGTCTCGAGCACCAACACCTGACCTCCCAGTGCTCTCTGGGTCAGATTCTGTGACATCATAGTCTAGGCCCAGCACCACTAGGATGACAGGGCTTTGTCCATTGCTGCAAGGGCAACTATATACCTTCAAGCTACACTGCTGAGCTTAAATTCAGTAGACTCAAATGGCATTTAACCTTAGGAAGTCAAATATCCTCAGTAACATGCAGGCCTTTAGTTGGCTACTAAACCAGTTTGGTAAACCCAGCAATCAGCAGACACCCAGGCATTAGACTGGCACACTGTCCAAGTGACATCACATCCCATTTCTGGGAACGCATTCCTAGAATTCATCCCTGGAGGAGGACCAATCTGTTTTATAGCTTTTCTGTGCTGCATCAGAGACCAGAAACCATTGGAATTCAGAGAGACAAGCAACAGAACAGTCCTTCCAACTCCCTGCGAATTACGGCAGATGTCACAAGTTGCTACAAGTGCTGGGATGGCTACTGGAGTATTGGATAGTTTCTATGCTTTTTTTAAAATACAGTTCGCAAGGCAACAGGGAAACAAAAAAAAAAATGACTTCTAAAGTTTACATGAGATCCCTTCATTGGTTTTAGGATTTGTATACCTCTACATAAAACAAAATCACAACAGCACTTGTTCACCAGAGATCAGGACATTTATGTGAGTGTTCTCTTTACGTTCCCCTCCCAATACACCCCCCCCCCCCCCAAACTACACTCCAAGCCTAAAGGGGTTTCTCACAGGTATGGCAGGCAAGTAGCAGAAAATGCAAAAGCAGGTAAATTGGATAGGACCACAGACCACAATGTAATTTGTAGCTATGGCTGTGCCAACTATGTGATTTAGGCACAGGAAGGTGGGGAAGGGACTAGGGAGGAAAGCGATTTCATCTCTGGCTGCGGGGGAAAGTTCAGCTCCGGAAGATTGTCTGTGGGTGGTTTAGCTTCAGCATTGGGAGCTCAGCTACAGTACAGGCAAGTGCCAGGGGTGGCAGCAGTGTGTTTAGCTGTGGCATTGAATACTCTGCTATAGTGTGTTAATTGGGAGTAACTAAAGAGCCAGGGTTCAGCTGCAGCAGGCACCTAAGGAGAGAGTTAATGTTAGGTGTAGGTGAGAGGGCCTGTTGGTGTTAGGCAGCGAGTTCCTGTTAAGTATAAGCTAGCAAAGGTGATTGTAGAATACTGGTTACAACTCCGCTAAGTTCCCTCTCTGTGTGTATGTGGCTTAAAGAGGGATGCAACATAAAAATAAATTGCCCAAAACTGTGCCCCGTAGTATGTAGACACCCTTTTTCCCCTAAAAGTCCCTAAATTTCCCAATTTTTATTTGCTTTACCTGGTGTGGTTGATTGTGCCTAGCTGCAGGAACTGTGCAGTGCAAGCGAGAAGCTTTTTTGAGCTACACTAACCAGCTTCTTAGAAAGCAAACAGCAAGCTTCCTATTTCAGATTAGATAAGGACATTATGACCAGAAAGGCATTTAATCCCTCTCCCCTCCGCTTTTTTGAGAGTTTGCACAGTGATGCAAGCCTGGTTGCTTAGGTGAGGTTTGCTTGTGGGAGGGACAGTAAGCTGTGGCAGTAGGGAGGGAAAATCAACACTGGAAAAAAGGGCAGAAGTGATGTCACTTGACATGAGAAAAACAGTAAATATGGAAACCAGCAGATTTTTTCTTATCACGTCTCCTAAATCTAATTCTGACAGTGAACACTAAAATCAGTATAAGTTAAAACAGCAATTTCTTATTGAATTTTTCTCTCAGTTAATATGAGTTGCTCAGTTAATATATCCATCCTATTTTCAGCTCCAGGGACTCTAGACTGACTGCATTAGGGAAATTAGATTGAGAGCATCACTCAGGGATAGTCACATGACCTGAATGCACTTTGTAAGTGTTGGAGAAAACAGTCATTGCTATATAAATATATTATGCAGCAGAGCAGTGTAATCAGAAATGATTAAGCATCCGCAGCACACTAGATTTCAGCGCAAGGCCAACAGTACAAGATGAGATTGCTGCTAAGCCAGTAATCTATAGCACAAATCACATGAAAACCATTGACACAAATTAACAGTCCTCCCCAAACGCAAGAGATTAATTTGCTATACTATGGTCCTTACAGTAAATTAAATGGAGCGACTACTAATAATCCATCAATTGACATCTACCCTTTGTGCACATCCATTCACTAGAAAGTAGTGACACCACCGAGAAAGCAGATTATCCATTCCCTAGAAACCAGTGACATACTGAAGACTTGACCTAAATTATTCAGTAGAGCCCAAAATGACTATCCACTCAATGAAGATCAGTGACAGTGAGATTGCAAACTGTCCACACACTAGAGACGTGTGACATCACAGAAAGCATGCTATAGAGACCTCACCCAATCAACAAAGTTCAGTGACATCACTGCGAAAGCAGCATGTCCACTAAATTGGCAACACCACAATTTATATAATCATTCAGAAAATCTGCAAATGTCAAGTCTGAAGCGTAAAAACACAAACAAAAACAAAAGACAGATGCTCACCTAAGGAGGGGGAATGCTCTGTGTACTATAGAGTATTTCTGCTCCTCTCATGGTCCCCTCGTTCCAGCACCGTCGCCCCCGTTATCAGTATTCAACTGGTGGGTCAAATACCGCTCTGTGCTGACACAAAGTTACAGAAGCCCAAGTACCCCCAAATACTAGGGGATCTGTACTGTGCATGCACAAGCACCTGCGCGGTACAGAGGAGACCATCTTCTGAAGCACTCAGGCTCCCGAAGCCTTCTGAAGCCTTCCATGGTGGCAGATTGAAATGGGGTGACAGCGCTGGTACAAGGGGACAGAGATGAACAGGAAGGCTCGCAGTGTTCCCCAACCCTGTCCAAAAGACCCACCAACAGTGCATGTTTTGTGGAAATCCACAGAGGTACTTAGTCAGCTCTGCTGAGACGCTAATTACCGCACCTGTACAAGTTTGTGGTTTTCTGCAAAACATGAACTGTTGGTGAACCTTGAGGAAAGGTTTGGGGAACGATGTTCTATAGGACCTGAAGCCTTCTCTCCATAGGAGGAGTGTATCTAATCGCGTCGCACTTGCTTTAAAGGATACATGACCCGAGGCAAAGCTACCCAAGCCAAGCACAGAGGTATATTGAATATTAAGTACAGTGCAGAGTTTCAACATTATTTGTATTAGCATAAACATAGCAAACATTATCACAAGTACCCCTTGACAAATCTATAATTAATCGTGGTACATGATAAATGGTTTGAAACAATTTCCAAGCATTTAATATTGCTTTTAATTAACTGAAATACTAATTTGGTCTTTGAAGATGTAGTATTTTCTAAAAACTCGAAATTTGTTATTCTTGGTTAAGTATATCAAGCCCAAGTACCCCCTGGAGCTATCATCAGAAGTACCCCTGGGGTATGTGTACCACACATTGAGAACCTCTGCTCTAGTGTATAAAATAAAGATGCAAACAAGACTTTCACTATGACTAACAGAATCATTGCTATCTGTTAGCTCGCCCCAACAGTTGTGTGGCTTTAACAAGGAACATATCTAATGGCGGTTGCTTTTGCCAACCTTTGAGGATTTCATGGAAATATGAAACCGTACAGTCCCTACACTCAGATTAAGTACAATCCTGCAGCATCAAAGGAAGAAGAACCATTTGCTTAGTTGTGATGATGCGACACCCGTGTACATTTTTTTGCTTATATATCAAGTCAAAATTTCTGAAAGATATGTTTGCTTGTATTGCAAACCAAGTTACTTTCAATCCAAGGTTCTACTGTATTAGAATAATTTTGATTTCAAATACTATTTGGTACTTAAACTGCAGAGTGCTGAAAACTTACTTTAACCACTTGAGGACTGCAGTGTTAAACCCCCCTAAAGACCAGGCTAATTATTGCTAAATTGGCCACTGCAGCTTTAAGGCCAAGCTGCAGGGCCGCACAACACAGCACACAAGTGATTCCCCCCCCCCCCCCCCCCAAACAGAGCTCTCTGTTGGTGGGAGTCTGATCACTCCACAGTTTATTTTTTAATATAATTTTTTAATTTATTTAATAAATGTTTCTTTTTTTAATTTTCCCCTGCTCCCTCCCTCCCCCCGCCAGCCAATCAGGGTGATCAGCTGTCGTAGGCTTCAGCATATGGCAGCCGATCACTCCCCAGCCTCAGGAGGGGACACACGGCTGTCCCCAGTACAGCGCTGCTGCCGATCGCAGCGCTGTACATGTAAATAGACGGCGATCACGCCATCTAACTGTCTCCCGAGCAGCTATTGACGCTCGGAGACTGAAGGCAGGGCAGAGCTCCACCCCCCAAGCAGGAGATGCGCGCGATCTTCTGCAAAGTGCAGCCCCAGGACTTGACGCCAGTTGGCGTTAGGCGGTCCTGGGGCTGCCGCCGCAGTCAGGCCCATTGGCGCGAGGCGGTCCTAAAGTAGTTAGAGAAGATAAAAACTATCTCCTAGGAGAAAATTCAGGAGAAAAAGTGAATTGCACATGAGCCCAGATGGAAACAAGGAGAGTAGACAGTGCGCAGAGGTATGTACAGTAAATCCAGCATTAACATACCTGTGCTTAGTAGGTCAGACCTGTGCACTGAAGCTCTGTCTAATACTTTGTCGGTGGCGTCCCAACGCCAGTCCTAGCAGGCTGAGGTCCTGAATCAGGAAAGGCGTGATTGATTAGGTAGAACATTTCTCCGTTCATCCATAACACTGGGCATGGATACAGACCTCAGGGACTGGAGTTGGAAAGCTCAGCACGATAACCAGACAACTGACAAAGTTTATAGGAGAGTGAAGATGGCAGCCTCTATTCTCCAAGTCAAACCCCCCAGATAGATAGAACACACACACACACACACACACACACACACACACACTAAAACCGCTAAATGTGTTGTAGATCTTGGATCTTAGCATGGCTAGAGCTAGGTTTGGAATTCAGGAATGACTCATATGGGGATTGTGAACAAGCCAAAATAAGAAAAGGCCAACTATCAACACAAAGATCTTAATTAACGTAAGTAACAAATATGGGCATGTTTGCATAGGCAGAACAAAAGGGCTCTTACATTTGTCAGGCATATTACAGTTTATTATAAAGTGGGGGTGACCAGTTTTTGCTTTGAGAAACCAGCAATGGTTGTTAGGTTGCATTCAGGCTCGCCAACTGCAAAACCGCTGACATTTTCTGCCCACTGGAAGGTCTAAAACCCACTAAAGCGCAAATCACTATTGCAAATCACTAGCGTTTTTAATGAGCGTTTTGGAAGTGATTTCATGAGTTTTCTGGCAATTTTGGTGGCGATTTTAAAAAGTGTAAGCTTTTGCCAGCGATTATGTAACGATTTGCGGTTTTAATTCTGATTGGACCATTCATTTTTTATAATTTTACAGTGTGCAGTAATTTCAAAACACTAGCAAATCACTCTGTATAGAGAATTATGAGCGATTATGCCAGTGTTTATATACTGTATATACTCGAGTATAAGTCTATAAATTTAGGTCTGATTCACTTCATAAAAGTATAGGGGTCGACTTATACACGAGTCACAGGCAACACTGAGTAACGTGTGTACTAATACTGACATTCCCATTTGCCGCAATGTGCCCTGTGGTAAGTGATACTTTGAGGAACGTAAACGCCAAGAAAACAGGTCTGAAAGTCCTGGCCACAACAACAAACAAGAAAAGGGGCAGGAAGGAAATACTGGGCTTCAGGAAGGGGAATGAATAATTGCAGCACTTGGGGGCCTGAAGGAGTTATTGGCGGCACTTAAGGGACAGGAGGGGTTAATGGCTCCAATACTGTATGCAGTGCAGTCATTAACACCTCCTGGTTCCCCAAGTGCAGCCATAACTGTGCTGGGTAGACTTATACTTGAGTCAATTAAAAATTACAGCTTCAGAGGGTTGAATATTGGAGTAGACTTATACACGAGGTCGACTTGTATTCGAGTATATACGGTACTTTACATTGCAGAAATGCAAACGCCACCACAATGCTGCATGTCCTGCAATTGCAATTTTGCTAAACGCAATCGCTCCAGTGGAATTTGGCCCATCCATTAACATTAGCTGAACGATTAGGGAAATCGCTAGAGTTTTGAATAAAAAGTAAAAATAATTTGCTGGGTTCCAGCCCTCAATATTCATGTGTAAAAATGTACTTCCAACTCGATTAGCCAATAGGGCCCATGTCCACTGGTTGGATCTCTTTCCATGCAGCACCACTTTCCATTGGCAGCTCATGTCAAATACTTGGCTTATATCTAATGTGCTTTTTAAACATGGGAGTTTCTTTGCGCACAGTTTGGTTTGAACCGGGATTAAAAGCCACAAAATCAAATTTCCATTTACCCACCTCTGTGTTAAATATGCAGTCCACAACCGGACCCTGCATTGCAAGCATTCCAATATAATCAAATGTTTCTACTGTAATAAACCTTCTCAGTCAGCCTGGCTCTATTTGGTATATTGCCAAGGAGCAGGAAGCTTGTCATCTGCCCTCCTACATTCCTGCTCCTCACCGATTGGCTGAGGGCAGTTCAGTGTGAATCTGCTGAAATACAATCTATGCTGCGCTCAGATGTTTACAAAGTAAGCTAGATATGGCAGTGCAGTTTCTAGGACAGGGGAAAAAAAAAAAAAGAAGTTAAAGAGAAACAATTTTGAGCCTTATTTCTTCTATCCTATAAGTTCCTATGCCTGTTCTAATGTGGTCTGTCTTACTGCAGCCTTTTCTAGTTGCACCCTCTGTAATAAATCTTATATTCTTTCATCTGTCTGCTCTGTCGGGCTCAGGCTGGAATGTGTGGAATGTGCAGCACTGCTTGTTATAGGCCGAAGCTTTACACACCCTCTCCAAGCTCTCCTCTCAGCCTATCACACTCTGGTTAGCAGCCATGTCTGGTTTGTAAACTACAACTACAAGCCAGGGTTGCAGCAGAGAGTGGCAGAAACAGCACAGAGGGGCCAAGGAGAACATAATTAATAGAATGGCATGCTTTTTCTTTCACTAAAGGTTTATTGAGCAGATATAAAAATATAAACGTACAAATTGCAGTAACATTGTTTCAGATCAAACAAGATAAGAAAGGCTACAAAACCAGTTTTAAATAAACTGTATAGATAATCTATTGTAATGTCCATCTGAGAAAGATCAAGAGTTAAGTGATCTACTGTATTGTCTTATACTATGAAGATTGCATCTTTGGGAGTGCCAGTCATCCCAGTGTAAGTGAAATTTCTCCATAGTATCAAACATTGTATGAAAAATAAAATCTGTCAACATAATGCTGTCCACCCTGGAGAGAACTTTATCGAAATTGAGGTCTGGTTGTTTCCAGGAGCATGCTATTACCCATAGCACTGAGCATAATAACACATAATAAACCCTCCTCCATGGTTTCGGTATTAAAGAATTGGGGGTTAGAAATAGTGCTTGTAAAGCCTCTAGATTAATTTGTTTTTCACATAAGTTACTTAAGAGAGCCCACCTGTGTCCATATCCCCACTGCTTTCGGGCATTCCCAGAATTAGGCCCCGTTCACACTGCACGCGTTTCCAGCCGCGTTTTGGAAACGCGTGCAGGTGGCCGACACGCACGACATCAGACATTGCATAGAGTGCAATGTCTGATGTTCACACTGCATGCTTTGCGGACCTGTGCGGTCCGGGAACGCATGCTGCACGCATTTTTTGTAAAAACGCGTGGCTGTCCCATTCACTTTTCAGTGATGGGATCAGCCACGCAACGCACACAAACGTGGATGGCATGCGTTCATACGCGTTGCATTCCGCGTGCGTGCCCGTCCGCGTTTGTGATGTGAACGGGGCCTAAGTGCAACATAGAACCATCAGTTTGACATCCACGGAAGCACTGTGGAGATACTTGGGGAAACATCTTACGCAATCTGGTTGGAACCTGATACCAACGCGTAGCTACTTTCAGCACAGTATCTCTTACTGCTGCATATTTTGTAACAGTTTTTATATTGGAGTATATTTTATTCCAATCCGCTATATCCAAATTCTGTGCCAGATCTAAGTCCCAAGCCACCATGCTACTTGTTTTACCTTTTTCAGAATAGCTTCTCAGATGGGGTATATATAGAAGAGATCATTCCTTTTGGGGTCTGTTCTGAGAGGTAAAAGTTTTCAAAAAAGGTAGCATTTAGTCTACCACCAGAAGTAGAATTCCGCACACAAAAAAAAGGTTTCAGCTGATAATACCTAAAATGCTCTGAATTGGGTATCTGTCTATTAGTTTGAAGTATTTCTAGGGGGAGAAATTTATCTCCTAACCAAAATTTATTAGCAGTGGTATATCCTTGAGAGATCCACCATTGAAAGCTTCTATAGTCTAAAAAGGCTGGAGGAAATTCTGGGTGGCCAACAAAAGGTAATTTAGGGCCAAACTTTGAGCCTAATTGGAATTTGTTATGATATCTGAGCCAGGTACGCATTGAATCTGCTACAACCAGATTGCGCTTATAAATCTACCGGAGGTAATGATCCGGTAGATATATCAAAGATTGAATATTATATGGTTCCACTGATAATGTTTCAAATTGGATCCATGGGATATTGAATTATGGTCTAAACCATCCTATTTGAGAAAATCTAGTTGCCAGTAAATATAACCATAGGTGGGGTACCCCCACACCCCCTTGGGTAGTTGCTCTATACAAGGTTGAAGTTTTGAATCTAGCTCTCTTATTGTTCCATACAAACTTATCGCCTTCTGTAATTTTTCAATAAGTTTCCTGTTTGGAGTTAGGGGAATTGCTCGAAAAAAAATAGTATCCTGGGCAGTATGACCATTTTTACAGCCGTAACCTTCCCGAGCCAGGAAATTTTATATTTAGACCATTCATGCAGTGTTTTGATGGTTGAGAGTACTAAAGGATCATAATTAGAGGATACTAGTGAAGAAAAACTAGATGTAATTCTAACTCCCAAGTAGGAGATCTCATGGTCCTGCCATTTAAAGTCAAAGTTGGCTTGATATAATTTTACCACAGCATGGGGAAGATTTATTGGTAGAGCCTGGGATTTTTCCATGTTGACTCTTAGGGTGCGTACAGACACGCGACTATAGTCGTTTGAAACGATCGTTACCGACGGCATTGCCCGACGATCGTTTGTAAAAAGTGCACAAACGATCATTAAAACGACCGACCAACGAGATATGTCGTTGGTAAAGAACGATCCATTCTGCCAGATCTTTTCCAACGACCATCGTTCAAAAAGTAATGTCTGTACAACGATCGGTCGTTGATCGTTCGTTCTCAAAGCTTTGCACATGCTCAAACAGTTCTTTTTGACACTTGTGTTTGAAATCAGTTTATACATCATGTTGTGCACGCAACGCTCGTTCCAAGATCGTTCGTACACGAACGATGTTCAAAGTAGCCTTTCTTCGGCCGATACCTCCTTTAACATCGTTCGTCGTTCAGAATGAACGATCGTTATCGTATGTCTGTACGTACCATTAGTCCAGAAACTTTACCAAAAGAGTCCAACAGGGGGAGAAGAGTGGGCAGAGAAGTCAAAGGTTGTGATAAAAACACCAAGGAATCGTCAGCATAGAAGCTTACTTTAAACTCAGATCCATTGATCTCGTATCCTTTGATGTTTTCATTAGACTGAATTGCTAATAAAAGTGGTTCCAGGGCCAGTGAAAACAGCAAAGGTAAAAGTGGGCACCCTTGTCTGGTGCCCCTTCGCAACTGTATCTGGTCTGAAAAAATTCCCGGTAGCTTAATCCTAGTTTTAGGGCTGTTATATAATGCTTGGATTCTTTTTAAAAAGCTACCTGTAAGTCCCATTCTCTCCATTACCCGGTACAAGTATGGCCATAGAACCGAATCGAAAGCTTTGTGTAAATCTAAGCTTAACATAAGCAATTTATTATCTTTAAGTTTCACATCTTGTAAGATGTTACAGACTAATCGAACATTATCTATGGTTTGTCTATTAGGCATAAAGCCAGCTTGTGGGTTTGAAACTAGTTGAGGTATAACTCTGGAGAGCAGTGTTGCCAGAATTTTTTGCAAAAAATTTTGAATCATTATTAATCAGTGAGATGGGTCTAAAGTTTTGGGGTAATGAATGATCTTGATTGGGTTTTGGAAGTAGGGTCATGTTAGCAAAAGTCATGTCATCGGGGAATTTATGACCATCAAGAATACTGTTAAACCTCTCAGCCATATATGGGACAAGTGTCAGTGAAAATTTTTTATAATAGAGGCTTGAGAAGCCATCAGGGCCTGGTGATTTTGTTAATTTTAAGGATTTTATTACCTCGGTTATTTCTGATAATTTGATCGGTTCATTTAATGTTTCCAATTGAGATGGAGCTAAAGTAGGGAGCTTGATTGAGCTTAACCAATCCTGTATCTTTGATAAATTTGTCTCCTCAGGTTCTGCAAAAAGTTTAGTATAATAATTTTTAAATATTTCCATGACTTTCTCTGGAAGAGATTCAAGATAACCGGATTTCGATTGTAGTCTATACACATGTGGAGGTCTGTAGTATTGGGACAACTTGCGAGCGAACAGTGCTTGCAGAGTTACCATACAAAAGAAATCTAGCTTTGGCGAACTTCAAAGTTTTCTCTACTTTTTCTGATAGTAATTTATCTAACTATTCTTTTTCCCATGATTTGTCCCAGCACTGCAGAATCTACCGCAAGATTCTGCTTACGATACAAACAATCCAGTTCCCTAGATAAATGTTGTATCCTAGCCAGACGCTCCTTTTTAAGTCTAACAGCCATGGCAATCAGTTTGCCCCTAATTACAGTTTTATGTGCTGACCATAAGACCTTTTATGTGCTGACCATAAGACATCTGGTGAAACTTCTCCATTATTATTAAGTATGAAATATTCTTCTAAAGAATTTTGAATCTCATCGACATTTGATTGACTTTGTAGCAGTAAGTCATTTAAGCGCCATGATAATGGAGAGAATGTGACCCCGAATCCCCTGAAGCTACTTGAAACCATGTGGTGGTCTGACCAAACAGACATGAATGTCCGCATCTATAGCATTAGCCAATAAAATTGGAGAGACCATCACATAGTCCAATCTAGCAAATGATTGTTGAGGGTGAGAGAAATAGGTATAGCCCCTATCTCCTGTATGGAAAGCCCTCCATAGATTAGTCAGTTGAAATGTCCTGTGCAGTCCCCTCAGCGCTCTTGGAAAGGCTCTGCCATGAATGGAGGATGAATTTCTATCAATTGAGGTATTGCTAACGCAATTGAAGTCACCTGCAAGTAGTAGATGACCAGATAATAAGCTTTCTAGCTTAGCATACATATCCTTGAAAAATTGTGCCTGAGAGGACTGAGGAGCATACACATTGCATAAAGTGACATCCTTCCCCTTTAAAGAGCCTTTCACTAGAAAAGTGGTTCCCAACCTTTTCCGGCCCAGGGAACACTTTCTGACCATATTTTTCTCCGGGGAACGGCGGGGGGCGCGCGGGTGTTTGCGCGACCTAGTGGACAGTGCCGTGTGTAGCAGGCTATGGGGGGGGGGGGGCTGGGGTGCGGCTGCATAGCTAGCATAGTTGCCCCAGTATAGGAAGTTTAGTTGCCCCAGTATAGGAAGTTTAGTTGCCCCAGTATAGCTAGTATAGTCCCAGTATGGATAGGTAGTGCCCCAGTATAGCCAGTAAAGTGCCCAGTATAGCTAGTATAGTGCCCAGATAGCTAGTATGGTACCCAGTATAGCTAGCATAGTGCCCAGCATACCTAGCATAGTGCCCAGCATAGCTAGCATAGGTAGGTAGTGCCACAGTGTAGTGCCCAGTATAGCTAGTATAGTTTCCCCCAGTGTAGCTAGTTTAGTTGCCCCCAGTGTAGCTAGTACAGTTCCCCCCAGTATAGATGCCCAGGAGGGGGGGAAGCAGCGCTAGAAGGAGGGGCAGTGGAGGCAGCGGTGGGGAGGGGGGGTAAATATCCCCCCCCTCCCTCACCTGGGACCCCTCCTTCTGCCTCTCTCCCCCTCCATTTAGCAGTGGCAAGTGCGGGCTCGGCGGCGGGGAGACATGCGCAGACTTACCACTTCTGCGTTCCAAGCGCCGGCAGAGTCATGTCGTCAGATCTCCGCCTTCAATGCCGCCCACTGTTCTTCCGCTAATCAGGAAGCACAGTGGGCGGCATTGAAGGCAGAGATCTGACGACATGACGCTGCCGGCGCTTGGAACGCAGAAGTGGTAAGTCTGCGCATGTCTCCCCGCCGCCGAGCGCGCACTTGCCACCGCTAAATGGAGAGGGAGAGAGGCAGAAGGAGGGATCCCAGGTAAGGGAGGGGGGGGGGGGGATATTTCTCCCCTCCCCACCGCTGCCTCCACTGCCCCTCCTTCTAGCGCTGCTTCCCCCCTCCTGCGTACTGAACGCCAGACCTGGACGGCACAACTGGCAACATGCCGCGGCACACTAGTGTGCCGCGGCACAGCGGTTGAAAAACGCTGCACTAGAATATAGCGGCTGTCCGGATCTTTGTAGGTCTGAGTATGTTCAAAAGGAATTCTATTGTGTATTAAAATAGCGACCCCCCGTGCCTTGGAAGAGAATGTAGTGGCATAACTCTTTTGATAAGATTTATCTAATAACCTCGCGGGATTCACTTGTGCAAAGTGCGTTTCTTGTAGAAACAGCACATCAGCCTGCAATGATTTATATTGCTGAAAGGCTTTTCTCCTTTTCTGAGGGGAGTTAAACCACTGTACATTGTGAGTAATAAGTTTCAACGCCATTTAGTTTTCGTATAAGAGCCACTGATAACCTGATCAAAAGGCTGTCCCTCCAAGGCATGGAGGGGTCCCCCTCCCACTCCATCTCCCCTATTATGACATAAATTTCTTCCCCCACGTATAAATATGCGTCTCCAGCAATAAATTTCAATAAGCAACAAGAGAGAACAAAATTGAAAATAAACTAAAACTAAACAGAAACTTATATACAACCAACAATTCTGTATAACAGGCATCAGTAAAATAAAGCCTATCTGGCTAATATCAGAACAATAATCACTTCCAGGTCCAGTCCAAAACCAGGCTGGATGTACCTGGAATACTCCAGTCACAGTAAAAACTGACAACTGAAGGGGGTAGTCAAATAGCACGAGCGAGGTTGGAGAAACATACCGCTAATAGTGCAAAAATAATTAACTGTGCAAGATGCTATACATTACGTTAGGGTTATATATGGATCTTATACCCATTCCTGTATTGGGGATCAGTCTCCTGAGAATCGGCGATCCCTGCTCTTTTGGGATCGCCGCGGTGTCCATATTGGAGAGAGGGGTCACCTGTTTTTAGCTGGAGTAGGCGGTAGTGTCGGCGGCTCCAGGCCTAGTTTAGCCAAGAGACGATGACCTTCTTTGGGTGTAATGGAGTAGATAACCCCATTTTGTTGTACCACCAAGCGGAATGGGAAGCCCCATCTATATTTTATATTGGCTTTTGGCAGGACTGCTGTAATGTCCTTCATATTTCGTCTTTTTTCCAGAGTCACTGGAGAGATATCCTGATATATAGAGATTCGGTGGCTTTCGTATTCCAGTGAGGTTGCCTCTCTTGATTCTTTCAGGATCCGTTCTTTGATAAGAAAGTCCTTCAGGCATAAAACTATATCCCTTGGTGGTTGCTCCGGTCCCGGTTGCGTTCTCAGTGCTCTATGTATTCTGTCACAGGTCAAAGCTCCATCTTGTGCATCTGGAACCAGTGTTAGAAATATGGCGGAAACATGCTTTTCTAACTCCGTGTAGGTTTCAGGTAGGCCCCTTACCCGAAGGTTATTGCGCGATTTCGGTTATCTAAATCCTCCGCTTGGGATTGTAGGGCAGTAACAGTCTCTTTCATAAAGTCGTGATCTTCTTGAAGCTCATTGTGGGCTTTTAGAAGTGCGCCATGCTTTGATTCAAGCCGGTCCGTACGTTCCCCCAGCAAAGTGATCTCGTGTGACAGTGATGATTCAAGTTTATGCAGCTCTGATTGGAACTTACTGGCCGGTCTAGCGTACATGTTGTCCAGACTATCTTCAAGGTCCTGTTTTGTAAGGCCTCGATGTCTCTCCGGCCTGGAAGTTGTCCAGTCTGGGCCCGAGTCAGCTACGAATCCTTGTGAGCCAGTGGGAGATCCGCGGCCATCTTGAGACTGCATGGCTGAGTCCCGTGTGCGTAGAAAGTAGTCACATACCAGCTTCTGCTTCGGGATAGTGGGTTGCCGGGGCTTCAGTGGCATGCACAGATAGTTTCTCTCGGGGGTGCTATAGAAAGTGTGGCGATAGAGGCTTTTAATCCCCGGTAAGCGGCATTAATAACTCCGTCTGGCCGGAGCTACATCTGGGTGCTTCCTCAGTGCGCCACGCATGCGCCCCCCAGAATGGTATGCTTTTTATTGTAAAAATTTTAGATTACAGATTCTCTTTAAAGGCGGAAATTACATCAGGATTGGCTTCAGAGGCAGAAAGATGGATATGCCTGAAGCGGTTTTCTCTTCATTTACTAAATAAAATTCTTTGAAATCAAAGCATTGACAGTACAATACATATGTTAAGTAGAACAAGTATTTATCGAAGATTGTTTTTTCTTCCCCTGGGATAGCATGGCTGTCACTGCTGCTTTGAAAGGAAACAAAAATTAAATAAAATAGGTCAGCCTTAATCATTTTAAACCATACCAATTGCCTGGCAGTCCTGCTGTTCCTTTTCCTCTTATGCCATTAGCCACAGAACCGATATAAGCTGCATGCTTTTTCCAGGTGTGATTCTGACAATACTGCAGCCCATTTTATCAAAAGGACTGCCAGGCAAGTGGTATGGTTTAAAAGGAAATATGGCAGCCTCCATATGTTTCACATCAGTTAACCTTTAAAATTACACATTGTGCTGCTACCAAAAACGTTGCAACGGGTATAGTAAACTGCATTTATGCTAATGCATAAAACAGAGTGGAAATGTACTGTATAACGGTAAAAAACACATTTTACCACGTCATAGCAAAAGAGATTGTGCATTTCTACATTATGCCAAATTGACAGTCATCTAAAAGCTTAGGTAACATTTGTGCATTTTGATTACTATTTGGTTGCATTACACCTCGAACAGGTAAAGTCTGGTCATGACAAGAATAGGGATGATCAACAAGATGCAAATCGTCCAAAATTATGCACATTTGTATGCAAATGTATGCAGTTTGGTCCATTTTCAAGCTGCATAAATTTGCATCAACTCAGAACAATTTGCATATCTGTGATCATCCCCAGACAAGCAGCAGCCAGGTTGAAGCAGTCAGTTTCAGTAGGGCTGCTGCTGCCTGGATTGCACCATCCTTTCTGCTCAGACTGGGGAGGCAGAGCCATAGAAAGTCAGAAGATTGTTGCCTGTAGCAAGTGTAGGACATGACCAATGTCTGAGATCCCAACTTCTATGGCATCTCGCTCAACATGATCACATTCATAGGCTCATTACATCCCAACCACATAGCAATACAAATTTCAAAGTCTGCAACCACCAAAACAAGGAGACAACGCACTGTGCCTCTTGCTGCATACAATTAAGGACATTGGTAGCTCAGGAGGGCCACATACAATTGCAAGGATGGCTGCATTTGGTCCATGGGCCATGAGTTTTGACACCTGTGCTCTACCAGAGTTCCCCAACCTTGTCCTCAAGGCCCACTAACGGTACATGTTTTGCAGGAAACCACAAACATGCTCAGGTGGGGTAATTAGTGTCTCAACAGAGCTGATCAACTACCTGTGTGGATTTCTACAAAACATGAACTGTTGGTCGGCCTTGAGGACAGGGTTGGGGGGGGGAACACTGCTCTAGACTATTCTTGGCCAAGGCGGCTGGTCAGGGTTGCCTCTGATAAGAACCTGCCATGTATACAGCAACCCTCCAACCACCCTCAGTCTTGGCAGACAATCAGCCCAGCAGATAAACAGAGCAAATAGTACTTCATACTCACCCCATCCGCTCTGTTCTGCTCCTCCTGCAGCACCCTGTCAGCCCTCCTTACCCACTCATAGCAGCAGAACAGGTCGCCAAGCCTGGCGGTTAGTGATTTGTGTACACCCTAACCTTGCAGTATCGGCCAAGAGATGAAGCTGAGGCTGTACAGAGACACTTGGCACCTACATAGGTCAGGTTTTGCACAGTCAATTTTGATGCATTCACACTGTGCAGCTACAAGGGCAGGTAAACATTTGTAATTAAAGAGGACCGGAACTCAACTTCCTCTCTGCTCTAAAAAAAAAGATATCCAACAGCATAATAACCCTTAAAGAAAAACATTTCTTTATTACAGCCGATACAAATCCTGCAATAAATCTGCAGTGTATCTACTTCCTGCTTTCATGGAAGCAAACCTAGGGTTTACCTCCTGTGCTTACAAATACAAACACAGGTTTTGTTTCTCTACGGTTTACTTCTGTCCTGTGCAAGAGTTCAGGTCCACTTCATCGCCAATCATTCATTTAAATTCAATTCCTTGTTTAGCCACCTAAAAACTAAAGAAGGGGAAAAAAAAATAATGCAATTACTGTTCAATAATCTCCTGGAAACCTTGAAAGGCTTTATGCAGATTTTCCACACTTCACGCACAGTCCATGTAAACAAGCCCTTATACAGTCAGCTAAGCAATTAACTTCCACACAGACAAAAAACACCCTCTATTTAATTGCTCACAAAGATCCAGGAAAGCATTTGTGCCGATAATGGTGCTTCAACAGCTCTTTAAAAAAAGGTGGACAAGAGTAATGAAATGAAAAAGCTGAGCAACCTATGTACCAGGGAAGGATGCCAGGCGCTATAATTCAGGATACAAGTCCTTGTCAGCATCTTGAGCTCCGTGCACTGGCCACAGAACCGCTATTGATCAAGCCACCTGTTCTCCACGTCCTCAGCCAGCTCTGACGCCAATGGTCACGGGAAAGGGACATGATGAGCACTTTTCAGCAAGAATCATTTCTTGAAGACTGCTGCCTGGGCAACAGCATTTAGCAGATATAAAAGAATGCAGTGGACATGTATACACCTCCACACAGCTAGCTTGCATTTAAGACCTCATATGCACTATATGATAGCTACTCATTCGGCTAACTTTGTGAGGAAGGAAAGGGGAGGAGGGATGGCAGTATAGTGCACAAGCATATCACTAAACAATGCAGTATAAGAGCTGGTTCACACCATGAGTGATTGCGCTCAGTTTGCCAATCGCCAGCGATCGGCAAAGCACTTAAGTATGAGAGTTCGTGCAGCGTTTAGATCTTAAAATTGAAAATATGCTCCCTGTACTCTTTTTAGAGCAAATTTTCAAAGGGAAAAAAAAAAAGAAAAAAAAAAAAAAGGGTACAAAAATGCACATTCCTTTAAAAAGTTACTCTGAAAATCACTTTGTAAAAATCGCAACTACTAAGCCATTAGTATGAACTAGGCTAAGCAAGGCAATTTAACAAGGCAGCTGTACGCAAGTTAGATTATTGCCCGATATGGTGCCAAATGACAATTCTCAGCTAAAAAATCATAGGCTGGGACCACACTTAGAATAGCATGGTCTTATCCACATGCAAAATCGCATAACAGAAAACCAATGTTAGTCAATGGGATGGAGATAGGGGGAGAAGAAAAAAAAAATGAAAAACAGAAGCAAACCTTAAACTACTATAGAGATTAAAGCCTGGTACACACATCCAAATCCAAATTGGCCAATGTTACTACTTTCAGACATGAATGGATTTAAGAGCCCGAGGTGAGGGAAAAAAAAAAAAAAAAAAAAAAAAAAAAAAAAAAAAGTAGGCTACCTGATCCGCAGGGCTGAGCGGATTAGGTAGCTGCAAAAACCGCAGCTCCCGTGGCCCTCAATGGGACACTTTCACTTGCGTTACCCCTCGGACATGACGCTATGCTGTGGTCTCAGTGTGCTGAGGGGGGGGGGGGGGGGCTAGAGCTGCACAATGGCAGCTCAGGAAAGTGCAAGAATGCCCCTGGTGGGTGTTTTAAACAGGGAATTCATCTCCCGTGTTTACCTCTGAGTTGGCAACAAATCTTGTCGCTAAATTCAAGGGACTAAAGCGTGGCGGTGGGGGGCAGAGTGCGGTGGCTGGGGGACACAGAGCCATGTTCTCTGCCTAATGACATGGCACTGTGTCCCATCTGCCCCCTGAAGATCCACTTCGGGTTCTCTTTAAAGAGGAACTCCAGTAAAAATAATGTAATAAAAACAGTACTTCATTTTTACAATAATTACGGTATGTATAAATGATTTAGTCAGTGTTTGCCCATTGCAAAATCTTTCCTCTCTTATTTACATTTTGACATTTATCATATGGGGACATTTTTACAGCTGGCATGTGATGTCAGTGGAACGAGATGCTGCTTGCTTTTTTTTGGCAGTTGGAAACAGCTGTTATTTCCCATAATGCAACAAGACTCCCCCCAGTGTGATGTCAGGACCATGGCCCTGACATACTGTGGGAGGGGTTTAACCACAATATCAGCCATACAGAGCCCCCTGATCTGTTTGTGAAAAAGAAAAGATTTCTCATGGGAAAGGGTGTATCAGCTACTGATTGGGATTAATCTCAATTCTTGGTTATGGTTTCTCTTTAACCACTTAAAGTGGACCCAAATTAAAAATACAAGATTTCAGAAATAAAATCTATTTTCTAAATTAGAATAATAAATAGCAGCATTTTTTCAGCTGCATGACAAATATAAAATATTTTACATTTATTGGAGGAACCCCTGCCTTCCTTTTAAATTGCCGGGACAAAATCCGGCAAACTGGTGGAGTAGATGGTGTTCGGCAATAGAGGAATTGCTAATGGCTGCCCCCAGTATAACCCTAGTTATGAAAAGAGAAGGGTGAAAAGCATGCACTGAAATGCTCATAGGCTTGAAGGAGTGTTTATCTTTGTGTCAGAGTGGTGCAACTAAATATTTTTAATTAAAAAAAATAAAAAAATGTTTGGTTTGGGTCCGCTTTAAGGACCACGGTCTTAACACCGCCCAGGACCTAGCACACAAGTAGTGATTCTCCCCCTTTCTGCCCACCAACAGATACTTCTGTTGGTGGACTATGATCGATCCCAGGAGATTTTTTTTTTTTTTTTTTTTTTTTATAAAATTAGTTTTTGGGTTGTTTTTTTTTTACATTTTATTCTAACTCCACCCTCCCTCCCCTCGCGAGCCTGTCATAGGCTTCTGTCTATGACAGAGGATCGCACCTGTGTGTCTCAGGGGGATAGCCGTGTCACAAGTCTGTCTCCTGTACAGCGCTGCCGTAGTTTGCAGTGCTGTACAATGTAAATAGTCTGCGGTTTCGCTGTCTAACAGTCTCCTAGCGGCGATCGCTGCTGGGAGACTGATGACAGAGCTCCATCATTCAAACGGGGATGCACCCTGCAATCTCCGCCCCTAGGACTTCACACCAATTGGCGCGGAGTGGTCGGCAACGGGTTAAGTTGCGTAGGGATGAATAATAACTCACTTACAGGGTGTTGCCAAAGGCCTCAGCACTCTCCCTGCTGGTACCACTAAGTGCTATGTCACTTGTTTCTTTAGGCAGGAATTGAGAATTAGCCCTAACCTGATTATTCAGCAGACATGGAAAGAGGCGATTGTTAAATATTAAACATAACTTCTGTTCAGCAGTTTCTGGACAACTACAAAAACAAATGAAAAGTAACATAAGACATGTTTCAACTGAAGAACACACCTTGCCAGGCGTCACACCTTCAACTACATCCGTCAGGAGAAAGTATGGTGAGCAGCTTTTGCTGACCTGAAACGTTACTTGCTTGCCCATCATGGTGATCCTCAGTAATACTTCCTGAATCACGTCTCTGGGAAAATTGCCACATGAAGAGATTACATCCAGAAAACTGACACTCTGAGATGAAGGTAGACAATGGATGTTTCTATATTTCTCTCACGGCAGTTTTTATAACTCCACAGTATCCGCCAGAACATAAATGTCACATTATGATGACTGACCTTTGGAAGTGAATCTGTCACAAAAAGCAAGAGTCGCGTTTGTACGACAGACAGATCAAATAAAAATCACTATTAAAAAATGGACATAGACACTGCTGAATAATCAGCCGCCATTTCTCACAAACAATTTTGTGCCACAGCTTTGATCATCATTTTTATTGGTGCAGTAGCAGCATACATCTGCCTTACCTCAGCCTAAAACGCATCAGCTGATCCTGTCCAATACTGTCGCTATACCCAAGGGCCGATTTACACCGACAGTCCTGTGACAGACAAACAACGGTCTCTACGCTCATCGTATAAATGCTGTCCATTCAGATGAATGGACGGCCTTCAGTACAATCGCTAACCCGCGTTAACACTGCGTTTTGATTCTGATTTTCATCTGCCCAACATGTTGCTTCCAGGATAGTTTACCACCACGCTTCTGTGTCCCCTGCGATGGTGAAAAACAGCATGCTAGGAAGCGCTGTTGAAAGCTGACAAATGTTCTGCAACCTTGTAGAAAAGCATTTGAAACAAGACAACCAGGCTACAGCAGGTGGCTGGTTTAGACTTATTAATTGTATTTATAAAGCGCCAACATATTACGCAGCGCTGGACAATAAATATATACAATGATACAAGGATGACAGACATTACAAGGTTAAACAGAGCAGAGTTACACATGCAAATTGTACAAAATACATCATGCGATATGGGCTGGTTAGGTAGGCCCAGTAATAAAAGTACAGGCGGTCATAGGACAGGAGCACATGATCCTGTAGATTACACTAGGGAAAGGAGGACCCTGCCAGAGGCTTACAATCTAAAGACTTCTGTCAGAGCTGGCCCAAAAGCTACATGCACACCATTTTTGGTTTGGGGCCCACCCATTCAATTTAAGAAGAAATACCCCCATCTAGAGAGCGAGTTACCATATATTTATATCACATCTTAAAGGATTTGGGGTTTAGGCCAAGACTGATTAGACCAATGAATTTTGTGAATCCCAAAGCAAATAGCGTTCACTTCCTCAGAAGCAATGCCCAGCTCTTTATTGCAAATGACAAAAGGCAAAGGAGTACATATACAGAGGGCATACGCCTCATCTAATTATATGAAGTGAATAGTTCCATAGTGTTCTCATATTGGACCAACTAATCGCAATTTATATCTATACCTCAAACGTAGATGAAGAACTAAATGCACGTTACAGAGTAATTTTGCATATATTTGCAATGTGCATGCATTACATTGTACACCACAGAAAATGCTTTTGGTCATTTTGCATTGTTATGTGTATGATGTAACACAAAACAATGCAAACTAGATTAAAATGAACCTGAAGGTGAACAAATTGCACTTCATGACAATTTTGATGCCGCCCAGTTCCAAGTTGCTTACACTCTGCATTTATTCTGCATGCAACCTGGAATCAGTTATGCTACCTCATCTTCACTGGCAAGCCTACCACACAGACTAACAGGCGGGCACATTTATTCCTGCTACAATTTTTCCATTTTGTATTTACACCGGTCTGAAAGCTGAACCAATGTCATAAAACCATAATATTACCACAATGTGGAAGTCAGTGAAAGGAGAGGCAAAGCCTGTTAACGCAGATGTAACATAAGCTTTGCTACATGCACAGTGGAGCAGAGGAAAAAACCTCAAGATTAAGGGCTCTTTCATGTGGGCGGCTGAAGGCAGTGGGGTAGCTAAGGAGCTTTGGGCCTCAGTGCAGGTTTTCCATGGTGCCCCCCCTAAGCACTTTATACATAGAAGTTGATAAGGCACAAAAACCCACCAAGCACTGCCACAGTGTTAGAGGTGAAAGGATGGGGAATAGTTGGTTAATAAACCATTATTTAAAGCATCGTAGATGTGATCATTACCAGTGCTGGACCAATAAAGCATGAATGCTGCCATTGAGGAAGGGCACCTCAGTGCCCATCTGGCCCAAGAGCCACAGTGTGGGCGCAGCTTCTGCATACCATATTGCTACGCCACTGGCTAAAGGCTGTGAATTAACCGCCTGTCAGCTGCTCTTGCACCACCCAGTTGATTGTTAGCACTTGGTACCAGCATTGGGCAGGTGACTTTCATGGAGTCACCTCTGTGCATGGCCAGACCCGTCCTCAGAAGTGACAAGTCGTGAATCTATGCTGCCAGTAACCCCATCGAGTATCAAACTTGGCGTCAAGGTACATACACACACGTACACTGATTTTCTGACCAACTTGTCAAACAAGTTGGATGCGCGTACGCAAAGTCGAGCGACTGCTAACAGCCAATTTCATCAATCGCTTGGCGGATCGGTTGGACCAATTGTCGTTCAAATGACTGTCAGGTCCGTACAAACCACCATCGGTCGTTTGCCCAACTAATAAATCGAAGAGTTGGACAAAGAGCTGGACAACATCCAGTCTGTCAGACGACATGTAAAATGTCGTTGTCAGCTGCTTTGTTTGGACGTGTGTACGAGACGTTTAGACGACTTATTTGCCTGACAAGTCGTTCAAACGACAATCAGGCATAAAGTTGGACGTGTGTACGCACCTTTACAAAATGTGGCCATTTAGCTGCATTTTAATTCCTCCTGAATAGCACTTGTGGGTACCAGACGAAATAAGAGCACAGCTCAGCCGACAGCCGCCAAGCTGGACAAGGCCTTAGGTATGCAAATTGTCTGCTTTTCCAAAAAGACCTTTTCAATTTATAGATTGAAAGAGTAAGTAGCAGTATGTGGCGATACAGAGAATGAGAACAGGTGAATAGCTCTTACAGGGGACGAATCTCTGTCCCCCTGGCCAATTCTGTTCAGGGCTGCCTCACTGGCAGTGAGATAATCCTAGCATTAGCCACAGTTATTACACCGTAAAGTAGTGTCATGGTGCATCTAATTGCATTTTCACACTTAATGGAGGAGTATTTGCAGCGCTAGTTTGTTGTGAAAAATTATAATTTCAAGAACCTTTTCTACACTTGAGCTGTCAGGTTAAGGATACATAAATACCTGCTTTCACAGTGGGACAATACAGGCGCACGTTAGAGCAGCCTGTAACGCAGCCCAACTCACAGTAATGAAAAAATCAATGGGCTGTTCAGTGCCCACGTTGCGTTACAGTATAATGCTGGACGTTATTGAAAGTGCAGCATGCTGTGCATTATTGGTGGTTTTAGCCACTTTTTTTAATATTTTGTGCAGGCGAGGAGGAGGGGAGAGTCCGCTATTGTCGGCAGCCACATGGCTAATTAATATTCACTGCACTGCAGTGTTTTCTTTCTGGAGCGGCCGCTTATTGGCTGGCGGGACCACGTGATGTGGAGTGTTCCGATCACGTGGTCTCTGCAGTCTATACTGCGCACCAAGAGCTGCATAACGCGGCTCACTCTGGCGTCCAACACCACCAGGCGTTGCGTTAGGGGCACATTATGCGACCTTAACTTCCCCTACAACGCAACGTCTTGGTGTGAAAGAGGCCTAAAAGCAAAATTACCAAATTACACCCCTCAAACTTGCATAGTACTATGATAGTGCAGTGAAAAGCCTTCCACACGGCAAAAGATGGACAATTTTGCAGTAGGTCAATAATGCCAACAGAAATCTCACTTTATTCCAAGTTAGGACAGCTTGTTCATTGATGTGCTACAAAATTGTCTTTCATCCTAAATGTTCTAGTCCAGAGAGTCATCATACTTTGATGACCAGGGCTGATGTAGGTGTGGTCACTATTGATTCAAACAAAATAGATGTCTGCTGCAGGTGGAAGGAAACTAGAATGCCTGGAGGAAACTCATGCTAACAAGGAAAACCTACAAACTACGCAGATACTGTCCTAGTCTGTAATCCAACAGGGGACCCAGCAGAATCTCAATGCTGCTTAAAAACTTTAGGTGAAAGTTCAAATAAATACAGGAGAGAGCCTAGATGCCACACGGTACCCTCCAAAACACTGTTGTCGTGCTCCTCTTACGTTACCTTGACCGTGCAACCCCTGCGCAAGCACTGCTGCGCATATGCGTGGGAAGCGTCGACAGGATCCTGAGGCTTCTATCTTAAGTATGTTTTGAGCCCAAAGTTAACATCAAGCACAGTTTAAAGCCTCTAGAGCAGCTGCTCATGTTCACTGGCCAGGAGATGGATAGTGCTCGGCGTGGCCTGTAGACTGGCGGCACCATCATGAAGTTGCATCTGAGCATGGCCTCAGACACCCTTTTTTTTTAGGTATTAAAAAAAAAAAAAAAAATTTGTATCTGTCTACTCAGTAACTTGCAGCATATCCCATCTGCCTTCTCACAAGCAAAAGGTTTTGTAACTATGTAAGCAGGAAGTCAGAGGAGCCTGGATTGCTTTCCCAAACCACAAGGCTTCGGGAAGCATCTTCAGGGCTCTGCAGAAAAGTTTACATTTGCTGAATCCACATTGGAGCGCTGCAGCCCTCCAACTGTTGTACAGCTTTCCAGATGGTGCTGTGTGCAGGGGAGGAAGGTGATTGAATGAAAATATACTTTTCAACTTGGTTACAATAATGTCTTCAGATCCTAAAAATAGAACGAAGCAGGGGGAGTGAGGAGTGGGGAAGAGAAGGGGGGAGAGAGATGTAGGATCTGCTCTGCAACTGAAAGCATGTTAGTAAAGGGACAGATGTGCTTCTGTGCTGGGATAAAGCTGGCCGCAGGGAGCAGAGGAGGCATGCAAGTCCTACATATATTCCTACACTAAGAGTCCCAGCATGCCAGCACTGTAATGAGGGGAAAAAAAATCCCATGACAATAGTTTGCCTATGAGAGATGGGGGGGGGGGGGGGGGGGGGGAAGTTATACAAAGGCTGGATGTTTTAGGACCATTGTCCAGAAAGTACCATTATGAAATTATAAAGCGGCAACATTCCATGGCACTGTACAAGGTAAGAAAAACATGGGGTAGAGGATACAGACAATGGCGTACACCAAATGTAGGCACGGTTACAAAATACAGGATTGGTAATTACAGTGACAAACGCAACACAATGAATAAAATGCATAACAAATTTAAAGACACAAAAGCAACAGTGGTTTGGTTTTATGTTCCACACAAGGTATTTTTCTGTGTAATGTAACGTGCATCTGTCAGGTTAACCACTTCACACACAGCACAGCTGGTCAAGCTGCAGAATGCCAGTAGCAGTTTGTTCAACAGCATCCACAAAATGCATTGGTTAGCCTGGTTAGTACTTCACTGGAGGCAAGCCACCCAATTTACATTTTGGATAACTTTATTTAACCATTAGAAATTGCTTAAAGGGAAGGTCCAAGCAAAAAAAAAAAAATGAGTTTCACTTACCTGGGGCTTCTACCAGCCCCATGTAGCCATCCTGTGCCCTCGTCACTCACTGCTGCTCCAGTCCCCCGCTGGCAGCTTTCTGACCTCGGAGGTCAGGGCCACATTGCATACATTTTTACGCATTCCAGCTAGTGCAGGAACAAAAATGTATGCGTTGCACCACTAACGCGTAAAAATGTATGTGTTAATGTTCCTGCACTAGCGGGAATTTGTAAAAATGTACGCAATTCGGCCCTGACCTCTGAGGTCAGAAAGCTGCCAGCGGGGGACTGGAGCAGCAGTGAGTGACTACGAGGGCACAGGATGGCTACATGGGGCTGGTAGAAGCCACAGGTAAGTGAAACTCATTTTTTTTTTTTGCTTGGACCTTCCCTTTAATATCAGCCTTAATATGGCACAGCACAAGCTGTCAAGATTTCTGGCCTTGGTGTTTGGATTCGGCATCTGGGGTTAAGATAACCAAATCTTTAAAGGATTATTAGTTATTATTATTATTATTATTTAGTATTTATATAGCGCCAACATATTACGCAGCGCTGTACAGTGTATATATATATATATATTGTCTTGTCACTAACTGTCCCTCAAAGGAGCTCACAATCTAATCCTTACCATTGCCATATGTCTATATTATGTAGTGCAAGTACTGTAATCTAGGGCTAATTTTTTTTTTTTTTTTTTTCAGGGGAGCCAATCAACTTATCCGTATGTTTTTGGAATGTGGGAGGAAACCGGAGTGCCCGGAGGAAACCCACGCAGACACGGAGAGAACATACAAACTCTTTGCAGATAGTGCCCTGGCTGGGATTCGAACCAGGGACCCAGCGCTGCAAGGCGAGAGAGCTAACCACTACACCACCGTGCTGCCCTACAGGGGCTAGTTGAGGGTTATAGTGGTAGGAATTTTTTTATTATGGTTAAACCTACAAAAAAAAAACAAAAAAAAAAAAACATGTAGACTAATCCATCCCAGCATATCACTTTGGACAACAATGTTAGCAATTTGAAAATAGTTTGTATGATGATCACTCCCCTCAAAAAACGTGTGTGGGGCTCCTTACGTACTTTAGGTCCTCAGTTTTGAGCTTCTGCTAACGATTCAGTTAGCAGACCATTGTGCCATCTAATTTAAACTTGCTGCGTCGCCATAAAATGTTGGGTGCATTATTGCCAGGCATTGTTCTTAAGGTGGCCACACCACACAATTTTTTAAATATCTGTTCAATTCATGAATTGCAATCAGTTTGTCTGACTGAATAACCTCTCAAAAATCTGACCAATGTACCACACACGTTCAATTTTTCCACCATTATGATAAAAATGATTGGAAACAGAAAATTGCTAGGGTGTGTATATTAATAAATTGACAAACTCCATACAATCTTCAGAAAAAAAAAAAAAAAAAAAAAAAGTTTCCAGCATTCCGGATCGGGAAAATAAATCAATAACTGGGAAATCCGATTTGATTTTTCAGTCGAATAAAAAAACCCTTTCGATTTTTTTCCGAGAGATGCAATCATATTTATCGAATTGCTGTAAAATCAGATCATTTTATTGTATAGTGTTTGGCCACCTTTAGAGAGAAAGCGGTTGAGCATGTGTATGAAGCTTTAGGCATCAAGACAGTGGGTAATGCCAGCAACATATGTTACTATGGAGAGTGGCAGAAGGACAACAAGCGGGGATGATTTGGAGTAAGGCGTCAACTAAAGATCCTGTAAGCTGTATCTTTAGGCAAGATTGGGAGGCTGCACTACACACTATATTGGTGTTTGAATTTGGCTTCGCCAATTCTTAACACCCGAATACTTCTGCCTGCCGCTGTTCAGCGCCAAACAAGCAGACAGGGTCAGGGGGAGTTTACTGGCTTTGAAACCTTGCTGCGTTTTAGGCTTCCTCCGGTGCTTCCTCGTTCCAAACCAGAATGACTCGCAAGCCAGTGAACTTGTTACTCTGTCCGTTTGTTCGGAGCTGAACGGCAGCAGATGGGATTATTTGAGCGTTTTGAATAGACTAGGACAAATTCAAACACCAACACTACTACATTTGCTCACTTTATTTCATTCAGCATGTGTAGCATCACAATCTCTCCTCAGCTTTGTTCCAGCTATTGGCTCTCAGAGTGCATATGGCATCTCTGGAAGTCCCACAGGTTCAAGCGGATGGGCTTCCTGCATTGTTGCTAGTAGACATGAGTGTGTAGATGCTCACTGTAAGCTCTCCAGAGCCATCGTTAAACCAGGAAGTGATTGAATATTGCATAAATTGAATCACTAATGGAAGGCTGCGCTCTATTGGCCGGCTGAGTAGCTTTCTCATTGGCTGTTGTATTAAAACCAAGATGTCATCTCAGTTGCTTAGGATGACGTTAAGTTGCTAGAGCTTGCTGCTGGGCATACCTCTGTATCTTGCTTATTACCAAACTATTGTTATTGCTGCTTGGACTGGCCTTGTGGTAATTTTGATCACAGTCTCTTTCCTTGAATTGTCTATTGTGCATGACCTAGACTTGCTGACTAAGATATTGATTATCCCTCTATTTCCCTGCCATCTGATATCTGTAGGACCTTAGACTGTTTTGACTACACTTAGCCAGTTTCACTGCCTAGCGAGTTCTGGTGGTACGCAAGTCTTCCCGGCCTCAGTCTCTATGCTTTGTGTGCTTTAGTCCTAGGGGGTAACTTTAGTCAGGCCCTGTGCGGGCTTGGCTTTAGGTGAAGAGCGTGGTGTCAGATTGGCATTAGTATTACAGCCAGTGAAGATGGTTTCTGTATGCTGAATAGTCCTCCATAGTAATGCCCACGTTGAAAACGGTTCTCTGTAATGGTCATTTTCTTCACATAAAAATGAAAAGATGAAAAAAAGCCTTTGCATTGCCATTTGCTAGTAATTACTGGAAATATGTGGCATTTAGAAGTTTAGTCAACTTTGATAGTTCTCCTTTAATGCTTAAAGTGACTCACAAAAATTACAACGTTTTTTCTACCATCCTACAAGTTCCTAAACCTATTCTAATCTGTTCTGGCTCACTGCAGCACTTTGTACTATCACGGTCTCTGTAATAAATCAATGCATCTTTCCCCTGTCAGACTTGTCGGCCTGTGTCTGGAAGGCTGCCAACTCTTCCGTGCTGGTCTGTTCCTCTATGCACACTTCAGTGTGTGTTTTATTTACATAAGCCAGCAGCTTCTCTGTTATCTTATCAGTGATAGAAGAGAGCTGGATAAAAAGCCTCCTCTGTTATGGCCCATACTCACGGGCAGCAAATGTTGCCTGTCGCCAGCACACGTGAGTGTGTAGGCGACAGGCCGGCGACAGCTCCTCGCCAGGTCCCTCCACGTACACACGCGGAAGAGGGACCAGCGGCATGACGGAAGCTGTCGCCGGAAGCTCTGTGTACCTCAATGGCGGTTGCTGTCGCTAGTCCGCGTACTCACGCGGACTAGCGACAGCTGCGGCGGAGTTGCGGCGGCAACTGTCGCCAGGCGGTTGAACTTTTCAATCGCCTAGCGACAACAGCGACGGGCGACAGTTCGGGGTGCGCGCCCGTTGCGGGCGACAGTTCGGGGTGCACGCGGCCCATACTCACGGGCGACCTGTCGCCGCAACACGCGCGTGCCGCGTGTTGAGGCGACAAAAATCCCTCGTGAGTATGGGCCATTAGGCTGTGAAAGTAGCTGGCTGACACACAGGCCTAGTGCACACCAGAGCGGTTCGGCTGCGTTTTGCGATCCGCTTGCGGCTGCGGATACGCTTGGGTAATGTGTTTCAATGGGCTGGTGCACACCAGAGCGGGAGGCGTTTTGCAGAAACGCATACTCCCAGGCTGCTGCAGATTTTGGATTGCGGAGGCGTTTCAGCCTCAATGTTAAGTATAGGAAAAACGCAAACCGCTCTGAAAAACGGCACTTCAGAGCGGTTTGCCAGGCGTTTTTTGTTACAGCAGCTGTTCAGTAACAGCTTTACTGTAACAATACATGAAATCTACTACACCAAAAACGCTTCACAAAACCGCAAAATGCTAGCTGAAACGCTACAGAAAAAGAAGAAAAAGCGTTTCAAAATCTGCTAGCATTTTGCGGATCTGCTAGCGGTTTTTAGTGTGCACTAGGCCATACTGAGGAATTACAAACACAGGCACAGGCAGAGCTGTCTGCAGGAAGCCTGTAATGTTCAGTGCATGAGAGAAGCAGGGGACAGAAGGTAAACACATAAATGATCTTTTGAGATTCAAAAGGAAAGCTGTATACAGCCTGCTTGTGTATGGATGTATTTTCTATGTGTGGACATATTGTACATCAATCTACTTCCTGTTTTGGTGGCCATTTTGTTTGTTTATAAACAAACTTTTTAAAACTGTTTGACTACTTTTAATGCGCCGGGGAGCGGCGAAATTGTGACAGAGGGTAATAGGAGATGTCCCCTAACACACTGGTATGTTTACTTTTGTGCGATTTTAACAATACAGATTCTCTTTAAAGGGACTCCGAGCAGTGCAGAAACTATGAAAAGATGCATATCATTTTAACCACTTCACCACTGAGGGGTTTTACCCCCTGACCCCCAGAGCAATTTTCACCTTTCAGCGCTCCTTCCACTCATTCGTCTATAACTTTATTATTACTTATCGCAATGAAATGAACTATATCTTGTTTTTTCCGCCACCAATTAGGCTTTCTTTAGGTGGGACATTATGCCAAGAATTATTTTGTTCTAATGTGTTTTAATGGGAAAATAGGAAAAATGTGGGAAATTTTTTTTCCAGTTTTCGGCCATTATAGTTTTTAAATAATGCATGCTACTGTAATTAAAACCCATGAAATGTATTTGCCCTTTTGTCCCGGTTATACAACCGTTTAAATTATGTCCCTATCACAATGTTTGGCGCCAATATTTTATTTGGAAATAAAGGTGCATTTTTTCAGTTTTGCATCCATCCCTAATTACAAGCCCATAGTTTATACAGTAACAGTGTTATACCCTCTTGACATAAATATTTAAAAAGTTCAGTCCCTAAGGTAACTATGTATTTTTTATTGTAAATTTAATTTTTAATTACAAAAAAAAAAAAAAAAAAAAAAAAAAAAAAAAATGGGGAGTGTGGGAGGTAATGAGTTTTTTTGTGTAACACTAATTTTTTTCTATGTAAAAAATGCTTAGGGTGTAGTTTTACTATTTGGCCACAAGATGGCAACAGTAACTTTTTGTTTATTGCGACCTGCGAGTGTCCTTCCGGACGCTTGCAGGAAGTACAAGGAGGCTGTGAGTGTTATTTTTCACAATGATCACGCTGCCCATCGGAGAGCAGCGGATCATTGCGGGGCTTAGATCAACGAACGAGAATGGATTTTCCCGTTCATTGATCTCCGGGCAAGCGGGCGGGGGCGTGTTTACTAGCGGCGGGCGGCGTGTTTACGAGCGGGAGCGCGGGCAGCGCGGAAAGTACGAATTTCTCCGTCCCTGGGGGTTAAAGGATGGAAAAAGGGACGGAGAAATCCGTACGGGTGGGGGTAAAGTGGTTAAAGCTATCTTTCTCCTCTTTCCAATGATATATAAACCACCGCCCTACGCCTTTTAGTTTGCTATTTTCGCGATTGAAATTGCCGCAGCTTCAATCGCGAAATTAGAGAAAAGTAAAAGGCGTAGGGCGACGATTTAGGTGTCGCCAGAAAGAGGAGAAAGAGCTTTAAAATGATATCTATCTTTCCATAGTTCTATTGTATTACACAGGGCGACTTTTTCTCAAAGTCAGCAGCTCCATTCAGCAGAAAAAGTCGCCCTGTGTAATACAATGTAACTATGGAAAGATGGATATCATTTTAAAGCTCTCTCTCTCTTTCTGGCGACACCTAAATCGGCGCCCTGCGCCTTTTAGTTTTCTCTATTTTCGCGATCAAAATCGTGGCAATTTCAATCGCGAAAATAGCGAAAACTAAAAAGGCGTAGGGCGGTGGTTTATATATCATTGGAAAGAGGAGAAAGATAGCTTTAAAATGATATGCATCTTTCCATAGTTTCTGCACTGCTCGGAGTCCCTTTAAATCAGCAAAAGCAATAATGTCACATACTTCAATTTTTATTTGGTTTGTTCCTTTTTCTACCTCCTAAAAAGAATCCCCATGAAGATCAAGAACATCACCCAATATGTAAATGTCAATTTCTAAAACCACAGTATGGATATCCCTCCATAGTGTGTCTAATGATTCTGAAGATTGAATAATAAAATGCCACTTAATGTTAACTGACTAGGATACACATACAAGTGAGATTATCAAGGTAAATTTCAAAAAAAAAAGGGTATATCTTTTATAATGCAATCAAAATAATGCCATCCCCAAGTAAACCATTCAGCCAGATCTAGTAACATATCGAGAGAAGGTCCCTGAATAGATTAATGAGCAATAGCCTCATAAGGTTTAAATATGTCAGGCTTCAGACAGACCTGGAAACCAATAGCCTAAGGATGGAGCCCTGGCCTAAGTGTATCATGGAGGAACTGCTTCCGGTGCTAAAATACCTCCTCCTCACCATGCTAAACCATCGTCCCTCTACCTTGTTCCCATTCCCTGTAGTTGAGCTCATTTTTTGAATTGGTCATAATCAACTATCCTACACTCCCTTTGGCATAGTATGATAGTGACTGTCACTGCCTTGGACCTCTGCAGTTCAGTGGAGGAATGCAGCCTTCTGGGATGGGGAGGTGTGCCCAAGCTGCAATTTATAGACTATACCAATAAGGGTATGGGAGGGGAAATCAGCTGAGCTGCCATGGAAGAGAATGGGATAAAAGGGGAAAGAGGCGCCCAGAGAAGATAAAATATGTTAAAAAATAAACCGAAAAAAGTGAGGTGGCTTACCTCAATGAAGACAAAGTCACGTATTAATAGAATTTTATTGCACTGGCAACGCGTTTCGTAGGTGCATACCCACTTCCTCAGGCCAAATAGCAGTGCCTAATAGTGCTTATAGCCACAAAGAGAATGGATGGGAAGGATCCCAACTGGAGGAGTGTTTTTGGATGACAGGCATCCAAGACATTGTAGGGAAGCCTGCCACTCATCTACAAAATGTGTTGATCATCTAAATAAGTAAAATTTAAATAAAAAAAAAAAAAACTACACTTGCAAATTTTAAAAAACATTACTTTAATTATCTAAAAGTAGAGTGACAAGATTTCAAAAAGGTCTTTAAATTTAAAGGGACCCTGAAGTCAGCCCAAGGATACAAATCCACTACTTTATCATGGCATGACCTTACATACATCAGATAGGCCATGCAATCCAGGCAGGACTGGGAAGAAACACAAGACAGTTTATTTACCAAACTGATAGTTCTACTCGGTTATCGGAGATCTATATGGGCCTTTCCGATCTCCACACTCAACCGGGCTCAGGAAATGTAATTCTGAGAGCTCAGTATTAGTTGCTCACCCCCTCCCCCCCGCCCCATTTCTCCGGGTTGTTCTCAGAGGTCACCCCGTCTCCTCCATAGAGACGACAGTGCTGCTTGGCTGAGCAGAACAAAAACATTTCATGGGAGAGATCATTCTGAAGTTTGACTCTGCTCTGGCCACCCCAGTACAAATAAATGCGTCGCGTACCAATCTCGTGTCCAGTGTAGGTAGTGAGATTCATGTAGCACTGCTGCTTGAGACCCCTAGTAATTGAGAGATTTGCAGATTCAATATACTGTTGCCTCAATCCATGAAGAGGTTTCATTTACATGCTGGCTCTTTATGTACTTGGGCAGTAATCCTGGCTTTACTCATAGTACACCAGGTTACCGTTGTAATCAGCAGCACAACTCTCTCTCCATCTCCAAGACCTTTCTAGTCAAGCAGAATGCTCCCCCTCAGTGGCTTCAATTCACAAAGCATTGCTGGATGTGAAATGTCATTCTTAAGGCTACGTTTCCACTATAGCGTGACATTTTCGCCTGCAAAAAAAAATAAGATTTTTCTGATTGGTGAAAATTTGCATGTACATTTTTACGCCTTTGTATGCGAAAAATGTGCATTACTTAAACAATCTGCCTAGTAACAGCTTAGTCATGACTGGTGACAACTTCCTGTAACCATGGATCTAATGCGCATTGTCGGGCAAGTAACAAAAATTTGCATTGCCTAAACAAAGCATTGTACGAGAATCCTATGCGATGTCCGAAAAAAATGATACAGGACCTAAGATTTTTTTTTCACGCATAGGGACGCTAACAAAAATTTGCATTGAATGGAAACAGCCCCATTCACTACCATTAGTTGCAAAATCAATGCAAATTTTCTGAAAGGCACAAGTGGAAACCAGGTCTAAGACTGTTACCACTTGGAAAACTGAAATTACTGACTAGCAAAAGGTAAATGACCAAAAAATGCCAATTGAAAAAAAAATTGCTTTCTTAAAGGGCACAATCGAGAAACAAAACAAAAAAACAAAAACAAAAAAAAAGACCTACTTACCTGGGGCTTCATTCAGCCCCTGGCAGCCGATCTGTCCCTCGTCACAGCTCCGGTTTCCCCTCTGTTGCAGATGCTGACCAGGTCGGCATTTTCTGCGCCGGCACCACTTGCACTCCTGTGGTCAGGAATGTTCTGCGCAGGCGCAATAGTTTGCTTCAGGCCATGTGAGCATGAACCTGAGCAGGACAGCCGCACACTCGCAGAAGACGCAGACCTAGCAAGCTCAGCATCTGCCATGGAGGGGACCCCGGAGCTGCGGCGAGGAACATATCATCTGCCAGGGGTTGGAGGAAGTTCCAGGTACGTAGATCTTTATTTTTCCTTGGACTGGTTCTTTAAAACTATTTGCAATTCTGGTTGGAGCGAGTTTAGAGAGGTCTCCCAGTGCATCACTGCTGAATATATGCAAATCACCCATTATTATCACAGTAAGCTAAATGCACCTCCAGATCCGCTGGAATGCCAGGATGTGTCCGCTTGTTAAATATACAGAGCCACAATAATCCAACATGCATGCAGACTGTTTTAAATTAGTTGATCCTCATCAGTACATGGCATGGATTAATGTGGCTCTATGGGGAAGGACTTGAAACACCCAGAGGTACAGAGTACCTAGCAAGCTCATGGTGAACCAGAATTCCAAGGAGTGTGTAAGGAGCTATGTCACGGACGGTTGCGGGGCCGCAGGCGCGTCCTGTAACCGCCCGTGAAGAAAAAGCGATCGCACTCGATTCTCTGCATCGATTGCGCTTCAAATCGATAGAATCTGGGTTGATTGTGTAGGAGGTCTGCAGTCTTTTCTCAGCAGAGAGAGAGCACCAGCCCAAATGCTGGATGGCTCTTTTGATATGCTAATGAGCCTGAGCCTAATCTGCCCCGGAGAGTCCCTGGCTTCAAGCTGTGCTGATGGCCCATCCATCAGGTATAAGGTGACAAGCACCATGGCAGAAGCAATCTAGTTGGGGGAAAAACCAGACCCACTGGCTCCCTCCCAGCAGGGGAGGTGACACCTAGCTGGCTGCCCCAAACTTCAAAGAGCCTTTGCCTGGGAATAACCTGAGTCTCATAGCATATCCATAACTTCCCAGATCTGTCATATTTCTGGGGTACCTGAGATGGCAGCTTCGCCAAACGTGGGGGAAGTGTAGCATGAGCCCCGGTGCTGGTTCTGAGGAAGTTTCAGAACATTCTGAGGTAAGGACTGCCAGTTAGGCAGTTTGAAAGTGCCCTGATGATACCACAGGGGTCCCACCCCTCATGTCTGGTATCAGGGCGCTGGGTAAATCGAGACAGAGCTGAAAATGTTAATAAATCTGCCCTGACCTGTACGGTTCTGTGAGATAGAGCCCATATATGGGTAGATATGATTTCTAGTCCCCAGGACAAAGGGAAGGGCTCATCTCATCTTCTAAGGGGGTGTGTGGCTCCCCGCCCTCACTCCCTCCTACTGAATCAGGGGCATAAGAATGGCAGAGGAGCCAAACTCAGTGTCCTCCACCCTGAAAACATCTTGAACTCATCGGTGCCAGCTTGAGGATATGCTGGCATCCACCTGGTCTGAACTCTGAACTTTGATTGAAACCCAGGACTCTGTTTTCCCACAAAAAGGACATCTTTCCAGGAACTAAGTATTTTTCTCCCTTCTTTTATTTTTTATACTGGCTATTACTGTTTTAATAATTGTTGATTTTAATAATTGTCTGTATATATTAATTATTTATATTGCGTGAATAAACGACTTTCTCCAAGTCATTCACTGTCCGCTACCCTGCTTATCAGCACACACAGAACTGATCCCGGGTCTCTGAAGATTTGCTACTGTTTGTTTGTTTGTTGTTGGCTAGACAGAATACCGTGTGTTTAACCGTTTTATTCGCAGGACTAGTCAGTCAGTTAGTGGGCTCCACGGTCCCATGGTAACCGCGGTGGTGGCAGTTTACTCTGAACCAGTGGGTGAAGTTGTAATCACCCGTGTCTCACAGGCTCCCTTCGGAGTTGTCTGCGGCTAATTCTTAACGGTTCCTGCGCATTGACTGCGACCAGAGTTCGCACGATCTGTGCGCTGGCACCGTTTAGAAGGCTAAGTGCGGTCAGCCACTAGGGCTCCTGTGACAAGCTACAATGGGCCAAAAAATCCCTCTTGCTAAAATGCTATGGATATCAAAAAAAAAAAAAAAGTTTGCCTTCTTAAAAAGAGATTGTAACGTCAAAAAGATCCCCTGGGGGGGGGTACACACCTCGGGTGGGGGAAGCCTCCGGATCCTAATGAGGCTTCCCACGCCGTCCTCTGTCCCACGGGGGTCTCGCTGCAGCCCTCCGAACAGCAGGCGACAGAGCCGACTGTCAGTTCAATATTTACCTTTGCAGGCTCCAGCGGGGGCGCTGTGGCTGCTCTCGGCTCCGAACTACACGGAAATACCCGATCTCAGTTTGGGTCCGCTCTACTGCGCAGGCGCCGGAAACTTGCGCCTGTGCAGTAGAGCAGAACTGACGGCGATCGGGTATTTCCGTGTAGTTCGGAGCAGACAGCCGTCAGAGCGCCTGCGCAGGAGCCAGGAAGGTAAATATTGACGTCATTCTCGGAGGGCTGCAGCGAGACCCCTGAGGGACGGAGGACGGCGTGGGAAGCCTCATTAGGATACGGAGGCTTCCCCCACCCGAGGTGAGTACCCCCCAGGGGATCTTTTGATGTTACAGATCCTCTTTAAAAACAAAGTATTTGCAATAATTTATTTGCATATTTCAGCAGTGATGCACTGGGAGACAGCTAGGAGCTCATGCCAATCTGAATAGAGTCTACTCCAATCAATATTACAGATCCATTGTTCAGCAATCATCATTGTTAAAATGCCAACAGAACAGTCCTTGCTCTTAGCCTAGCTGAAACTGGGGATAGGTGGGCTTAAGGTGCCCATACACACACCAATTTCCCCGATTCCCTGCAGATGTGATCACTGATCTGATTATTTGATCACATAAAAAAAATAAAAAAAACCTGGGGCTTCTACCAGCCCCCTGCAGCCACCCTGTGCCCGTGCTGTTGGGAGAAATCCCATACAGCGCAAGATTCTCCCAGCGACAGGAGCGTGATCAATGATGTGGCCAGCAGGGCTGTGAAGCCGGAGCAATTTTGGGTGCCTGGAGTCTGAGTCGGAGGTTTCATAAGCTGAGGAGTCAGATGATTTTTGTACTGACTCCTGAGTACTGGTGGTCAGGGCTGCGCAGGCGCAGTTACCATTCACTGAAAATGGGGTGTTGGCTCAGGGTGGGTGGTTTGAAAATAAAAGCAGACACTTACCTGGGGCTTCTACCAGCCCCCTGCAGTTGTAATGTCCCGCACCATCCTCCAACGATCCTCCATTTCCACAAGGCATCTCATCCAACTGCGGCGTGCTCGCTCCAGTGCGAGTCATCGGGAGCTTACTGCGCAGTACAAGAAAACTTCGTACTGTGCCTGCGCAGTAAGCTCCCGATAACACACGCGGGAGCGGACACTATTAGTCTTTTTAGACAAATATCAAACTGGGACCGGTGGATTGATGGATTACGGCATGGGACATTACAGCTGCAGGGGACCGGTAGAAGCCCCAGGTAAGTGTCTGTTTTAATCTTCAACCCCTTTAAGAATTTGGTTTCACTTTGCAGGGATAAATGAAAGGGTTAAACCTCAATGTTTCCAGCACGGGGAGAGCTACCTCAGAGGTCTCCTGCAGTCTATTCACAGCTGCTGATAAAACATTTCAGACCAGCTAAACAAGCACAGGATCACAGATCAGTGGATTTCTTCAGTAACCATGTCAAATAAAGACATCTTATTGCGTACTGTGCAAGAGTTCAGATCCGCTTTACGATTATGTGGGTTTATGCTTAAAGGAGTTTTCGCGAAAAAAGTAGGCAGTTAAAAAAAAAAAAAAATGTGACAGATGACAGGTTTTGGACCAGTCCATCTTTTTAAGGGGGATTCTCAGGGCTTTGTTTTCAACAGCATTTCCTGAACAACAGTTGCAAAATCTAACTGACATAATAGTGTGCAAGTGATTAGGGAGGCCGGCTGGTATCTTGCGATTTTGGCAGTTAAACTGCTGTTCAGGAAATGCTGTTGAAAACAAAGAAAGCCCTGAGAATCCCCCTTACAAAGATGGACTGGCCCAAAACCTGTCATCTGTCACATTTTTTAACTGCCTACTTTTTTAACAAAAGAACCCCTTTAAGAATAGGTTCTTTTTTTTGGGGTGGGGGGGGGGGGAGGGGGAGCTAAATGATGAAAGCACTACCACCAACAGTGGCTACTGGTGGTGACAAGGGTATATAAAAAAAAAAAAAAAAAAAAAAAAAAAAAAAAAAATTTCCTTGGAGAGGTATTGTGTAACCAAATGTGGATGTCTTAGCAACAGCGCATCAATGCAACATGTGATCACCACATCTACATCATTTAATCATGTTCTATAACAGTGCTCTGTTAACAGTCCATCACCTCAAACACTTCCGAGAGGCCTGCCCTCATCCACAAACCTCAATTAAAAATTGCAAAGCTCATGCATATATGCAGTTGAGTCAAGGCAGCCCCCTCCACTAAAACGCATTACACTTCCTGGATGTCATTTTCAAATCTGACATTGCTGATTCATCTACTCATGCACACAACAAGGACAATAGCATCCTCCTGGCGAGATTGCAGCAGCTGCAAACATCCAGACCTAGAATGGAAAAATTCACCTATAGATGTGTGCAGGAGAAAGATGAATGGATTCACCCTCTACAGCTCAAGGCTGTGCATTAGGGCCTGAAATGTTATGCTGGGAATACACGGTTCGTTTTTGCCTTCGTTTAAACCTTCGATTCGTTCGGTAAACGAATCGAGTGTTGAAAACGTATGTGAAAATAGTCATAATCTCATTATAGTTTCGATTAATAGACCCCAAAAACGAACGACTAGTGATCGAACATGTTTGATATTATCTCTCTTTATCCATCTAATCGAGCCATTGGTAGGCTTGATGGCTGTTCAGATCGATTATATATTCGTTTATGCTAGTCCGTCCCTGTAAAAAGGGATTTTCGTTTCGTTTCTTTGCAGCCTTCGATCATTGGAAAAACGAAACCATCAGAATCGGAAAAAAAAACGAAACCGTGGGTGGTGATATTAACCGTATGATCGATTATTTCGGGATCGAAAAGGACAAAAGGCACAATCGAAACGAAGGTTTAAACGAAGGCAAAAACGAACCGTGTATTCCCAGCATTACTCTGATGCAAGCGCTCACAAATTGTACACTGCTCAGATCCTGGTATTGCGGGAAGAAAAAATAAAAAGCTATTTTTAACGTAGTTCTGTACAGTTTCCTTTAAGTGCTGCTTACAGCAAACATAAAAATACGAAGCTTCTGCTACACTTATGAACAGTGTGACATTCATCTTAATATGCTGCAGTTCCTAAATTAGAAAGACAACACACCACCGGCATTTTGCTGGTGACATTTATAATGTAATGCTGAGTGTCAGCATGGTGTTTGAATAATCATGAGAAACTCAAGCATTCCACCAAGGAGTCAGAGTGAAAAGAAATCTGCAGCTTAACATCCACATAGGACATTATTTTCCACAATTAGATAGAACTGAGGCTAGGTTCACAGTGGTCAGTCGCATAATGCATACAATAGAGACTGGACATAGACTTTAAAGCAGGGCTGTGGAGTCGGAGTCGGAGTCGTGCAATTTTGGGTGCCTGGAGTCGGAGTCGGGAAAAAATGCACCGACTCCTAATGAATTTGTAACTGTAATTAAAATAGAAAATATGATAAAATGTTCTATTTCTCAGATAATAGTCACTAAAAATAATGTATATATGCACTATATATACAGTAATAGCTGTGCTTAGTCCACAAAAATGAAATAAACCAATCAAAATTAGTTACTTGTGCTGCTTCAATAAAGCAGTCCCCGTATTTTTAAGGTCAGATATACATATCTGATTGTGACTGTATATATGATGTGTACACAGGAATCTTATATATACTAAATAACATCTATGCTGTAAGAATAAAGCCTGATGTGTAGCCGTGTCACTAATAGAGATGGTCAATGAGATGGAAATAATTCTGCATTGATGCTGATTTATGCAAATGTACGCACTCCGTTTGCTGATGAAATCAAATAATTTGATATGTTAAAATTTGGTTTGGTGACTACAAATTAAAAGGGTAACAGACGGATGAAAAGTAAAGTTTTATACATACCTGGGGCTTCCTCCAGCCCCCTTCAGCCTAATCAGTCCCTCGCTGTCCTCCACCACCCGGATCTTCTGCTATGAGTCCTGGTAATTCAGCCAGTCAGTGCTGTCCGGCCGCATGCCGCTCCCACAGCCAGGAACATTCTGCACCTGCGCAATAGTGCTGCACAGGTGTAGTATGCTCCTGGCAGCGGAGTGTGTGCATGCGCACTACGCCCGACTGGCTCAAGTACCTGGACTCATAGCAGAAGATCCAGGTGGTGGAGGAGGACAACGAGGGACTGATTATCCTGAAGGCGGCTGGAGGAAGCCCCAGGTATGTATAAAACTTTAATTTCATCTGTCTCAGGTTTACTTTATTACACAGTAGTACTATACTCTACATATGCACTCCCCACAGAGCTGCAGGGAATACACTGAAAATGCTGTGCACATTGAACACAGAGGTGTTGTCTGTTTACAATCTCCTCATTCCCCTGCAGAGTACCTGCACATCATTCTTACATGTATCCAGACTTACATTGCCTAGGGCCTGATAGATGTTCTTTGTTCCGGTTTGTACCTTTTACAAGTACTCTTACCAAGGACTAGTTTTAGTCTAAAGGGAATAAATATAGTAGTCTACATATCCTTCTCACTTCAGTTGTCTTGTAAAATTCCTAAGCGTTGGCAGTTAAGAGACGAATCTCATGTTACATACTTTTAATCAACAAAATTGTAATATGCAAATTAGAGGAGTCGGAGTCGATGGATTTTTGAACCGACTCCACAGCCCTGCTTTAAAGTGCTATGAGATTCAGCATTTCCTTTGTTCATAGCCTTGAAATGTCACTTTTAAAATTTTTACCAACAATGGAGTAGGTTGATCCAGCACAAGTAGCAGATAGATGCGAGGGCTGGTTCACATTGGAAAAGGGCAGAGTCAGCGAACCTATGGCACGCCAACACTGCATGAACTGGTCGCAGAGTACTAGACGCTGCGCCAGTTTATAGCCCGCAGCCCCGCTCCAGCCCGTCGTCTCCCGGGAGGCAGAGCGGGGCTACGGGAAGATGGCATCCGAAGCCCTGTACTGGAGACCATTTGTGTCTCCAGTACAGGGCTTCGGGCGCCATCATCCCGTAGCCCTGCTCTCTGCCTGTCAGTGAGGGAGACTGCAGGAGGATTGTCCGGGGAGCTGCGCGCCAGAGGCCGGCCGGCAGAGGAGACTTCTGTCAGGTGAGTACATTCCTTTTTTGCAGGTGAAATGTTGCCCACTGCGTTTTTCTGCTGAAATGTTGCCCACATTGCGTTATTTTCTGCTGAAGTGTTACCAACATTGCGTTATTTTCTGCTGAAATGTTGCCCACATTGCATTTATTTTCTGGTGTCTGGGGTAACCGTTGCTGCATTTATTATTTAATGGTCATAGTTGGCTATATTTGCTGCTTTGGGGGTTACAGCGGGTATACTAATAAATAGCATTACACAGTTTCTGCACACCCATGATGCTAATCCTCGTTTCACCACATCATGGCGGAAACACTGCTTTCTTATGCCTTGCTTTTACATCATTAAGTTAGCTCCGCCCATACAATGTCATGGCCATGCCAATCTTTCGGTACCCCCCCCCCCCCCCCGGCACTCAGTGATAAATAAGTTGATGTTAGGTCGCAGTTTGGGCACTCGGCCTCTGAAAGGTTAGCCATCACTGCAATAGGGGTATGTGGAAACCGTGTTGGTCGCAGGGCTGTGGAGTCGGTACAAAAATAATCCGACTCCTCAGTTTATGAAACTACCAACTCAGACTCCCCAAAATGGCTCCGACTCCAACTCCTCAACTCCTTAGTCTAATACTTACCAGGGCTGTTGATTTGGTACAAAAATCATCTGACGTTTAGGAAACCACCGACTCAACTCAACTCAGACTCTGGGTACCCAAAATTGCTCTGACTGCTTGACTCCAACTCCACAGCCCTGGTTGGTCATCTGGCTCCCTAAATTGCAAAGAAGATTTGCAGCTTGCAAAGCCCTTTCTGTTCTCCATTGCAGCAGATGCAGTTCCACCACTGCAGCTTTGTCCTTTTGATTGACACCACCTGGCTTGCCTCCACGCCAAATGCCAACACTCCCCTGCTCACTCATTGGTGCAGGAGGAGGGAGTGTCAGAAAAGCCTGCCAATACCACCTGTTCCAACGCACACAATGAGGTAAGCGCGATAACAGAGCAGGCCCATCACATCAAATAAGTGACAGCGGGCTGAGTTTTGGTTATAGTAAAGGTGCCCACATACTTGATTTTGAAGTTAGATTCTCTGCATATTCAATAGATTTGAAGTCAACATTTTGAGTGCTTCAAAATCGTATAATTTACACTGGCCCAACAGATTTACACCCAATAGCCCATTCTGAAAGGGGTAGTTGGATACTTTAAACCTCTGCTTCAATGCAAATCTAACGCTAGATACACACCATTACATTTTCTGTTAGATTTACCTGCCATATAGATTTTTCCAACATGTTGGAAAAAATCTGGCATGTAAATCTAACAGAAAATGGTATGGTGTGTACCTAGCATAAAGGGATTGCCAGATGGTACAATTCTCGTTTCAAAACCCGATTGGGTAATTATAGCAAAGGTATACTCCTGCTGCATCTCATTTAGGGCCAGGAACTCCCTGCATAAACCTGTGCTGGGTAGGGATGGCAATGTTAGAACTCATGGAGAAGCATGTGATCAGTTTGATCTGATAGATTTGTAAGGTTTTGATTTGCTGTGAAGACTTCCTGATTTAACACATGATCATGGCTGGCAAATCATACTTGCATATGTATCACCTGACCAAACTGATCACATGCTTCTTCACTAGTTCTTGCCATACCTAGTGTAGGGTGAACATCAGTTAAGGATAAAAATTCTGCTCCAAGAGATTTATGATGTATAGCCCTGACCTGGAGAAGACATACCTCTGTATAGGTAACTATATCCAGGTTGGCCTTACTAGAAATCCAGTGAATAGTCAACATTGTGGCACCCAGGGATGTGGAGTCGGAGTAATTTACCTGGAGTTGGAGTCGGTGGTTTCATAAACTGAGGAGTCAGATGATTTTTGTACCAAATCCTTAGTTCTGGCAAGTATTAGACTAAGGAGTCAGTCATTTTGGGTACCTGGAGTCGGAGGTTTCAAAAACTGAGGAGTCGGAGTTGAAGTCAGAGGATTTTTGTAACGACTCCACAGCCCTGATTGTGGCACCTACACTTTAGCATTGCCGTGAGACAGTAATCTGCACAACACACTGTACTATCAATCATGAACTGTTGCATGTCCAGATGTCCTCCTCCTAGTGATAGAGCCAAGTCCATAAAAACAACTGTATTTAGATTGCAAGCTCTAATGAGCAGGCCCTCTTAGGTAGTTTATTTCTGAACGGTTAATGGGTTTGCTGCTCTTTGAAGCTTCACAGTGCTGAGTAACATTTTGGCAGGTTATACACACACTTAGCATTATTAATAAGTAATCAGCAAAGGGTTTGGCTTTTGACAGCCGTGGTTCAGGGAATGCAGTGCCAGCCAGTAACTCTGCAGGGGCACCAATGTGGCAGGCAGATTGGGATAACGACATCTGCGCCAATCAATCCATAACCGCTAGTGATCTTAATGGGTGATGCTCAAAGTAAATTACTTTTTTATGGCGTGGTCGCTGCTGCAGCAGCTTCTCCCATTAGCTGCCCGAATCTGCTGGGATTTGTATAGCAAGAAGCTATGAAAGTGAGGAATAACATACATTTCTCTTTGAGCATCACCCATTAAGATCACTAGCAGTTATAGTACCACAATTGCTATGCGATTTTTGTGCGCTCCCATAGAGTATCACCTAAACACAATTGCAGGAAAAATGCAGCACTTAGGTAAAAACTTGCCACAGTAGGAAAGAGGCACCGCCCTTAGGGCTCTTTCACACTAGAGGCTGCGGTAGAAGAGGCTGAAAGTCAGCCTTTTGCTTAACGCCAATACATAGCGTTTTCAAAGCGTTTTTTTAATAGCGTTTTACAGCTCATATGAAAACGTCTTTTTTTCTATAAAAATAAGTGAACAAGTCAGCTGTAAAACGCTTTGAAAACGCTGAAGTTGGCGGTTTCCATTGACTATCATTGAAACGCCAACAGCCAACTTCGGCTGTAAACAGCCCTGAAAAAGCTCCTGGGAGCGTTGAAACGCAACGCTCCAAAACGCCGAGTTAGATGTGAAAGGTAAAATGATAGTCTATGGACTTTCATTTTACCTTAGAAAACGCCAACTTCGGCTGTGGCGTTAAACCGCCGAAAAAGTCCTCTGGTGTGAAAGGGCCCTAAGTGATCACGGTTCTTTTGCGATTCCCAGAATCCCTAAAAATTGCACCACATTTTATTTTCTGATCAGAAATTGCACAGCGCGAAAGGTCTCTAAACCCAAAACACAGGAGGCTATTTCTAACAACCAGGATATGATTATGAACAGTGTACAAAAGCAAAGTGGGAAACATACTTTGTTCATGGTGCAAATATGCCTCCTACAGCAGTACAGTTTGCTTCCTCTCTGGATACGGCTGGTGGGTGGGTCAGGTGTGACCATGTGACATTCAAAAGCAGGACGTATAGTAGCTCAGTTACATTTCTCAGTAACCCTGCATTACCTCGGAAAACCACTAGGGAGCGGACTGTCATAGGGAGTAGGTAACGACCGACTGAAGACCACAATGTGCTAACTGAAAACTTGGCAGACAATAGAGGTCTGAAGCCTGCATGGGTAGGTGTGCAGCTATAGGCAAACACGGCTCTGACATGAACTGACTACAGCTTGAACAAATCTGAACTAGATCAGGGGACAAAGGTTTGCATTTTTACAACATTTCATATTAGAACATCCTGAGGTGGCTTAAACAGTGGATAGCCCATGTTCAGCCATAATCATAAACTAGCTTTTTTTTTTTTTTTTAAATCTCAATGGATAGCCAATGTTTAGCTATAGTCCTACTCACTAGCTTGGTTTAAATCCGAAGAAAGTTAAAGGAATACTGTAGGGGGTTCGGGAGAAAATGAGTTGAACTTACCCAGGGCTTCCAATGGTCCCCCGTAGACATCCTATGCCTGCGCAACCACTCACCGATGCTCTGGCCCCGCCTCCGGTTCACTTCTGTATTTTCAGACTTTAGAGGCTGAAAACCAACTATGTCTGCGTTGCCGTGTCCTCGCTCCCGCGGATGTCACCAGGAGCATACTGCACAGGCACAGACCATACTTGGCTTGCGCAGTACGCTCCTGGTGACATCAGCAGGAGCGAGGACACGGCAACACAGGTGCAGTGGTTTTCAGACTTTAAAGCCTGAAATTCCAGAAATGAACCAGAGGCGGGGCCGGAGCATCAGTGAGTGGCTGCGCGGGCACAGTATGTCTGCGGCGGACCATTATAAGCCCCGGGTAAGTTCAACTCATTTTCCCCCGACCCCCTACAGTGTTCCTTTAAGACTCAAGTTTGTTGCATTCAACTGCAAAAGTAAATATCTGAATTAAAAAAAAAAAAAAAAAAAAAAAAAAAAAAAAAAAAAAAAGTCCTGTTATATTAGGATAGGATCCAGGCAAATGTTGCCAACTTGCCTTAACAGACTTCTTTATAGAAAAGATACTAATGCAATTCTGCATTACTAGATCAGTGAATTCCTAGTCCCCATTTCCATCTCCATGGTGGAACTAGCAACTGAATTCTGTGGCTCGTTGCCAAAAACTAATCGATGTGAAAGCACATTTTCTATGGTCCAAAAAGACCACTCGATTGCCTCTCCAGCTTGAAGAAGTTTGAATACTTAAAGAGAACCCGAGGTGGGTTTGAAGAATATTATCTGCATACAGAGGCTGGATCTGCCTATACAGCCCAGCCTCTGTTGCTATCCCAAACCCCCCTAAGGTCCCCCTGCACTCTGCACTCATAAATCACAGCCACGCTGCTGACAAACAGCTCTTCAGAGCTGGCTGTGTTTATCTCTATAGTGTCAATCTGCTGCTCTCCCCGCCTCCTGCAGAACTCCAGTTCCCGCCTGCATCCCTTCCCTCCCTGCTGTTTGGAGGGAAGGGACGAGGGCAGGGACCAGAGCTATGCAGGAGGCGGGGAGCAGCTGAGACTGACACTACAGATGTTAACAGCCTCACAGCAAGGCTGTGATTTATGAGGGATTGCAGAGTGCAGGGGGACCTTAGTGGGGTTTGGGATAGCAACAGGCTGGGCTGTATAGGCAGATCCAGCCTCTGTATGCAGATAACATTCTTTAAACACACCTCGGGTTCTCTTTAAATATATAGTTTGAGGCCCCTTTTCCAAGTTTATGCAGATATCCCCTTTTCCAAGTTTGTCCCCAGATCTCCTCTGAAGGCTACAGAGGTACTCCGGTCTCCAAGTAGTTAGACAAGTGGCACTGTCTGTGCTCACGCGCAGCACAGAGTCGCTAGCCTTCAGAATTACTCAGAGACCCAAGTACTTGTCCGCCGGAGACACAGCCGGTGGGAAAATTGAATAAGGGACAGTAGGGGAACGAGGAGAACGAGAGAGGACCAGGGAGGTACTATAGCAGGGGTAGGGAACCTATGGCTTGGGAGCCAGATGTGGCTCTTTTGATGCCTACATCTGGCTCACAGTTAGGGGTTGATTCACTAAACTACACTGCTCAAGCAGCACAGCTTAATGTGACAGCACAAGTAAAAATTTTTAAAGTAGTTATGCTACTGCTGTAGCGTGCAATACTAACTTACTCGCGCTTCGCCCAAAACTAACGGCCACTCCAATTGTCCCACCCTAGACCCTGTCAGGTCCAGTGACTTTGTAGGACGAGATCCCCACACTTTGATTGGCCCAATAGGCTGCCTGTCACTTGACAAGCAGCCTATTGGGCCAAAATGCAGGGATCTCGTTCTACAAAGTGAATCAACCCCCAAGTCAGCTAGCTAATTGTACAAGCTGTTAGTCAGTATTTCTCCTCTCTGGCACTCGGGAAAATTGCTGATGTTGATTAAACCTAAGAGAATCTGAAGACTTGTCTGACACGTCCGCTGCCCAGAGGATCAACTGTATACCTATCTCTATGGCAACAGGGACGTGAGCCCACTGCTGCGCATGAACCCTGTGCCAGTTTGAAACACATTGTATGGCTCTCACGGAATTCTATTTTAAAATATTGTTTATGGCTCAGCCAAAAAGGTTACTGACCCCTGGCCTATAGGATCCAGAGCCTTCCCTCTCCATAGGCAAGTATCAAACGTGAAAAGCATTTCCGCAGGAAATAGATCAAGCGTAGCTCCTGTATTTGATTAGTCTATTTTCAAGCCGCATATTTGCAGCAACTGAATTACTAGAATCTCGCTGACTATCCCCACATACATTCTCGCTCATAAGAAGCCAAATATTATCAACTATTAGAAAGGCAAGCTTGTTTATAGGTTTGTATTCTGTAAAATGAATGTGCGGTTGGCATTTTATAAACCAGTAAAAAGTCACTGCACTGACAGATAAAACCGAGTGTAAAACTATTCAGTGGTGCTCTTCTGACAGTAAAAAAAAAAGGCAACTATAGTACCTAACGCAGAAGCAAGGCAGCATGGGGATGCTGGTGTCCGGAACTCATAAGCAGCAGCATTGTCTTGAGTTGGCCAACACAGGGGAGAGCCTGATAAAACTATGCCCACAGCAGAGGTTTGGATCATGTGAGTGAGCAGTTTTAATATACCTGTACAAGAAACTTGTGAATAGATTACACTATGGGGGGGGTGCATTTTATCTATTTTTTACATGCTGCGGTTCTCACTGGCAACTCCCACCCACTCTTACGTATATATACACCAATAAAAGTCAACCAAGAACGACAACCAATTGTTTAGTGTGTGTACAACGCATGACCAATTTTGCGCAACAGTCCAACATGTTGGTTCCTTAAAGCAGGAGGAGGATTAGCTACACTATGCCCCCAGTATAGCTAGTATAGTGCCCCCAGTATAGCTAGTATAGTGCCCCCAGTATAGCTAGTATAGTGCCCCAGCATAGCTAGGCTTCCTGTAGCGGCGATGCTATGGGAACCGCTCTCCGCCTCATCACAGACAGCAGCCATGAAGAGCGAGCAGGACGGGAATAGAAGAAGCGGCGCCGGCTAAGGTAATAGTGGCGGCCGCACGGGGGGGGGGGGGGGGGGTTCTTGGGTATGGGAATCCACATGGCTCGCATACAAGCCGACCCCCTAACTTTTGACCCACTTTTGGGGGGTCAAAATCTCTGCTTGTATGCGAGTATATGCGGTAATTTTATATAATAAATGAAGAGAATTCTGTTCCTGGTGGGAACCATATCTTTTGCCCACAGTTTGAGTCAACCACCTACTGCAGACTTCCCATATCACTACCTCCCACCTTAACCCCATCCCTTCGGATTTACTCCAGCCTCATTACCCTGTTTAACCTCTCCCTATCCACAAGCACCTTCCCCTCAGACTTCAAGCAGGCCACTGTACTACCCCTGCTCAAGAAACCCTCCCTCGATCCCTCGCTGCCCTCCAACTACCGCCCTATCTCCCTCCTCCCCTTTGCATCAAAACTCCTTGAAGTTAAATTCCGCCTGCTGGCAATGTGCTTTTGATTAAGCTGGTTTGGGGGTGTGGCAATGCCTGCCCCCTCTGAATTACCCACCAATGACAGTCCACCTCCTCCTAGGAGGATTTTGAGCTTTAAAACACTATAACTCAAACTATACAGGTCATATGTAGGTGGATAGCAGATGCCCTCCAAGCAGTGCCAGGGTGGCTAGCTCTTCCATGGACCCCTGTGGAGCTAGCTTCCTTTGGCTTCCCTTGGAGGAAAGGACCGTTTGGTGTATTCATCTAAGGGTGACCAGCTACAACAACCTTTGATGTATTACACCAGGATTCTGGCTAGGGTTTCACATCTCTGTGTCATGGGCCAGCAAGGAATTCTTTAGTTTGAACAGTTAATTAAAACAACCATGTCATTTTGCTCTGCGGAACGATACAGAATCGCTAATACTCAACTTCCGTATCATTCATGACAGTACACACCTAGCCGCTCACTCCGCTCATCCAATGAACTGCGCCTGACCGCCCCCCGCATCACCCAGTTCCATGCACACCTCCAGGACTCCTCAAGAGCTGCTCCAACACTATGGAACTTCCTACCTCCACCCATTAGGGCAGACCCTTCAACATCTTCAAGAAGGCCCTCAAAACTCACCTTTTCACTCTGGCCTACCACCCCTCACAAGTGCTCTAAACCCACAGCTGATCTCCAGTCCCTACCTTTCCCTCTAGATTGTAAGCCTTCGAGCAGGGTCATCCTCCTTTTGTGTCCTACCTGATCATGCACCTCCATTACTGTGCACCCATGCCATGCATCTGATTGAACCTAACTTGTCTTATCTCCATGCTCCCCTCCAGTGACTGACTAAGCATTACCTTGTACTCATACTGTGCTGCGTGATCTAGTTTTTCTTGTTTTCCAGTATTGTCGTATTGCTGTAAGTCACCCCTAAATATTGTCTGTAACCTAAACTAATGTCCAGTGCTGTGTAATCTGTTGGCGCTTTATAAATAACCGATGTCATTTCTTCCCTTAACATTTTTTTCCTTTTCTCCTACAAATCGCTGAGTCACCTCAGCCTTGCTTGTAAACACAAGTTAGCAGAGGATCAGGTTTCAGCTAGGCGGGGAAATAAAGGGAAGAGGAGGAATATATTATAGATAAAAAGAACCCCCAGCATGCAACTGAATGGCAATGGCTATTAAAGCGCCAGTGCCCCTAAGGTATGTGATCACTCCAAACCATAAGAGCAGAAAAAGTTTTGAATGCAGGATTAGCATATTTATCACTTAAAGTGGACCCAAATTAAAAATACAAGATTTCAGAAATAAAATCTATTTTCTAAATAATAATAAATAGCAGCCTTTTTTCAGCTGCATGATGAGAAATTAAAATATTTTACATTTATTGGAGGAACCCCTCCCTTCCTTTCATATTGCCGGACAGAATCCGGCAGACAGGTGAAGTAGATGGTGTCCAGCAAAGGAGGAATTACTAATGGCTGCCACCTGTATAACCCTTGTTGTGAAAAAAGAGAATGGTGAAAAGCATGCACTGAAATGCTCATAGGCTTGAAGGAGTGTTTATCTTTTTATGTGTCAGAGTGGTGCAACTAAATATTTTGAATTTTAAAAAAAAATTTGGTTTGGGTCCGCTTTAATCCACTCAGACCAGTTTGTTGAAATTAGATTTTTATGCTGACAATTTTAATAACCCCAGATCACAATCATTTGCCTGAAAGCTAGTGAACCAACTGTACAGCATCATTCCCCGATTTGTGGCCTAAGGGATGGTTTCCCCAGTCAGACAGGTGACAGCCATCACATGTGTACTTGCCTTTACAGGGCCTGCCCAAATTTACTGATTCTATTTGACCTGTGCGGTGCCCAATGGGCTAGTAAGTAAATAGAATGGCTTCAATGCAAGGCTCAGAGGGGTGAATACAGCTGCATTCATGTGCTAAAGGTAGAGCGGCTAGTAAGGGGACAGCAATCCCTGCATCAAAACGTTAGGATAGATTTGGAGTGGGGGACCTTTGTTTAGTGATTTGTACATGAATATCAAACTGTTTGAGATACAGTAATAACGATTTTATCATGGCTTGAAAACTCAGGGCCACTATATAAATTTGGTGGTTTACTATAGCGAAGGTTGATCAAACAAACAAAACATTTTAATAAGTGCTGCCACCTTGTAATTTTTTGGCACGCTCCTGTTCCAAACAAACAAAACAGATGTTTTGAACTACATACACAATTATACAGTAGATCACGTAAATCACACTACATACACAGACTTGTGTAGTCAGTACAGTAATTGTTTGGCAACTCATGTTGTAAGGTTTTTTTTTTTAATACCATAGAATTCCCCAGGTTTATTAAAACAACAACTCAACATTCAAGGTATCCCACCACTGCCAAAGCTCAGCAAATATAAAGCTTTGAGGACTATCTGCCTTCGAGAATGAAGCATCACTGGCTAGGAATCAAACATTCTACCCCATTAGCCATCCAGACCACATAGCAACATGAATGTGGATGATGTAACGTTCTGGGTCTAAAATTGGGCAAATGAGTCAGTACAGAGGACCTTGCTGATTTCCTTGTATGTAATTAGTACTCTCAATAGCATTAGGCTGTGGAGATCAAGCAATTTTTGGGTACCCGCGGTTTCATTAAACAGAAGTGTTGGATTATTTTGTACCCCCTCCAAGTGATGGAATCAGAGTTGGTGGTTTCATAAACTGAGGAGATTTAGTTGGATGATTTTTTGTTGTACCAACTCCACAGCCCTGATTTCTGAACCAGGGTAGCAGGCAACAGAATATTCTAAGTGGATACACAGATCTGCAGAGAATGTACATGTAGAAGTTAACAGTTCAGTATTATCCACATTAGGTTTTACTAACATTAAAGCCCAATGTAATGCATCAAATTTAGTTTTAAAACTATAAGGAAATAGTTCTGTGTTATTGTTAAAACAAACTCATTTCAGCGTAAAGAAAATTAATCTACTTTTTGTAATACACTACAACCCAGATTAAACTGTATGCATGAATGTCAGGTCACATAATGGCTCAGCTTGACTTCAGGCTAGCAAAACTACGCTGGGAAGAGAAGTACTTTGTCATGACTATCTGTGAAATACGACATTTTAGCATGCTGTATATTTCTGTAAGTCTGCACATTTTTGCTGATCCTATTTATAGCAGTCTTGGATTCTGGGCTCAAATAAAACAAATATGTAGTCATTTTGTGTAATTAACACTTCAATCTACAACACATGTACCATACAGCACTGTTTTAGCTCAATTCCCAATAAGACATGCAAAATACATGAAATCCCTAGCTGAAGACCAGGTGTTGCCCAGGTATGTATTTGGTTGTTGGGTCTGGTCACTTTTCCTAACCTGACAGTCAGTCAATGACCAAGTTTGTGAGCTTCGGGTTGCTGGACATCAATTTGAGAATGGACGCAGTTGAATGTTCCTATTAAAATCAAACACATGTAATTGGCTGTTTATGGCTCCGTTCCCTTTTCACCCAATTACCGACTGTAGCAGGTTTGAGGCCTCTGCAATTAACAGTGTAAGAATGGCAGCAGTTTAAATATTCCCCTTAAAAATCAATAGGTGAAAGTTGATTGGCTGTTGTAGGCACCACCCACTTTCCAGATTATTAACCACTTCACAACTGAGGGGTTTTCCCCCTTCAGCATTCGAGCAATTTTCTCCTTTCAGCGCTCCTTACATTAATTCGCCTATAACTTTATCATTACTTATCACAATTAAATGAACTAGATCTTGTTTTTTTCACCACCAATTAGGCTTTCTTTAGGTGGGACACTATGCCAAGAATTATTTTATTCTAAATGTGTTTTAATGGGAAAATAGGAAAACATTTGGAAAAAAAAAATTGTTTTCCGCCATTATAGTTTTTAAATAATGCATGCTACTATAATTAAAATCCATGTAACTTATATGCCCATTTGTCCCAGTTATTACACCGTTTAAATTATGTCCCTATCACAATGTTTGGCGCCAATATTTTATTTGCAAATAAAGGTGCATTTTTTTCAGTTATGCATCTATCCCTAATTACAAGCCCATCATTTATAAAGTAACAGTGTTATACCCTCTTGATATAAATATTTAAAGATTTCAGTCCCTAAGGTAACTATTTAATTTTTTTTTAATTTATTTTAATATATTACAAAAAAAAATATTGGTAACAATTGGAGAGTGTGGGAGTTAATCAGTTAAAATTAATAGTGAAAATAACGTATTTGTATGTGAAAAATGTTTTTGGGTGTAGTATTACTTTTTGGCCACATTTTTTTTTGCAGCCGTCCTACAAGCGTCAGAAGGACGCTTGCAGGAAGGGAGGCTGGGAAACTGAGTTTTTTCACAATGATCGCGCTGCTTCTCACAGAAGCATGCCGATCATTGCGGGGGCAGAGATCAACGAACAGGAATGGATTTTCCTGTTCATTGATCTCCGAGCGGGCGGCGGCGTGCATGATCGCAGGAGTGCGCGCACATGCGAGCGGGAGCGCGGACAGCGGCGGCGGCGGGGGGTGCGTATATCTACGCTCCGGGCGGGGAACTCAAGTCCAAAGGAGCGTAGATATACTGTACCCGAAGTGGTTAATACCAGTCACCCAGTGACCAAGTGTGCCAAGTTTAAGGACCCTGCGATTAACAGTCTGAGGCTCCCTGCACACTGAAAATCCAACTTGCGATTCCTAATCATATTTTCCCTGGAAGCTATCAAAAGAAAAAACTAACAAAAAACCAAAAATGCAGCACCGATTAAAAATTGAAATTGCATGTAATGTGCAAGAGGCCTAAGGCCACATACAGACATCAGACCATAGTCTTTGGAAAATGAAAGATCACAGACCAATCTTACCACCCTTCATGTAGTATAAGAGCCATACTCTACACAGTCTTTTCTATGGAGCTGAACTCCACATCAGGAAAAAAATCTTGGCAAGATGCTGCACACACAGATGCTGTACAGACACAAAAGATCAGTATCTGCAAAAGATCTGTTCCTGCCAAAAATCCATTCCTGCAAATTGCAATGATAGTCTATGAGATCTGCAGATCATCATACACACATGATTTAACTGACATTCATCTGCAGATCTGCAGCTCTGAAAATCCATCCTGGTGGATCTGATCTGCAGATGAATGTCAGTTAAATCATGTGTGTATGATGATCTGCAGATCTCATAGACTATCATTGCAATTTGCAGGAATGGATTTTTGGCAGGAACAGATCTTTTGCAGATACTGATCTTTTGTGTCTGTACAGCATCTGTGTGTGCAGCATCTTGCAAAGATTTTTTTCCTGATGTGGAGTTCAGCTTCATAGAAAAGACTGTGTAGAGTATGGCTCTCATACTACATGAAGGGTGGTAAGATTGGTCTGTGATCTTTCATTTTCCAAAGACTATGGTCTGATGTCTGTATGTGGCCTTAGAATTACTGCAGTTTACATTTTCCCATTTAAAATGAATGGCTGAAATGTGATTGGCTGTTTTATGCTCAGCCCACTTCTCCTGAATTTACCTCAGTCACCAATTGACCAACTGTGCCAAATTTTAGGACTGGCTTTATTGCTGTGAATGGCAGCCTACTAAAATTTTCTTATAGACATGAATGGGTGAAATCTGATTGGCTGTTGTGGTTCTGCTCAGGTGTGCAGGGAAGGGAGGGGGGGAATTGAAACCCCCCAGATCATATCATCTTAGGCAGTAAGGGAACGGTATATATAGAGTTTCATTGAAATAGGTCAAGGAATTTGAGTGATCGTGGCACACACATAGATCGAGCCATTACGCGGCCATTGGTCCCCAAGCATTGCTTAAACATATATAAACCAAATTATGCAGCGTGCCCTCTGTCTGCCCTCCACCTCATTACCCAACACAAAGCAGTCATTTACACTGCTCTATATAGAAAACCATATCCACAATGTAATTACAATGCAGAACCCCCCAGCACGCATTGTTACCAGGATTACCAGGAATTAAACACAGGATGTACATTGGAGCAATCAGTGCGTCAGCAATGAGGAAATGCCTATTAGATGTATGCTGCAGCGAGCCACTGATCCATGCAAAGTAAATATCTTTCAGAATTACAGACATTTCAAATGAGGCAGAGGAAGGTGTAACGTGCCCGGTGAGCAGACTACAGCAAACACTTCACTTTCCCAGAAGCCTTCAGCGCTTCCTCATTTATCTGCTACAACATGAACTTATCACAGTGACACAAACACCTGCAAGTGACAAATGTGTTTATAGCTTTAATCTGTGCAAATGATCTGACACAGATTTCATTGCCTGAGAAAATGGTTCATAAGGTCTGAGGCAAAAATCTAGCATTAGAACACACCATTTAGCAATCCACCATACCAGATAACTAAACTATCAGCACAAAGAACTACAACTGCTCAGCTTGGCTGGAGGCTCACCCCTACTCGCCATTCTGCATACAGCAGTTACAGCCAAACATCACGTCTATAGCACCCATTACTAAAGTAAACCCCTAAAAAACATTAGGGTTGGATAAAACTGACATAATATTCAATAAAAATGTTTTTTCCTACTTTTTATTACCCAGTAAGAGTTACTTGCACACAAAAGCAAATATGTTTACAAATTCCCAAAGTACAGTTCCTCTGCTCTGAAAGCTGCCATTGCATTTTATTGCATAGCTGCTGTATTTACAGTACATATTAAAAACCAGTAATGGGAGAAAAAACCCTCTGGGGATACTTACCTCAGGAGGGTGAAGTTTCTGGAATGTCCAAACTGTGCGATTCCACGGTAGCAGTGCCAGGTACTATGTATCCTGTAGTTTGCCGGTGCCGAGCCTCGACCGGATTGCTCACACGGTCTCCTAGTGCCACCCAAAATAAATCATGAGGCCATGATTATGCACCTGATGAAGGATTTTCCGTAACATGTAGTGCTTCTGTTTCTTAATACAAGCATATTTGCACCCAGTGGTGTGCCGCCTCATGATTTATTTTGGGTGAAGTTTCTGGAACCTAACGAGGCTTTCCTCGTCTTTGTCCTCTGTCCCTCCATTCAAGTACTATGGCCCCTCCGAAGTGTGGTGAGGTAGGTAAATAATTATTTACTTACCACGATCCTTCACAGGCGCACTAGCCACTCTTCATTCGGGTTAAGGTGGAAATAGCCGAACACGACTGAATCACTCTACTGCGCAGGTGCGAGTCCTTTTCCGCCTGCGCAGTAGAGCGGATGCGATTGGGTTTGACCATTTCCGCCCAGCACAAATGAAGAGCTGCTGCTGCACCTCGGCTGGATCCCGGCAAGGTAAATAAATCCTTGATTGTCAAGCTTGTCGGGGGTGGGGGGGGGGGGGGGAATACAGGGGAGCCAGCGCTGGATTCCTGTTATCTACAAAGGTTGGGATCCTGAGGCTTCTCCCCCTCACTCCCGGAGGAAAGTATCCATCAGAGGGGGTTTCGTTAATTACAGAGTCTTTTTAAAATCCATCTAGTGATCACTTCTCAGCTTAGTACAGCTCCGTTTTGGCAGTTTGCTGATTTTTACTACATTTATCTGACAAAGGCATGTACGGTAAACAAAATATATACGATTCCCATTCATGGATGCAGCCAGAAGCTTTCTACTGAAGCAAGGAGCTTTCCATTGAAGAACAAAGTGCTGTGTTTAACTGTTTGAATGCTGTTCTGCTATAATGGTTTCGTGGTAGTATATGTTATGCTGTAAATATTCTTAGAACAAAAAGGAAATGCCGAGTTTCATACCACTTTAACCTTTGTGATCATTGTGAGACAATTCCTAGTGTCTGAACTACAAGTGTACAGCTGTACCGACAGAAGCTGGGACAACTTATAGGAGCTGCACCCTGTGGGAATCTGTCATGAGCGTAATGCAAGACCCACTAGGAGTGTGAGTGTATACACACGATTTCCAAAGTGATTTAAAGGGGTGTGATTATGAACCTGCACTCCAAATGGAATTGCTCAGAAAATGCTGCATTCAGAAAATGTGCAAATGTTGCAGTGGAATCACTGATATAGACCAGCTTTTTGAATCGCCGGCGATTTCTCCAAATCATAGTATTTTTATAGGACTTTTCCTAATGAGGCTTCCCCCATCCCAGCGATCCAGTGCTGGAAGGCCCTGAACACCAGGGAAGTGAGTGTTTACCTACCGCGATCCAGCACAGGCACATTAGTGGCTTTTAGATCAGGCAGAAACAGCCGAGCCCCATCAGGTCTGCTCTACGGCACAGTTGACTTGCGTCTGCACTGTGAACACACAGGAAGCCTCATCAGGAGGCTTCCCCCCCCCCCAGGCTAGTATCCCCCAGAGGTGTTTTTTCCCCCTTACAGTTTAACTTTAAAGCTGTTCAGAGAAGAAACCCCTCTGATAGTTGAAGAAAGTTGCATAGAGCAGGGGCTGCATGGGATAAGACCCATGTACAAAATGTTTTTTTGCATCCTGAGAATAATGAGACTTGTCTTATTTGCAGTCGGTGCATGGAGGGGGGCATAGAGATCCAATAGACCCGGTCATGTACTTGGGTCCCATGTGGTTTAGAACAGTAGATATAAACCCCTACAATAAAGCCCATATGCTATGGTAAATCCTTCACACAATATGCTTTTTTTTTCTGTGGCAGAATTAATCTCCCCTCCCCACTGTTGTGTCTCACTCCGCAAGCTTCACGTGGCAATCAATAGCATAATATTTATAGCAATATGTATTGTGTATTTTCCTCAGTCATGTTGCGAGAACATCTGCACATTCCCTTCATTGTCCGCATGAGCGCTCCACAATCAGAGCTTTATCAGGATTGGAATGGCAGGTGGAGATATTTAGTCCAATTGCTTTTTCTTCTTAGTGTGTAGCCTGGTAAGGTGCTCCTTAGGACAATGCAACACTTACTCAAGCTGTAGCCCCACTGAGAAGCAAAGCAGGGCTGTGGAGTCTGTAAAATAATTATCCAACTCAGTTTATGAAACCACCGACTCCAGCTAACCAAAAATTGCGCCAACTCCGACTCCCCATACCTACAGTATAGGTCTACACTTTCCAAACACATCACAGATTTCAGTCAATAACAGGAACCCTCCAATGAACGCAATATATAATAAATGACATCTCTGCTGTAAGAATAAATGTCGATGTGTAGTTGTGTCACTAATGGGGATAGTCAATGAGATGCAAATAATTCTGTGTTGATGCAGGCTTATGCAAATTTTGTATGTGGAAGGGCCACCCATGCATGACTTCAGTTGGGAGGCTGGAGGAAGCCCTATTTTCTCTGTTCAGGGTCCCCTTTAACAGCTACTCTACAGCAATATCCTAAAGCTGAGTACACACGTACGATAACGATCGTTCAAAAACGAACGATAACGACAATCGGAACGATAATCGTGCGTTCAAAAAGTGTGAACGATCGTTTTTGTGAACGATAACGATCGTTATCGTTCAATCGGACCGATCCAACCCGGCGGATTTTTTCGAAAGATAATCGTTCAATCGTTGCAGTGTGTACAAAGATCGTCCGATAACGCATGTTCTTATTGCCTGTCATAACGTCACTTCCGTTTGCGCACGCATTTTTTTATCGTTCGTCGTTCAGTACTTTATACTTATATCGTTCACGTGTGTACACAATCGTTCATTACGAACGATCTTTTCAGTCTAATTTGAATATCGTGTAAACGTCACGAATCGTTCGGAACGAACGATCTTTATCGGACGTGTATACGAACCTTAAGTTTAGTTAAAATGCATCTCTGGTGTATATTAACTTTTAAGCATTAGTGTACTTCTGAGTTTGAGTGTCCCAACACATTGTCTGTTTAACAAGATTCACTGAATCCCTGTATCAGCTGGGTTTCAGTGCACAGATCTGCCCCCTTACAGAAAATGGCCAGGCTACAACAACGTAACCCAGCAGAAATGGGGCTCCAGTGTATCGGATTATACAGACAACATATACTGGGGCATTTAGGTTAAAAATGACAGGCCAGGATAGTTTACAGGGTGATGTGTCTGCTTCCTGGCTACAAGATTTTTGTTGCCAAATGCAGATGCCATCTTAACAAAGCTTTAAAGAGAACCAGAGGTGGGTTTTAAGAATGCTATTAGGACACAGAGTCTGGTTCTGCATACAATGACCAGCCTCTGTAACTATACTGTGCCCTCCAGGCCCCCCCCCCCCCCTGCGCTCTGCTGTCCCCCAGAAAACCGCCGTGCTAGTGAAATGCAGCTTGTTTCTAGCCTGCTGTCTTTCCGACACTCCCCTGCCTCCTCTATAGCACCGCTCCTCCGCCTGCGTCCCTTCCCTCCAATCGGCTTACGGAGGTGGGGAGGGAAGTGACGCAGGCGGGGAGCGGCGCTATAGAGGAGGCAGGGGAGCGGCGGTAAATGACAGCCTGGACGTAAACAGTCAGCTGGCGACAAGCTGAATGTTGCTAGCACAGCGTTTTTCTGGGGGACAGCAGAGCGCAGGGGACCCCGCCTGCGTCCCTTCACTCCCCACCTCCGTAAGCCGATTAGAGGGAAGGGACGCAGGCAGGGAGCGAAGCTATATAGAGGAGGTGGGGAGCAGCTGTAAATGACAGCCTGGATGTAAACAGCCGGATAGCGACGAGCTGCATTTCGCTAGCACAGCATTTTTCTGGGGGACAGCAGAGCACGGGGGGGGGGGGGGGGGGGCTGGAGGGCACAGCATAGTAACAGAGGCTGGTCATTGTATGCAGAACCAGCCTCTGTGTCCTAATAGCATTCTTAAAACCCACCTCTGGTTCTCTAACGGGCGACTCAGATTATAAGAATATGGAGGCTGCCATTTATTTCAGTTTAAACAATATCAGTTGCCTGGCAGCCTTGCTGGTCTGTTTGGCTGCAGTAGTGTGAATTATACCAGAAATAAACATGCATCTTGTCTGATCTGACAATGTCAGAAACTCTTGATCTGCTGCATGCTTTTTCAGGGTCTATGGCTAAAAGTATTAGATGCAGAGGATCAGCAGGCTAGCCAGGTAACTGGTATTATTTAAAAGGTTATTAAAGAGAACCCGAGGTGGGTTTGAAGAATATTATCTGCATACAGAGGCTGGATCTGCCTATACAGCCCAGCTTCTGTTGCTATCCCAAACTCCCCTAAGGTCCCCCTGCACTCTGCAATCCCTCATAAATCACAGCCACGCTGATGACAAACAGCTTGTCAGAGCTGGCTGTGTTTATCTCTATAGTGTCAGTCTGCTGCTCTCCCCGCCTCCTGCAGAACTCCAGTCCCCGCCTGCATCCCTTCCCTCCCTGCTGATTGGAGGGAAGGGACGGGGGCAGGGACCGGAGCTATGCAGGAGGCGGGGGAGCAGCTGAGACTGACACTACAGATGTAAACACAGCCTCACAGCACGGCTGCGATTTATGAGGGATTGCAGAGTGCAGGGGGACCTTAGTGGGGTTTGGGATAGCAACAGAGGCTGGGCTGTATAGGCAGATCCAGCCTCTGTATGCAGATAACATTCTTCAAACCTACCTCGGGTTCTCTTTAATATGGCAACCTTTTACATGAGAAATCACAAACCGACCATCAGGGGGCGCTGCATGACTGATTTTGTGGTGAAACACCTCCCACAAGAAAAACTCTGAGGACTGTGGTACTCCTGGCAGTATCCTGTCTGTGAACCTTGTTGCATTGTAGGAAATAGCCGCTTGCAGCTGTTTCCAACTGCCAAAAAGGCATGCAGCAGATACATCACCTGCCAACAGTAAAAATGTCATGATAAATGTCAGAATGTAAATCAGGGATTTAAAAGAGATTACAATGGGCAAACACTGACTAAATCATTTATACATAATTTTAAAAATGAAGCAGTTTATTACATTATTTTCACTGGAGTTCCTCTTTAAGTTATCACATCACTTAGTCCGAGTGTTGGGTCAGGATCACAGATCTAGGACAAGGATGCCCAGTAATAGTATTAAAGAGAATCTGTATTGTTAAAAATCACACAAAAGTAAACATACCAGTGCATTAGGGGACATCTATTACCCTCTGTCACAATTTCGCCGCTCCCCGTCGCATTTAAAGTGGTTAAAAACAGTTTTAAAAAGTTTGTTTATAAACAAACAAAATGGCCACCAAAACAGGAAGTAGGTTGATGTACAGTATGTCCACACATAGAAAATACATCCATACACAAGCAGGCTGTATACAGCCTTCCTTTTTAATCTCAAGAGATCATTTGCGTGTTTCTTTCCCCCTGCATCTCTCATGCACTGAAGTTTCAGGCTGCTCTTTTCTTCCTGCAAACAGCTTTGCCCTTGTCTGTAATTCCTCACTATGTGAAAGCCCAGCCAGCTCAGAGGACGATTTATCCAGCTTGTAAAAGATGAGAGAAGAGAGAAGCTGCTCTAATCTAAATAATACACAGGCAGTGTGCATAGAGGGGCCTGGAAGGGGGAGTTCATAGCAGAACTACAACACTGAAGAACTTGGCAGCCTTCCAGACACAGGCTGACAAGTCTGACAAGAGAGAGATAAGTGGATTTATTACAGAGACTGTGATAGTACAAAGTGCTGCAGTAAGCCAGAACACATTAGAATAGCTTTTGGAACTTGTAGGATGATAAAAAACAGGATGCAATTCTTGTTACGGAGTCTCTTTAAAAATATACGGTCAATCAGGGAACTTTAACATATTGCCAATATTGAGAGTTTAAAGGCAACCAAAAGCAAGGCTTGCATATTTATTTCCTTTTAAAGGAAAACTGTAGTGAGAGGTATATGGAGGCTGCCATTTTGGTTTCCATTTAAGCAATACCGGTTGCCTGGCTATCCTGCTGATCTCTTTGGCTGCAGTAGTGGCTGAATCACATCTGTAACAAGCATGCAGCTAAATCCAGTCAGATTTCAGTCAGAGCACCTGATTAGCATGCTTGTTTAGGGTCTACGGCTAAAAGTATTATAAGGCAGAAGATCAGCAGGACAGCCAGTCAATCTGAATGCTTTAAAAAGGACATAAATATGGTATCTGTATAGCTCTTGCTTTAGGTTCCCTTTAACGGACAACTTAAATACAGGTGTACACATTTCTAAGATGTACACGTCTCCCAGAGTAAAATGCACAGATTTTCCCCCCCCACGTTTCTGGTACTTATAGAAGACAGTAAAAATCTGACTGGTTTTGGACTAGTCAAACTCATGAGGGATTCTGATTCTTTCCCCTTCTTTAGTAAAGCAATTGCTAAAAAGGGTCAATACAAATATTCAAGCTGGCCTCCGCATTTGCTTGCACACTATCCTGACAGTTGGACTGCAACTATTATTCAATAAGTGTTTTTGAAAAGAAAACCTTGAGGGCTCGTTTCCACTATCGCGAATCCGCATGCGTCCATTGCATGCGGATTCGCACATGTAATGCAAGTGGATGGGCCTGTTTCCACTGTAGCGTTGTTGAGGTGCGTTTTTTTCAGCGGTGAAAAAAAACGCACAAAAGAGCCGCAGAATTCGCCTGCGAGTGGAATGCATGCGAATCGCATGCAATGTATTTAATAGGGAAATCGCATGAGTTTTCCCCATGCGTTTTTTGCCGCGAATTCGCATAGGTACCAATGTAAATTCACACAGGCAGTGACATGGTTAAAATCGCATATACCCTCACTTATGCGAAATCGCAGCAAAAAACACACGGGGAATCGCATCTGCATGCGATTTCATCAGCGTTGGAATCCAGGCGATTCCGCATCGCAATAGAGGAAAGGAGCCCTGAGAATCCCCAGTGAGGAGTCAAAACCCTGTCAGGTTTTTACATCCCATTGCAAGTGACATAGGAAAAAAATAAAATAAATAAATATGTATAGTGCATTTTACTCTGAAACATGTACAATTTACACAGTGTATAGATGAAGCCGGCACCATTCATAGTATTAATGCTCTTTATTAGGTATCCATAGATACAGGCTGTCACATCAAACGCGACGTTTCGAGATGTTTCTCTTTCTCAAGCAAGTGGCAGTCTGAATACATTCATTCACAAGAATTTATACATACCCACTATCTAGTGAACCAATCAATGGCCGTTATAGTTTAAACCAATCGCTGGTCCTGTCTTTATCAGAGGACCTGATGGGGAACTGCATAAGGAAAATCTGGCCTATAGGAGACAGGCACACTCACCTGTCACATCCTGGCCGTCACTGCCGATATCCACCCACCCAACAGGAACACCCGCAGCCAACTGCGGATCACTCCACCCTGGAAGGCGGGCAGAGTGTCCGCATTGGAGCGCAGGCGCCGCAGACGCCTTGTGACCAGTCGAGCCAATCACGACTGGCCACTTGCAGGTTATGGCGTGGAACGCACGGGTCACGTGCTGGTACGCATGGTGGAATATCAGCCAATGTGGCTATGCGTACACTGCGTTCCACGTACGTCCACGTCAGCCCGCAGGCGTCTGCTTCTCCGCATCCCCATGGCAACGAGCGCGCCAATCAGGGATGTGCGGCGGACGGCGAGGACGTGTATAGAGAGGGACCAGGCTGAAAGAACAGGCCGCATCAATGTAAATACATAGAATTTTAAAAGGGGACACAAACTGTCACATAGTCAGCAAGAAGCTGAGTCCACATAACTGCAAGAAGCTGAGTCCACATAACTGCTATGTCTGAGTTGTGAAGACCATCCAAAAATAGAATAGACAAAACCATAAAGAATATAAAAATAAAATAATAAAATACAATGAAAAAATAAAAATAGAAATAAAAATGAAAAGTGAAAACAAAAAATAAATAAAAATAGTAAAAAATAATAAAAATAAATAGATAGATAAATAAAAAAATAAACAAAAAATATAAAAAATATAGAAGTAGATAATATATAAAAAAAAAAAATAAATAAATAAAGATAAAGAAAAAAATTTTAAAGAAAAAAAAATCAAGAAAAAAATATAAAAATAAAGAGAGAAAATTAAATAAAGAAATAAAATTAAAGATAGCTGAAATAGAAAAATTATATAATATTAATAATATCGAAACAATCACAAAAAAAAATAATATAATATACAATGAAAAAATAAAGATAGAAATGAAAATGAAAAATAATAAAAATAGTAAAAATAATAAAAATAAAGATAAATAATAAACAAAAAAATAAAAAAAAATATAGAAGTAGATAATAAATAAAAAAAGAATAAATAAAGAAAAAGATAACTAAAGAAAAAAAAATTTAAAAGAAAAAAGAAAAAAAAAATCAAGAAAAAATATAAAAATAAATAAAATTAAAGAAATAAAATTAAAATAAAAATAAAGATAGCTGAAATAGAAAAATTGTTAAAATAATAAAATTAAAATATTAATATTAACAATGTCGAAACAAAATCACAAAAAAAATAAAATAAAGTAAATGTAGAAAAGTATGAAAATAATAAAGTGGACATGATTATAACAGCGGGGTAAGGTCATATTCTCTATTTAGTCCTCTCGGGTCAAGACAATCTAGTGTCCTGATCCAAAAGGCCTCCCTATACAGTAATTTTTTTTATTCTGCTGCCACCTCTCTTCATTGGTGGAATGCTCTCAATGATCTGACATCTTAATTGATTTACATGGTGGCCACATTGAACAAAGTGCGCCGGAACTGCTTGCTCAACAAGTTTGTTGCGAATTGCAGATTTATGAGCTGAGAGTCTAACTTTAAATTTAGAAGTGGTTTGGCCTACGTAAATGGGCATTTTAGCAAATATATGACATACTGCGAGTCAGTTGTGACAACCCTTGATATAGCATCTCTTTCCTGAGTGTGGATGTACAAAAAAATGGAGATCTGATGATAGAGTGGCAATGCACACAGTTGAGACAGGGGAACGTACCCGATCGGGACTGTCTCTCCGGTGGCCTTACAAGAGTCCTCATCTCCGCGTGTACCAATCTGTCACGGAGAGTGGGAGCTTTTTTGTACGAAAGCAACAATGGCTGTTGAAATTCATTGATGGAGGGGAAGGAGTGGGACAATATATGCCAATATTTCTTTAGGATTTTACCTATGGAATTGCTCCAAGTATTAAATTGGGAAACAAAGGGTAGGCGATTGTCCACAGCCCTCCTCCTCCTAAGGTGACCGGGATGATCCCCTGCCTCTCTGTGCGCACTAGCCACCAAATCACCAGGATACTGTCTGGCCAAAAATTTCTTTGTCATTTCATCTAATCTGGACTCCCTAATATTGCCATCATCCACTATACGGCCTATACGTATAAATTGACTCTTTGGTATAGCACGTTTGGTATTAATCGGATGAAAGCTGTCGTATGATAGAATAGCATTGCGGTCCGTAGATTTAACATACAAATCAGTTTTCTTGACACTATGGTATATTTACAGGAAGGTAGATTACATAATGACACTCTTAGGGTCACAATGTACCGTGAGTCAAATGAACCCATTTTGTTAAAGTAAAAATTGAATAAATTCATCAAGGGTTGAACGTGGCCCCGCCCACACGCAAAATATGTTGTCAATATATCTTAGCCAAACTTTGGCATATTTATGAAATATTGGGTTAGTATATACAAAACTTTCTTCGTAGACGTTCATATAGATGTTTGCGTAGGACGGGGCCACGTTCGACCCCATAGCTGTACCCTGAACCTGTAGAAAAAAAAAAAAAAAAAAAACCCACATCAAACACAAAATAGTTGCAAGTCAAAACAATACGGAGTAGGTCAACCAAAAATGCAATTTGTCCATCATTAAAGTCTGATGCGATGAACAGGGTGCGACGTACAGCCTCTACACCCCCATCATGAGGGATGGAGGTGTAGAGGCTTTCAACGTCCATGGTAACCAACAAGCTATCACCTGGAATATCGTTAATTAAAGCTACTGTGTCCAAAAAAATTGGCTGTATCCCTAAGATAGGATTTTTGTGCAAAAAACATACGGACGTAGCAAATAGTCCAGATATTTAGCCAATGGTGACAAAATCGAGTCTATGCCCGACACAAATCGGTCGGCCCGGTGGATGTTGCAAACGCTTATGTACTTTAGGACACAGATATAGAACAGGTGTTCCATTTGTAAACATTTTGCTAATTGTTCGTCGATAAGATGTTGTTCAAGTGCTCTCTCAACACAAATTTTGATTTGTCTTTGGACATGTGGTAAGGGGTCGCAGGGTAAGGTCTGGTAGGTATTCGTATCATTATGTTGTCTCATAGCTTCTGCTAAATAATCTGTTGCATCCATCACGACCACTGCTCCCCCCTTTGTCCGCCGGCTTTATAACTATAGAGTGGTTCAACTCAAGTTCAATATCTAGCTGTAACCGTTCTGGCCAGTGGGTGGGGGCAAAAGAGAGTCCCTTGTTCGGTACTCGATGTTGTGGCTCTGACAGTATAACTGATGAAATATTAACTACAATATTGTTGTGGCCTATTTCTTGGGCTTCTGTCGCTGCCGCAGCCTCTCCTTGATGCTTCCTGCGGCGTCCGCCCCGCCGCTTTCGTCTTGGCTGGATATGTCTGGGGAATCCTCTGGTGTGCTGATAGGCAAAAAAATCAGAGGAACCATTGCCAGATGGTTGCCCTATTGGTTGGTTTGGGCGAGGTCCTCCCTTTGGCTGTTTAGGGGGTGGTTTCGGACGTACTGGTCGTTTGAAAGGTTGATGCCATACATACACATAACCAGACGAATAGTCTGCCGCATCTCTTTGAAATTTTTGACGTTTGATGGTCTCAGTTTGGCTTGTAATCGTCTTGCGATATTCTTCTAGCTCACTCTGGATTTTATTATACTCCTCTTCTGTTGCGAGTTCTTTTAACTTCTGTATCAGAAGATACAGCCATATATGGCCATTGATTGGTTCACTAGATAGTGGGTATGTATAAATTCTTGTGAATGAATGTATGTATTCAGACTGCCACTTGCTTGAGAAAGAGAAACATCTCGAAACGTCGCATTTGATGCGACAGCCTGTATCTATGGATACCTAATAAAGAGCATTAATACTACGGATGGTGCCGGCTTCATCTATACACTGACTACATCCGGTTGGTTACCGGACAGCCTTGGCACATCCATCAGCAATTCCAGGAAGGAGTGCCTCCTCTACGCTTGTCAAGTTATTTACCACGTGGAGTGCACCCATCCTATCTTCACTATGGAACCAGTGGATATAGGCACGCTCACCTTTTCCTTTACATCGGATGAGACGGCCCGGGCTGTATCTTCTGTCAATACTGAAGTGGCGTTTCTAGGTGCTTCCGATGTACGAACTTTACGGAGACAAATTGAACGTCTGGAGAAAACACGTATCTCTTTTGAGCTTCATGCAGCCACTTTAGGGGAATACCTTAGAGTGGGAAGAATTCCCAGAGGCATTAGATCACACGTTAGTCCAATTATGTTCCCAACTGACACTACCTTCTGCCATACATGGTCACTTATATGGAACAAGGCTGCCTTTGATTCCATGGTACTTACCATCAACCGTATTCAAAGCGAGATTCCGAAACTCACCAAACTTGACGATATGATACAGAAGTTAAAAGAACTCACAACAGAAGATGAGTATGATAAAATCCAGAGTGAGCTAGAAGAATATCGCAAGACGATTACAAGCCAAACTGAGACCATCAAACGTCAAAAATTTCAAAGAGATGCGGCAGACTATTCGTCTGGTTATGTGTATGTATGGCAACAACCTTTCAAACGACCAGTACGTCCGAAACCACCCCCTAAACAGCCAAAGGGAGGACCTCGCCCAAACCAACCAATAGGGCAACCATCTGGCAATGGTTCCTCTGATTTTTTGCCTATCAGCACACCAGAGGATTCCCCAGACATATCCAGCCAAGACGAAAGCGGCGGGGCGGACGCCGCAGGAAGCATCAAGGAGAGGCTGCGGCAGCGACAGAAGCCCAAGAAATAGGCCACAACAATATTGTAGTTAATATTTCATCAGTTATACTGTCAGAGCCACAACATCGAGTACTAAACAAGGGACTCTTTTGCCCCCACCCACTGGCCAGAACGGTTACAGCTAGATATTGAATTGCAACGTTTTTTCAGACGGATTAGATTAAAACATTTTAGTCAACCTCGATTTTTACCCATTTCTGATGATCAGGGTGACTCTGCCACTTTAACATTACGTGACACATCACTTCGGAACAAAAGTTCGTTTAATCCACCATCCTGTCAGGTTATTGATCAATACATCACCAATGTCACCAAAGATGTTGATACTCTTTTTCGTACTGGTGACACAGGCCTTCATATTAGACACAATCTATCAGTAGAAGAACGTAATGCCCTCAGAGAACTTGAGTTGAACCACTCTATAGTTATAAAGCCGGCGGACAAAGGGGGAGCAGTGGTCGTGATGGATGCAACAGATTTAGCAGAAGCTATGAGACAACTTAATGATACGAATACCTACCAGACCTTACCCTCCGACCCCTTACCAGATGTCCAAAGACAAATCAAAATTTGTGTTGAGAGAGCACTTGAACAACATCTTATCGACGAACAATTAGCAAAATGTTTACAAATGGAACACCTGTTCTATATCTGTGTCCTAAAATACATAAGCGTTTGCAACATCCACCGGGCCGACCGATTGTGTCGGGCATAGACTCGGTTTTGTCACCATTGGCTAAATATCTGGACTATTTGCTACGTCCGTATGTTTTTGCACAAAAATCCTATCTTAGGGATACAGCCAATTTTTTGGACACAATAGCTTCAATTAACGATATTCCAGGTGATAGCTTGTTAGTTACCATGGACGTTGAAAGCCTCTACACCTCCATCCCTCATGATGGGGGTGTAGAGGCTGTACGTCACACCCTGTTCATCGCATCAGACTTTAATGATGGACAAATTGCATTTTTGGTTGACCTACTCCGTATTGTTTTGACTTGCAACTATTTTGTGTTTAATGATGTGGTTTTTTTTTCTCTACAGGTTCAGGGTACAGCTATGGGGTCGAACGTGGCCCCCGTCCTACGCAAACATCTATATGAACGTCTACGAAGAAAGTTTTGTATATACTAACCCAATATTTCATAAATATGCCAAAGTTTGGCTAAGATATATTGACAACATATTTTGCGTGTGGGCGGGGCCACGTTCAACCCTTGATGAATTTATTCATTTACTTTAAAAAAAATGGGTTCATTCGACTCACGGTACATTGTGACCCTAAGAGTGTCAGTATGTAATCTACCTTCCTGTAAATATACCATAGTGTCAAGAAAACTGATTTGTATGTTAAATCTACGGACCGCAATGCTATTCTATCATACGACAGCTTTCATCCGATTAATACCAAACGTGCTATACCAAAGTCAATTTATACGTATAGGCCGTATAGTGGATGATGGCAATATTAGGGAGTCCAGATTAGATGAAATGACAAAGAAATTTTTGGCCAGACAGTATCCTGGTAATTTGGTGGCTAGTGCGCACAGAGAGGCAGGGGATCATCCCGGTCACCTTAGGAGGAGGAGGGCTGTGGACAATCGCCTACCCTTTGTTTCCCAATTTAATACTTGGAGCAATTCCATAGGTAAAATCCAAAAGAAATATTGGCATATATTGTCCCACTCCTTCCCCTCCATCAATGAATTTCAACAGCCATTGTTGCTTTCGTACAAAAAAGCTCCCACTCTCCGTGACAGATTGGTACACGCGGAGATGAGGACTCTTGTAAGGCCACCGGAGAGACAGTCCCGATCGGGTACGTTCCCCTGTCTCAACTGTGTGCATTGCCACTCTATCATCAGATCTCCATTTTTTTGTACATCCACACTCAGGAAAGAGATGCTATATCAAGGGTTGTCACAACTGACTCGCAGTATGTCATATATTTGCTAAAATGCCCATTTACGTAGGCCAAACCACTTCTAAATTTAAAGTTAGACTCTCAGCTCATAAATCTGCAATTCGCAACAAACTTGTTGAGCAAGCAGTTCCGGCGCACTTTGTTCAATGTGGCCACCATGTAAATCAATTAAGATGTCAGATCATTGAGAGCATTCCACCAATGAAGAGAGGTGGCAGCAGAATAAAAAAAAATTACTGTATAGGGAGGCCTTTTGGATCAGGACACTAGATTGTCTTGACCCGAGAGGACTAAATAGAGAATATGACCTTACCTCGCTGTTATAATCATGTCCACTTTATTATTTTCACAATTTTCTACATTTACTTTATTTTTTTATTTTATTTTTTTGTGATTTTGTTTCGACATTGTTAATATTAATATTTTAATTTTATTATTTTAACAATTTTTCTATTTCAGCTATCTTTATTTTTATTTTAATTTTATTTCTTTATTTAATTTTATTTCTTTATTTTTATATTTTTTCTTGATTTTTTTTTTCTTTTTCTTCTTTTTTCTTTTAAATTTTTTTTCTTTAGTTATCTTTTTCTTTATTTATTCTTTTTTTATTTATTATCTACTTCTATTTTTTTATTTTTTTGTTTATTTTTTTATTTATCTATTTTTATTTTTATTATTTTTTATTTTTATTGTTTTCACTTTTCATTTTCATTTCTATCTTTATTTTTTCATTGTATTTTATTTTATTTTTTTGTGATTGTTTCGATATTAATATTTTTATTTTATTATTTTAACAATTTTTCTATTTCAGCTATCTTTAAATTTATTTAATTTTCTCTCTTTATTTTTATATTTTTTCTTGATTTTTTTTTTCTTTAAAAAATTTTTCTTTATTATTTTTTTCTTTTTTTTTATTTATTATCTACTTCTATATTTTTATATTTTTTATTTTTTGTTTATTATCTATTATCTATTATCTATTTTTGTTTTTATTATTTTTTTACTATTTTTATTATTTATTTTTTATTGTTTTCACTTTTCATTTTCATTTCTATCTTTATTTTTTCATTGTATTTTATTTTTATTTTTATATTCTTTATGGTTTTGTCTATTCTATTTTTGGATGGTCTTCACAAATCAGACATAGCAGTTATGTGGACTCAGCTTCTTGCTGACTATGTGACAGTTTGTGTCCCCTTTTAAAATTCTATGTATTTACATTGATGCGGCCTGTTCTTTCAGCCTGGTCCCTCTCTATACACGTCCTCGCCGTCCGCCGCACATCCCTGATTGGCGCGCTCGTTGCCATGGGGATGCGGAGAAGCAGACGCCTGCGGGCTGACGTGGACGCACGTGGAACGCAGTGTACGCATAGCCACATTGGCTGATATTCCACCATGCGTACCAGCACGCGACCCGTGCGTTCCACGCCATGACCTGCAAGTGGCCAGTCGTGATTGGCTCGACTGGTCACAAGGAGTCTGCGGCGCCTGCGCTCCAATGCGGACACTCTGCCCGCCTTCCAGGGTGGAGTGATCCGCAGTTGGCTGCGGGTGTTCCTGTTGGGTGGGTGGATATCGGCAGTGACGGCCAGGATGTGACAGGTGAGTGTGCCTGTCTCCTATAGGCCAGATTTTCCTTATGCAGTTCCCCATCAGGTCCTCTGATAAAGACAGGACCAGCGATTGGTTTAAACTATAACGGCCATTGATTGGTTCACTAGATAGTGGGTATGTATAAATTCTTGTGAATGAATGTATGTATTCAGACTGCCACTTGCTTGAGAAAGAAACATCTCGAAACGTCGCATTTGATGTGACAGCCTGTATCTATGGATACCTAATAAAGAGCATTAATACTACGGATGGTGCCGGCTTCATCTATACACTGACTACATCCGGTTGGTTACCGGACAGCCTTGGCACATCCATCAGCAATTCCAGGAAGGAGTGCCTCCTCTACGCTTGTCATGTACAATTTACACATGCATTTTAAAATGCACACACAGGAACACAGCAGCCATTGCTAGATCTGCACTCTTCACTACAGAAAAAATCTGTGCATCAACTGACACTGTGCTGATCCCCCACCCCCTCGCCATGCTCGACTGATAATAGGATGAACATTCCCAATAAATGGTCAGTCAATATGCCGATTAAAAAAAAAAAAAAAAAACCCTTGACTGAAAACTCCATAGTATTAAGAATACTTAATACTTTTTTCCCCACTTAAAAATCACACTGAAAGGGGGGGGGGGGGGGGGGGGGGAATTATGATGAATAGTATGGATAAGGAATTGAACATTAGCAGCAAAGAAATTCATCTCATTTTCAGTTATATAGTGTTTTTATAACACTGCATCATATTGTCATATTTGCAGTTTTTTTATAGTTTAAAATACATAGTGTGGTTTGCAAAGCTAATAGCCCTTTAAACCGCTCTTCTCACTGAACCTCATCTGAAGATGTCTATCACTGATGTGTAGTACTCCAGAAACCAGCGACCAATTTGGTCCTGGAGCTCAGAGAAGCTCTTTTGCATACAGAACTGAAGTTTAACTTTTCCTGTACTGGAAACAATATAGAACTGGTTTCTTTGCCATTAATGGTCTATTTCTTAGATGTGCTACACATGCAATTCATTATTTCATATTATGTTCATTTTCACTCCAGATTCCCTTTAGATCATACTACAATTTATAAAACAAAACAAAAAAAACGCATCTAATCATGGATACACACCCCTTAACCTGTATTCCCACTTGCACCAGATCACATGCGACAAGCCGGAGCGGATAGTGTAGCGTGTACTCCGATGGTCCGCCGTGATCCGACTGGAGCCCTGGGCAAATGTGTTACCACCATAGCCTATATGGGGAACACGTCTGCCTCTGATTATCGCTGACTGCACAGAAGTGCAGCCCACTTACCACAACAGATCTCATGCATCCGTTAGCGTGACAAATGTGAGCTGCTCCTATTTATAAACTAGGATCCGTTCACTGTCAGTTGAGCGATGAGCGGAGAAGGACAGCTCAAGTGTTAACAGCCTCACACTTCACTACTAGACACTGATCAGCCTGCTGCGTAGGTCTTTAACCTGCTATACAGAAATCCTGGGACTACTGCAGCCATTGGTAAGCCTGCTAGCTGCTACTGAGAACCTTGTAGCAAAGACTGACTGCAGATATCACAAAAAGGTACAGTACCCGGTTATGAGCGGTGCTGGTTACTGCAGAGAGAATGTATATACACCAATCGAGGATATTCTATAGAGTGGTTACATTATCAGAAATCTAAACATAGGCATTGATAAGCCAACTGAAGTTGTAAACATGAGAAAGATATGCACTGTGGCAACCAATTACCCGGCTACACCATGGATACTGGAGCTAGGAGAAACTGAAGTTTAACAATTCACATCACTATCAGTCAGGAAGTTTACAGTCCCTATACAATCCACATACAATATAACGGGGTTTTAAATGAACAATCAACGTTTATTCTTCAGTGTTCAAAATTCTTCTAGATTGCAGACAAGTACCACAAGAACCATGTACAGGATTCCACTTCATAACAAAGGACTGCCTGACACGTGTTTCACGGCCAAAGACCGCTTCCTCAGAGGCACACAATACATACACATATCAATTGTTGGTTCAAAGGTAAAATCACATCGCAATCTGTGACCAGCAGTGAATCTGCTCTCCTGGACGTGACCCTGAACGCTGGGATGCATCCACAGAAGATAAGTCACTTATTTTGAACACTGAAGAATAAACGTTGATTGTTCATTTAAAACCCCGTTATATTGTATGTGGATTGTATAGGATATTGCATGAGGGGTGGAACTACACTATTGTTGTTTTAAGGGATTGTGAATTGCTCAAGTTTACAGTCCCTGCTATAGGCTAGTGACAATTTCAGGATAAGGCCAATTGCCTATCAGGAGGTTTCTGGGAAGGGTGCAATTATGCATGGACATCCCTGTGTGTGCACCCCACAACTGCACTGCCCAAGGCCCTAAAGCCTGTGCACCATATCCACCACAGAACAAACTAAGCCACTGCCCACAACATGAAAGTCACTGCACAAGGTGCAAACTTTAGGCAGTGGTGATGTGCAAGACTTGCATGCCCCTGTCGCTCAGAATGCCACAGAGGCAGTGCCAGCAGCTACTCCCCTCCAGTGCCAACAGATTTGCTATTCTTTTGAAACTTGAAGTTTACTGGTGTGTGAGAAAGGAGACACCCAATCTCCATGCACACTCATTACACCTATACCAGGCTTTCTCAACCAGGGTTCCCTGGAACCCCAGGGTTCCTTAAGCACTCTGCAGGGGTTCCTTGGCATTTTCCCCCATCGTGGGGGGGGGGGGGGGGGGGGGGGGGGAGTATAATAGAGCACACCATAAAAGGTAGTACAGTAACAAGAAGCACTAAATTGGGGCATCAGGAGACAGTATAATAAGTTGCAGTGGAATAGGAGGTAGTGAAATAAACAGCCACACATACTTTTAAAGACCCTGCCTCCTGCAAAATAAAAGCAGTGGTTCCTCGAGACCAAAAAAAAAAATTGTTTACAGGGGTTCCTTGAGATCCAAAAGTTATTTGCAGGGTTCCTCCATGGTATAGAGGTTGAGAAAGGCTGACCTATACAGACTAAAATGTGAACACTTCACTAAGGTACAGTAGATACTTCCAGAGTCCATAACTCCAGGGAAGGGGACATTCTCATGCCTAATCCTGAATTCATTGCTCTGATTGTCAACCAATGATGTTATCATGTATATAAGAGGGGGATATGCATTCATTCAGATGTCCTGATGATGCGCCACAGACTACTGCCGTGAAACAGCTGAAGACCATTCCCTCACTGACTTGTATTCCTCTCCAGCATAACGGTACTGTTACCTAATGGTTTTTAATGGTGGAAAATATTGAATTTTTGCATTGAATGTGCGTGCCCACCTCTTCTGTTTTAAATAGCTGTGTGGCCTTAATACTGGGCTTCTGCACTCCAAGTCTCGGTCCTGTGCACTGACCTCTACTTCCTATTGTCCATAACTTCAGACCGCTATTCAATATTCACTCAGCGTGGTATTTTTAAAAATTCTTCACATGGCAATAAGTAAATTCTCCTGCATAAGATGTTGTCTGAACATTTTTATTTTTGTAAAGAGCAAGTGTTTTGAATGCCTGCATTGTCAGACTACTGCGTATCCACTATTTGAAAAAGAAAAAAAAAAAAAAACACTGCTATCTTGCCTAGGGCCCCGTTCAATCCTAATCCTTTTCTGCTGGCACTAGACCAAGGGCAGAGTGCTTCTATAGCTGGTCGCAGATTACTTGTGCTCACAGTGGGTACAAAGATTCCACAACAGAGACAATAACTGGGCATGTAGGCATGTATGAATCCAGTCCTTTTATTGATAACGTTTCAGAAGCACGTACAGATAGGCAGGAGGAAAGTCGTTACAACCCAGCCACTTTGTGGCCAATAGCAGTGGTTATACTATTGGCTTCTGATGAATCCGTAAATACCACAGAACGGCTGTCAGGCCATAACTCCTGTTCTGTTTGTCACAGGCTGAGAGCTGAAGATGCTATCAGCTTTCCTGTGTGTAAATTCAGTCCCCTCTTCTCTGCCTCTGAAATCAATGGCTAGTAACCTCCTCCTTAAAAGTGACAGCGCTCAGACTACTGTATCCAAAAAAGCGCTGTCACTTTTTCGTCTGTTTTAAGAAATGTGTATACCATTTGATAAGCAGCGCGAGGTTTATTATGTTTTTATCATTAGATTAGTGTTGTTAGGTCTTCCCCAAGGGGTACATCACCACCGTGGGGAAGTCTATTAGGTCATGATTTGTGCACACATTGTCACTGAAGCCAACACCCCCCTTTGCCTGTAGTGAGTGCTAGTTGTGTAATATGGTCCAGTTATTGGAGCTCTGCACATCAATGCAGATAAATCATTCAGGTACAAGTTTTGTTTGAAAGCGCTGCCACGTCTCCCACTTTGCAAATTGAAAGTAACCTCCTCCTGCCTAGACTGAGCTCCCATAAGCCCTAGCTACTGTGCCAAGGCACAAAAAGGAGCCGTAGGCGAGGCTTTTTTAGTTTATAGGGAATTAGAGTATTAAAAAAAAAATTTGGATTTGGCTTGAGGAATGCCATATCAACTATATGAAAGGAACACAATTATGCAATGAGTAAAGGTTTATCTCGGATACACTTTTAAGAGGAACTCCATTGAAAATAATGTAAGAAAAAAGTGCTTAATTTTACAATGATTTGGTCAGTGTTTGCCCATTGTAAAATCTTTCCTCTCCCCGATTTACATTCTGACATTTACCACATGGTGACATTTTTACTGCAGGCAGGTGATGTCACTGGAAGGAGATGCTGCTTGCTTTTTTGGCAGTTGTAAACAGCTGTTATTTCCCACAATGCAACAAGGCTCCCAGTGTGATGTCAGTACCTCAGTGCTGTGAGGCACTGACATCACTGTGGGAGGAGTTTCACCACAAAATCAGCCATACAGAGCCCCCTGATGATCCATTTGTGAAAAGGAATACATTTCTCATGGGAAAGAGGGCATCAGCCACTGATTAAGATGGAGATCAATCCTTGGTTACGGTTTCTCTTCAAGTTTCCTCCAGTTAGCTCCTTTTGTTCAGCTGCAGGATAATCTAATCCATTTGCACGGACGTGGTCCCATCTTCAGCAATGTTCCCGCAGCACATTAAATCAGCACATTTTTACTGAGTCTGTACAAGTTTGCAAACCGCGCATGCCCTGTGAAAAGGGACCACATGCGTACGTCTATCCTTCATGCAAAAGTGTTTCCTTTTACTAGGCAAGCATGGTTTGGGCACTCTAACATGCTCAGTAAAAATGTGCTTTTTCGCAGCCACTTCTAAACAAGAATGAAGATGGAGCCGCTTGCAGGCATAGGGAAGGCTATTGGGGAATAGAGCGAAATTCAGGTACTACCACGACAGAGGCTTCCTTATCCTGCTGACCATCGTTGGACGCTGTGAACGAGTTGTGCCGCACTGCGCAAGACACTTAGGCCTTTTACACTATATGCTGCAAAACAAGCGTTTTTTCACTTACCATAGCTGTGCATTGTGAAAACGCATATTTCCCATTAATGCATATACTGTGACATGAGCTGTATGGAAACAGACGTTACTTTGAAAATCAGTTGTCCTTTCAGTTATAAATCAGAACTGAAAAGGTTATTTTACACTATATCCGTTACTGTCAGTTATGACGGAAAGTACAACTGATGTGCAGTGTCCATGTTTCCTTATGGCGTCTCACAATATACGATTGTAAACACTGAAGCAATGTACAATGCAGGCTAGGGAGGAGGGGAAAAAAAAAAAAAAAAAAAAAAAACGCAACACAAAGCGACCCCCCCCCCCCCCCCCCCCCAGCACCTGAACAGCCGCAAGAAGGCCGCTTGGCAGAAAAACCAAGCCCAATCGGCTCCGTACCACTGTGCAGGCATGTTCACTGTCTTGGAAGGAAGTGTGGCCGCACGCACACTTCAACAAGCCCTTGTAGAAAAGGTTTGGGCGCTCCAGCACCATCAGTGGAGTTTAATATAGTAAACCTATGGATTATCCTGAGGCTTCCCTCTACTGGAGGCAAGTACCCTATTGGGGCACATCAAAGAGGAACTTCAGCCTAAACATACTGTCATTAAGTTACTTTAGTTATGTTAAATAAAATAGATAGGCAATATAATCTCTTACCCACCCTGTTATAAAAGAACAGGCAAAGGTTTGATTTCATGAGGGCAGCCATCTTTTTGGTTGAAAGGAGGTGATGGAGCATGAGACACAGTTCCAACTAACCTGTGTCCTGATCACCCCTCCCAGTTGCTAGGCAACGTGAATAACATAGGAAATTCCATCATGCTTTTGCACAGCATCAGGGGAAAAAAAAGCCCGGGCAGTTTTCTTTGATGGGGTGGAGCTTAGCTTTTGTAAAGCTAAAAATAAGGCTTATGTAAGAAAAACAAAGTTCTGATGCTGTGAAACTGATAAACACCAAGCCTTTTCAGTGCTGCTGAGTAGATTTTTAGTCCGGAGGTTCACTTTAAGCTACTGCTCCCCAGCAGTAATCTGAAGATCGATAGAATTCTTGTACCTGCTACTGTATTATTACTATTAATTTATAAAGCGCCAACATATTCCGTGGCGCTGTACAAAGTAAGAAACAAACATGGGGTACATAATACAGACAATGGTGTACACCAATATACAAGATACATAATTAGTGACAAAATACAAAGAATGATACAAAATACAAATTATAGAATTGGTAATGACAGTGATAAAAGTAAGGGCCCTTTTCCACTAGCAATCGCAATCACAAATCACAAATGCCAGTGATTGCGATTGCGATTTTTCATTAATTCTGTTATGCGATTGCGATTTGCGATTTTCAATTGCATTGCATTATCGTAAAAATCGCTCCAGCAAGCGATTGCGATTTGCGATTAGCGATTTCCAAATCGAATCACTGTAGTGGAAAATACTTCTCATGATTTCTATGATAAAGTAACAACCCTAGCGATTTAAAAATCACTAGCGATTTGCGATTTTGCGATTCAGCAATCACAATCGCTCTAGTGGAAAAGGGCCCTAACATGATGAATAAAATGTATAATGGTTACCAAAACACAAAAGGGGGAGAGAGCCCTGCCCTTGCGAGCTTACAATCTAAAGGATCAATACAGAGCGATAGGCTTCATGCTGTTACTGGTGTGACACTGTTCAGGGTGTCTCCGCTGGTGAAGATTGGTAGCACAAGAGAGACCCACTGCTATAACAAATCTGTGACAGAGCCCTTGAATCACAGCTATAACATTTAAAGAGGAACTCCAATGAAATTAGAATAAGAAAAAGTTCTTCATTTTACAATAATTATGTATAAGTGATTTAGTCAGTGTTTGCCCATTGTAAAATCTTTCCTCTCCCTGATTTACATTCAGACATTTTTTACTGTCGGCAGGCAATGTCAGTTTTAGGCAGGGAACACACATGACTGTTTTCGTACGCGTTTTCTGCACAGAAAAACTGAGAACTCATGTTAATCAATGTGCTAGTTCACACTTAGGGCTGCTTGGAAACACACATGGTGTGCAGAAAAAGTATGCAGAAAAACGCACGCAGAAAACTGAAAGTCAAGTGCGTTTCCTGCAGGAGATGCTGCTTGCTTTTTTTTGGCAATTGGAAACAGCTGTAAACAGCCAATTCCCACAATGCAATGAGGTTCACAGACAGGTAACTGTCTGGACAATGGTCCTGACATCACACGGTGGGAGGGGTTTCACCACAATATTAGCCATACAGACCCCCCTGATGATCCATTTGAGAAATGGACAAGATTTATCATGGGAAAGGGGGTATCAGCTACTGATTGGAATTTCTCTAGAAGTAGATAGTAAGTTCTTTTTGCAAACTGCCATTTTGCCACTGTGACTTAGAACAAACTTACAACGTATAAAGTTGGAGTTCTGCTTTAAAAGAATTTCACTAGACAGTTTCTCTGCTGAGTAACAGACACCTGCATAAGCAGAGTGCTCTTCATTGCCCTCTAGAGAGCAGTCTGAAGACACGCCATGAGGGAATCTGCTGATTTGCTTGCAGAGTCCATACCCTATGTGGGTGCTGTGTATACAAAATAGCAACTGATTGAGCCGCTAAATAGGGCACAGGTCACAAAGGAAAACCTCATAGTAATGCCTAGGAGCAACAAGGTGAAGATATGTTAAAGTAAACAGAAAATACTATAGTAAAAATGTTTCCTGACAGACAAGACAAATGACACTGAAACATAATACAGAGATGGGAGACATTAAACCTGGCTAACAGGGAAGAGTCTGCTACAATGTATATATTCCATATACACTGTAGCAAACACTTACCCTGATACAGAGCACTTAACTATTTCAGCAAAGGTACAATCTGGCTTACTAAGGATAGAAACAAAAAGCAATTTCCTGAAACATGGATTTATAAAATATTTGCTTTTATATTCAACGAGTTAGTTCTGTGAACAGTTTTGCTCTACAGGAACCATAATTAGTGAGGGCTAAATGGTAATGTACAATTATATGCCAGCTTGATTAAAGAAGGACTCTAGCAAAAATAATAAAATTGCATTTTTTTATTTTTATTTTTTTTACAATATTTATAGATCTAGTCAGTGTTTGCACATTGTAAAATCTTTCCTCTCCCTGATTTACATTCTGACATCACTGGCAGTGACACTGCTCGATTTTGCCTCAATTGTTCCGCCCCATCGACACCCCAGACGATTCTCTTATCTTCCGCTCGTTTTTCTTATCCTTTTCCATTGTCTTCAATGCGGAATCGAGCACGGAAACGATCAGGCGGGAGATCAGACATGTCGGAAAATAGCCATCGAGCCATCTAAATGGCTCAGAATCGAGCCGTGTATTCCCAGCATTACTGAGTGTTCTTTGCACAGAGGGAGATGCATACTGCTTGCTTGGCAGTTAGAAAAAGCCATCATTTCCCACAATGCAACGAGGTTCACAGACAGCAAACTGTCAGGACCATGGACATGACACTGTGGGAGGAGTTTCACCACAATATCCTCACAGACCCGATGCACTATTAGAGGAAAGGAAAAGATTTCTCATGGGAAAGGGGATATCAGCTACTGATTGGGATGAAGTTCAATCCTTGATTAAAGTTCCTCTAATAATTCTGCAAAGAAACCCATTTGTTATCCCAATCTGATCATTCCTTACCAAAGTTAAAATTTAGCCCCTGCCAAATATAATTTTGTTTTCGTAATACAGAAGGGATTTGCAATAATTCAGCTTGAAAAGGAAGCCAGTTCTGAGAGAAATTAAAAGTTTTATACATACCTGGGGCTTCCTCCAGCCCAAATCACATGGGTCGCTCCAACCCTCAGTCTTCTCCCTCTTCAGTATCAGGTCCCGTCACTTCAGGCCAATCGCAGTCAGTCTGTGCTAAAGTGCGTCCTCTACGTATTTCTCCGGCAGTTGCTGGTGGGATACCTAGAGGATGCACTTCTTTTGCGCAGACTGGCCAAAACTGGCTGAAGTGACTGGACCCGGTACTGAAGAGGGAGAAGACTGAGGACGGTGGGACGGGGAGATCTGTGCACATGGGGCTGGAGGAAGCCCCAGGTATGTATTAAACTTAACTTATCGCAGCTCTGGTACACTTTAAAGTGCTAAGCAGGCGATTTCAGTGTCCGGCAGTGCTTTAGCTCTGATACTATAGTGTGCACCCCGCACAAGGGCAATTTGGGGTTATGGCAATCGGCAGACTCCAAATGACTCCTCTCTCCGAGTTGCTACGACTCGGAGGGGGAATAGTATCTAATGCCACCAAGGATTTCAGTGGCAGCAGTATGAGCCGTCATTCGGCTCACCCCGAGCACAGCTCACTGGCGGCGCATTACACACACTTTAAGTGTACCCAAGGCAAACCTTGAGACACCCACACACACACCCCTACACCCCAGAGAAGCTTCCCACGCAGTCCTCCAGACCACCATTGCTGCTCACAGATCCCCAAAAGAAAAACAAGAGCGTGTCAGATTATTGGTCATGACCACGCTCCTCTCCATGCACAAGCACAGCTGTATTGGGCATGCGCGAGTGCAGCAGTGTCAGAGCTGCTCGTCCACAAGTGATCATTTGTGCAAGACACTTAAGGACCCAGCGATTACGATTGCTAAAAAAGAGGCCAGGGGAATACCTGTACTGATGCAGTCTGCCAAATGGTAAACCCACTACAGAGTTAAAAGCAGGGCTGTGGAGTCAGAGCAATTTTGAGTACCTGGAGTCAGAGTTGGTGGTTTCATAAACTGAGGAGTCTGGTTTTTGTACTGACTTCACAGCTCTGGTTAAATGGCATAAAAGAAGTTGCTAATACACAGTACATAATCCTGCAACAGGAACCATCTGAACCAGTTTACAGACTCCTTACACAATGGACATTTTAAATACACTATGGAGGATAGACTCTTGCAGAAGTTATACTGAGCACATATTCATATTGTAAATTGACATAGCCAGTATGCATGCCATGTTTGGTAGGCTTAGCCTGTCTATAGAGACCAGATATATACTCTATTACAACAACAGCCATCATATAGATTAATAATAGGAGCAGGAGGTCTAAATGAGCAAAACTGGGTTGTTTAGCTTTAGAAAAAAAACATACCCAATTAGTATGTATAAATATACCCAAGGTCAGTGTAACAGGAACATCAAATTAAAGCCCAATCTACACGACAAGATTCTTTGTACGATTCGATTACGATTCTATTTACGATCCGATTAAATCCAACATGTCCGATCGGGATTCGATTATATTCAATTCGACTTGCCATTGTTTTGCAATGGCAAATCGAATTGAATCAAATTGAATCCCGATCAGACATGTCGGATTTAATCGGATTGTATATCGTGTAGTCTTATCCAGGGGACCGAAAAGGGCTCTTATACAAGGAGAGAAGATTTAAAGTACACGTGATTGGAGAGGGATACAGAGGCTGCCATATGCATTTCCTTTTAAACAATACCAGTTGCCTGCCAGAACAGCTAACATCTTTGGCTGCAGTAGTGTAGGAATCACACCTGAAACAAGCATGCAGCTGATCCAGTCACACTTCAGTCAGAACACCTGATCTACAAGCTTGTTTGGAGTCTGTAGCAAAAAGTGTTAAAGATACAGGCTAAGCAGGACAGCCAGGCAATGTGGAGTGCTTCCGCTAGCAGAGTTTCAATATTTTTACTCCAATATGCCTAATAAAGTCTATCTCCACCCCCCCCCCCCCCCCCCCCCCCAAAAAAAAAATTGTATTCTCACTTTTTTTCCCCTATAGAGTATTTTCATCTAAGTATCTAAAAGTCTTTGCAGAGGAGCACAAAAAGGTTCCTAGCATCCAAGTCCTCCAGGACTGCACAGAAGGTTTGGCGTTGCCCTTTCTGGTGCCAAATCGCTGAATTTGAATGATTGGAGTTGACAGACGTGTCTTTCACATTAGCGGACCATGTAAAACAATGCTGCATATTTACGTCATAAGAGTTACATGTGAATGGTTATATAACACTGAAGCCATCAGAGCCATCTACATCAGAAGCATACTCTCCATTCACTGGAGGTAGCCAGAGGACACAAACATTACAGACACACAGTGACAGCCAAGGACCTTGCTATCGGTAAGAATTAACACTATAGTCCAGGAACCAGAGACCCTGCAACAAAACACATTTTCATACACTGCAGCAATCACTCATCTGTAGGGTAGGCTATAAAGGATTAAAAAGCCAACAATCATCCTGCTACATGGTAGATTGGGTTTATCCTGTAGCCATCAGGGATGCTGCCAGAGCAGAAACAAGGACAGGCAGTGTAGCAGCCAGTGGACTATTACTAGACACTTTGCAGAAAGAATGGAAAACTGACCACTGGACTGGTTACTGTGGCTCTACTGAGACATCATAAAAACACTGCAGCAAAACTAGCGATTAGAAAGATCTGAAAATGAGGCCGTAAGGGAACTTGGCAGAGCTGACATATTCCTTTTATATCAACCAGTGAACCAGCTATAACAGACACAAGTCAGAAGAGGTCACTTGTGATATCAGGGAAGCATTACAGAAAACAGCTTCTAGCCTCGGAGAAGTGAACAGTTTGCCAACCAGTGACCATGCCACACAACAAACACCAAGTTTTTAAACCTAGTACACACATCCAATTTTGATTGCCCCCATGATTGGCCAATTTTACCACTTCCATGTAGTATAAGAGTCTACCTACAATCTTTTCAAAGTATTCAGTCTGTTGGTCTTCATGCACCATGGTGGTGGTAAAATTGGTCATCAATTTGCAAATCAAAATTGCATGTGTGTATGCAATTATTAGAACACAGGCTACATTCCCACTATACCATTTTGCAGGCGTAAATACAGTCACTGCATAAAACAAAGTGAATGAAAAGAGGTTATTCACCCATTTTAGAAACACCAGACAGTTCTATGTTAAATAGCGTAGTTAAATGGAACAGAAGCAGTAGCACACAATGGATGGATACACCGTGAGATATGCATTGCAAATATACTGTAGACTAAGGTACATGGATAGGAGTTTCTGTACTACTATACACACACACACACCATACAAATGATATACAGAACTGTCACATAAGTTACATTTAGTGTAGGCATAGATATTCTACAACCCACTTATGACAGCAGATTACTAATATGGTCATATGATAAATAGTAGAGACCCTAGGTTGTGAACTTGCAGTATCCTCCCAGGAAGTATTTGAACTGGCCACAAGTTGTGATATGAATAGAAATATATATATATATATATATATATATATATATATATATATATATATATATATATATATATATATATATATATATATATATATATATATATATATATATATATATATATACATATATATATATATCTATATATATATATATCTATATCTATATATCTATCTATATATCTATCTGTCTATCTCAATCAATCATACATAACCACAAAGAATTGCCATAACAGGGAAGCTGTTAGGATACAAGGTATACAGGTCTTGTGTAGACAGTGGCGTAGCAATAGGGGATGCAGAGGTTGCGACCGCATCTGGACCCTTGGGCCAGAGGGGCCCACCTTAATCCATCTTATTAGCTTTTCATTGGTGCTATGCTGATAATGAACACCTCTATATGTGTATTGCACAATGGTAATCCTTAAACTGGTTCCTTACTCCAAATACACCTCTGACACTGCAGCTGTCCTTGGAAGGTTGTGGGGCTCCATATCAATACAGTAGTTGGGGGCCCCTCCATGTAAAACTCATACTGGGGCCCCAAACTCCTTAATTTAACCAATGTGTTTAAACCATATAGACTACCACCCAGCAAAGGGGTAAAGATCAACACAAGATGTAAATGTCATATAGGTATATACAGCAGTACCAAAAGATAGTTTAGATTACAGACGCAGAGTACAACCCAAAAATGGGGTACAAATAAGCTTACAAGATGTAGAAATGTTATTGTATTGTATCATACAAGCACACCGACACCCAGCATACAATATGTACATGCCTTACTGTATCACCCAACATGGGATACAGGTTGGAAACATAGGCTATGCATGAAGTGGATGCTGCAGCAATCACAGCAATAAAGTGGACTGCACACTGGTTAAACAGATAGGAATTTAAGCAATTCTGATAGTACAGCAGTGAACACAAGTCCTCAGTTATTATACTATAGCACAACGCAGCCAGCGGTCACAGATCAGGGATTTGTGCTGTGTAGCCATCACACTCGGCAGATAAGTGACAATACAAATAGAATGGAGCAGACAGTGATTGGACGTTAACAAAGCCACATACATTGCAGCACTGAGTGATGCTGAGTGAGAACAAGCGAGAGGATGAATATATATATATATATATATATATATATATATATATATATACATACATACATACATATACACACACACACACACACACACACAGCGATGGAGCAGCAAGGTCTTCATGCACACAGAGGGCAGTAGCAGCATTGCGAGGGACACCTGTTATCAGCGCATAGGGCGGAAGCAGCAGACAGCATAGGGAGGGACACTCATCAGTGTGGTCCAAGCCTGAGTACCTGTAGTGCTCAGTTAGTTCCCCTCTCTCTCCAGTAGCTCCATACCCGGCCAGCACCTCTTCTCCAGCTCCGGAGCCGCAGCTCTCCTCCAGTCTCTGTCCCCCGCCTCCCTTCACTCACTCTTTATAAGAGGCGCGTTGCCGCTGGGGGATGTAGTTCTCAGCAACTGCTAAAAAACGCGGCATCGCCTTGCGGCGTACTACATTTCCCATCGGCCCCAGCGGCGCGCCCCGGCCACACAGGATTAGCTGCGGGGACAGAATGAAACCCGTTACTCCGAGGACAAGAGAACTTTTCTTGGGCGCTGATTGGGAGACTCCTCAGTGACGTCACTGGACATTCTGCATCTGAAGTTTGGTAGAACAAATTGTTTAGGCAGAGGAAAAAACAGATGTGGAGAGTGAGGCAATTCTTATTGTTACAGTACAAATTCATGCCTTCATACCCTAGGTTAGTACATACCGATGCAAAAAGGGTTAATATACCCAAGGACGCTAACATCAGTGACAAGTCAACATGACTTTCTCCAGAAAGCACAAATGTTTCTTGAGTTCCATAGTCTCCCTGATCAAAATCACTTGGATGCTATGCATGCATTAGGATAACAGTTTAGGAATGAATGCTATTCAGCTATGCTCATGCTCAGTCAGCCATCTGCTTCTGTAGAAGGTAATCTGGATAGCACACCGGTAAGGTTGTTGCCTTTGATGTAGATTTTGAATCCAGGCCCAAGACAGTATGTAAAACAATAAGTAGTCTTTGGGCAAGGCTCCCTCATGTTCTTAGCCACCCATGGAGGCTCTAATGGAAATGTGAGATAGTAGGATATAAAGAAATTATACATACCTAGGGCTTCCTCTAGCCTGATTTCTCCCTTACTGTCCTTCTGCGCCACCTGGATCCTCCGCAATTGAGCTCATAAAATCCTTTGGTCTGGGATGTACTGCGCATGCACATTGTGCTCCCATCGCCGGAAGCGTTCTGTGCCTGCGCAGAACTCTCCCAGTAAAGTCTGGCCCCGACTGAAGAACTTTACGGTCCAAATTGCAGAGGATCTATGCAGTGGAGGAGGATGGCGAGAGAGCAATCAGCCTGGAGGAAGCCCCAGGTATGTACAATTTTTTCATATCCCCCGTCTCAGGTACACTTTAACTCTGTCAGAAGAAAAAAACACAATATAAATGTTCTGTGTCTTGTCTAGAGAGGAGAGGATAAAAGACAAGCAGGAGGTTCCCTGCTGCAGAAATAATAGTGTTGGCCAAATATTCTCCAGGTTTGCTCAATGCAGGTGAAGTGGGTTCTGACATAAAGGATATCTGTACACAGGCTAACTATTCTCCCATAACAATCACAAGCAATCATTTGTGGCTACAAATATCAAAGGTGTGTACAAAGCCTTACAGCATCCATTCACGAAAGGTTGTCTGTTTCTTGGTAAGGAATAGCGATGGTCAATGAGATGCAAATACAGTATCTCCCCAAAAAATGAGTCCACCTCTCACATTTTTGTAAATATTTTATCATATTTTTCTAATTGGACAACAACGATATGAACAGGGGCGTAACAAGAAATCACTGGGCCCCCATGCGATAACTTTGGATGGGGCCCCCACCCGCCAAACCCAACCCCCCCCCCCCCTCCCGCTTTCTGCACAGGTAAACAGAGAACCAATGTTATATTATGGAGCAGAACTGGCTCTGCAGACTCCTCCAGTATCGCTACAATACAGAGCACTTGGGGAGGGGTAGAGAGGCTGGGGGCAGAGTGTTGTACACATGACCCTGATTCACACTGAATAAGGACTGTCTATAAAGCTTTGTCTGTAAAACTTTGTATGATTCCTTATCAGTGGCTGAGCAGATGAAGTCATTAGAATAATTGTGCAGAGATCAGATTTTTTTTTTCTCTCCTTGCCCTTGCTTGTCAGTCTCTCAGGACGGGCCCCCCCTGTGGCTTCTGGGGCCCCCTTCAGCTGCATTCCTTGCAGGGTCTATTGTTACACCCCTGGATATGAACCAATATAAAGTATGATGCATTGTAAAGTAGTCAGTGTACAGCTTGTATAACTGAGTACATTTTGTTGTCCAATCAAAATAACTCAACATACATCCATTAGGGCTGGAACCCACAAGAGCGTTTTTTTGAGCATTTTGGCAGCGCTGCGATACGCTAGCGTTTTGCCAAAACGCTCAGCTGATGTTAATGGATGGGGCAACTTCCACAGGAGCGTTTGCGTTTCCCAGAAACGCAAACGCAGGACCTGCAGCATTTTGGGAGCGTTAGCGCTTCAATGTAAAGTATTGAAACGCTAGCAGAAACGCTCAGCAAAACCTAAACTGAGCGGTTTTGCTAGCGTTTTGCGGTTCAGCACACTGTAACAAAATTAAGAATAATTCACAGGACCAATCAGGATAAAAACGCGAAACGCAAAACGCTACACAACCGCTGAGAAAAAAAATACACTATTGCAAAACGCGACTGAAATCGCGCATGAATCCGCTCGCAAACTGCTCAGACAAAACGCTAGCGGTTGCGTTTTGCGTTTGCGGATTTCAGTGGGTTCCAGGCCTAAATGTCTAAACTGCTGGCAACAAAAGCGAGTACAACATCCCTAAGTGTGAAGTGGAGGGGGTCAGTGCTCAGACTATGCGTTGCACACAGCATCACATTGGTCTGCATGGTTGTTGTCCTAGAAGGAAGCCTCTTCTAAAGATGATGAACTAGAAACCTGCAGTTTGCTGAAGACAAGCAGAAGTAAGGACATGGATTACTGCAACCATTTCCTGTGGTCTGATAAGACCAAGATAAACTTATTTGGTTCAGATGGTGTCAAACGTGTGTTTCTGCAACCAGGTGATGAGTACAAAGACAAGTTTGTCTGCCGGTTTTCCAACAAACCAGCATACATTGATAAAATAGCATACATTTAAAGTGATATACCCCTTTTTAGTAGAATCAGTGTCCCCTTGCCCGCTCGCTTCGCTCGCTGGGCTGCGGGCTCAGTCCTCGCTTCGTTCGGAAAACTTTTTATTCTAACTCTATGTCCACTTGGATAGTGGAGATTGCACACCAGCACCCAGGCAGCTAACTCGGGTTGCTGCTGATCGGCATTATGGGGTTAATGTATGATGTATGCTATTTTGTCGGGTATGTGAACACCGGCACTGGAAAGCTACAGTTCATTGAAGGTACCTATGAGTCCTATGGGAGAAAAGCGCTATAGAAATGTTATTGCATTGTATTGAATGCATGATACCCTCCCTTCTGAAACTGGCCCACAGGGTAGCATTGCAACAGGATAATGACCCAAAACAGGATAGAGGTGCTGGACTGGCCAAGCATGTCTCCAGACCTAAACCCTATTGAGTATCTGTAGAGCATCCTCAAACAGAAGGTGGAGGAGCGCAAGGTCTCCAGCTTTGTGATGGAGGTGTGGAGGAGGATTCTAGTGGTAAAAAATGTTACAGTGGTTAAAATATTCCAGTGGTAAAAATACTAAAGTCTCCTTTGCATTTACAAAAGATCTGTTATTTTGCATTGCTGCAGATTTAGGTATTGCTGTTTTTTACACTTTTCAGCATGGCAGAAGATGTCACTGAGCTTTGGTTACAACCAGTGGCATAGCGTAGGAGCTCTGGGCCCCAGTGCAAGATTTACATTGAGCCCCCTCAAGCACATTATATATAACAATTGATATGCGACAAAACCTGCCAAGGACAGATGCAGCATCAGAGAGGTGTAAGCAATGGTTATAACTAATCAAAGCGTATGCAGAAGTGATCATAATCAGCATAGCACCAATAAATAGCTAATAAAGCAGTTGGAGGAGGGCCCCTCAGGTCCAGGGGCCCCTGTGCGGTTGTTACCTCTGCATCCCCTATTGCTACACCACTGGTTAGAATCACAACTACACTGCACTGAACTGGTGTTGTGGGTTGTGTTTCTACTGAAACCCATGGTGGTACATGTGCATAGACCAGGCATGGGCAAACTTGGCCCTCCAGCTGTTACGGAGCTACAAGTCCCACAATGCATTTGCCTTTATGAGTCATGACTGTGGCTGTCAGACTCCTGCAATGCATTGTGGGACTTGTAGTTCCGTAACAGCTGGAGGGCCAAGTTTGCCCATGCCTGGCATAGACTGTTAAAAACAGAAGGCTGTTTAACATGGACTGTCTATTTTTATCATACATGCTATGAAAACTGAAAGTTTAATCACTCCATTGCATTCTTGCAAATAATAATTGTTAATTGAAGATAGTTTTTCTTTCTTACTAATTATGTATGTTTAATGTTCAATCTACATTTAGATGTGAGTTTTTATTTTTTTTATTACCTCCCAGCATTGCTAAAATCATTTTCAACAGTAGCTTTATTTAGCAGCAAACTGCATTGCAATTTATAGCTACTAATAGCCCAGATTACTTAAATAATTATTATTTATCACTCATTATTTGCTGTGCATTTTATAGCTTATTATATATTAATTAGACTGCATTCTACATACCACAGATATGAATTTAGACAGTACTGTACTTTGCGCCTGCCAAGGTTTTAGTCTGTTTTGCACATCATCTGACCTTTATTAGGAAGAATGCACAGATTTTATTGACTGTACAATATCTTTAATTTTTGGCTCACTAGTGTTATATATACAGTATTTATAGTTATCAGCTTACCTTCTTGATTTATATTTACACCACCTAGAACTGTGAGGGCCCGTTTCTACTTGTGCGGTGTGGAATCGTCGCAGAAACCGTGGTAACGAATTCGCATGCGGATTGCGAATCCGTTAGCGTTTGTATGTGAATTTTACCACAAATTCACATACGATTTTGCATGTTTGTATGTATGCGAATTTAACCATGTCAGTGCCTGTGTGCGTTTACATTGACCAACCAGAAGATTACAAAGATGACTGGCACTCAAAGTTTGCTGGATAGTAGCAGTTGGATTATTGGACTGAACAGACTGTGCTCACCACCAAGTAGATCATACATCCAAAACTCTAGAAGAAAAAGTAGTTCTGGCACCAGTCTGCTGCTTCAGTGAAAATTTTAATCCAACAGGTACAGTAAGGTTAACATTAGAGAGTACAAAAGGACGGCCTGACAGCCGTTTCACAGGTCTCCCTGCTTCGTTAGAGGCCTCTGACGAAGCAGGGAGACCTGCGAAACGGCTGTCAGGCCATCCTTTTGTACTCTCTGACGTTAACCTTACTGTACCTGTTGGATTAAAATTTTCACTGAAGCAGCAGACTGGTGCCAGAACTACCGATACTTTTCTTCTAAAATTTTGGGTGCTTTTACATTGGTTTTATGCGAAATCGTATGCGAATTTGCAGTGAAATTTGCATACCGAAACCGCATGCAAATTTCCTATTAAATACATTGTATGCAAATCGCCTAGCAAATTCTGATGGCTCTGCCGTGCAGATTTTTCCTGCACACAAAACCACAAAGAAATCCTGACAAGTGGAAACGGCCACATCCACTTATATTGCCTATGCAAATTTGCATGCGGGAAATGCATGTGAATTCGCAATAGTGGAAACGGGCCCCTATACATGGATAAATAAGATTTATTAAAGGATAACCGAGGTGACATGTGACATGATGAGATAGACATGTGTATGTACAGTGCCAAGCACACAAATAACTAGGCTGTGTTCCTTTTTTTCTTTCTCTACCTGAAAGAGTTAAACATCAGGTGTGCAAGTAACAGTTTCTATCCGAGTCGGACTGGGTCAGACTATACCATAAAGGCCCATACACACGTCGGATTTTTGCGAACGACCCGTCGTTTGAATGTTCCGTCGTTCGCACGTCAAATCCGGCGTGGTACAGACTATCGTTCGGGTGATAAGACTGGTTTTCAGCGATCCGATGGGTCGTTCGCAAAAATCCGACGTGTGTATGGGCCTTTACCCTCACTGATAAGTAATTACAGCCATAAAATACTTTCCTGTATGTAAATGGCTTCCTGGAGCAGGAAAGAGATAAAAAGGGTCAATTGTTCATGGATTTGAGCTCTGGCATACTTCAATGAAGGTGTCATTGAGCAGAGACAATAAAACAGTAAAAACTGAAAAACTAGATTCAAATATAAAATAAAACCGTGGGATAACTAAAAAAGTCATTTTAAAGAGGAAGATAGATATCATTGTTTTTCTCATCAGTTTATTTTCACCTTGGATGTCCTTCAAGTGTCTTGTATTTCCATTTAGGTACATAAAGACCTGAGGAAGTGGACAAAGTGACAGCGGCCATGTTATTTATCTTTCACAGTCTTGCGCAGATGCAGTAGGGAATTTCCAATGGGCTCCAGCAGGAATTGCCGAGCCCGTTTAGGTCTGCTCTACTGCGTAGGCGACTCGAGAGCTGACCCAATCGGGCTCAGCTATTTCTGCTGGAGCCCATCGGAAAGTCGAAGGAGCGCAGTAAGTAAATATTGCAGCCGCTACTACGCCTGTACCACAGCCGACAAGCTTGTCGGCTGATTTTGGGTGGCTACCAGAGCTGGATCCCGGAGGGTGAAGAGGACGGGGGAGGCTTCCCCCTCCTGAGGTAAGTACCCCCAGGGGCTCTTATTGTTTGTTACAGATTCCCTTTAAACAAAAGTGGAAAAACAGTTGAAGACAAATTTGGGCAGCTATATCTTCCTAGAGATTTGCTGCAACCTATTTCCCACAGGCAGATTTAAAAATAGTCCAAGCATGACTTTATTACGGTAGTATTTCAGCGGCACACATCACACGTTCTATAGATGTGTTGCATCGGTAAATTATGCAAGTACCAAGCAAAGCATTTCACCTTCCTAATTTAGCTTGATTTCTTTTTCTTCTATTTCTCCTTCTAGCGGCATCTTTAAAGTGTCAGCACTGCAGCCAAGCATGTAGACATGATCCAGAGGATGAAACCAACTCATTCACAATAAGTTATCGCATTCGGTTACCAAATGCCAGAAAATGACCAACACCATTATGACCATATCCACCTTCACAAAATGTTCCGCCAATTACTGTTAGCAGAAAAAAATGCGGTAAAATTTAATAAAAGTGCGGTAACGTCAGAAGAAAAAAAATCATTATTTTAGATTCTGCAAAAAAATTAAATTCATGATAAAAAAAGAGTGTATTGTTTCATCGTTAATTACCAATTTTTTTTATCACCTGTAATTACCTGCCGCCCTTTTTCACTTCAAATCCAATTACATGTAGTCTTCCCCATAATAAGGTCTTCTCTGTCTGTTATTAAAATTCTTCTATATTCTCCTCAGCACCCTCTTCCTCTTTAGTTAGTGCTTGTTGTGCCTCTATTACCCCCTGTAATTCACTCAGCTTTGCACCCTCTGTCGCCGCAAGATTAAAGCCTCTTTGTGCTCCCTCCCATTTTAATTAGTTCCCTCTGTGCTTCTTCTCCTGAAATTCGGACCCCTCTGTGCCCCCTCCTGCTATAAATAGCATTCTCTATGCACTCTTCCCTGTAATTATTGTTCTCAGCGCTGTTACGTCTTAGTGATACTCAGCCCACAGGTTGCATGTAAACTCCATGCTTTGAGGGTGTGGCCCTTTACAAGTTGGCTGACTTAAAGAGAGTCTGAAGCCAAAATAAAATCATCTCTTTACCTTCTAATTGTCTTAAGCAGTATAGGCAGAGCTGAAACGCCGCATTCCCGTGGCAGAACAAGGTTCCCCCCCAAATCACCGGGACAAAATGCAGGCAGTGCCTTCTGAAGGAGGCAGAGCTTTGCGCTGTTGCTCTGCCTCTACTGTTGTCAATCGCCGCCTCTCAGTCTTCCTTCACAGAGAGGGGCGGGGAGAGGCAGAGATCTGCGCACAGATTGACTTCAGTAGAGGCAGAGCTACAGCGCTAAGCTCTGCCTCCCCTGGCAGCAAAATCCACGGCTTTGAAAGTCATGGATGTTTGCCCCGGGATTTGGGGGTATAAAGCCCTCGTTCTGCTGCGGGGATGCTGCGTTTCAGCACTATCTATACTGTTTTAAGATAAATAGAAGGTAAAAAGAAGATTTTATAATGGCTTCAGACTCTCTTTAAGGTGGCCATACATCTCTCGATGTGCCACAAGATCGACCATTACATAGATCTTTCTCGGATGGAATCTGAGCAGATTGCAGATGATTTCAGCATGAAATCTATTGGAAATTGTCCTAGCGCTGGCGCCTGCCAAGCTGACCCACCAAGTGTACCACCAAATGAGTTTTGAAGGCTCATCTGTCCCCTGGCATGACTCCTGGCCTCTTCCTGTGTCCAGCATCACCGGAAGGGCCTATACCACTAGGCACTGGCGCATGTTGTGACGTGCACATGGTACAGGCGTTAGTGATGACGCTGGACACAGAAGGAAGCAGGAGGCTTACCAGTGGGCTGGTGAGCCTTCAACACGACTGGGGGGAGGAGTAGACACATACACATGGGGTACAGCCTTGACCAGCTACACATATCCAAATCTGAGTGGCCAATTTTCCCACTTCCATGTACTATCTGACATATCATATAAACCCCAACATTTTACATTCCGTCATCATGTGCTGAACCAATCGATATCAAACTCGCTTGGAGTGCCACCTTCCCTGCCTATGTAATCGATATCTCAGGCTGGGAAATGACTAGGTGATCGATTAACGTCTCAGAAGGTGTGCTGCGCTGGTCGCATGGCGCACTGTGAGTTGTGGACCGCTGGGCCCAAATGGTTCCACAATATCCATCGAATTATGGACTACTATGAAATGAGATATCAAAAGCTCATTAAGCCAGGGACATGTCTCTGGGCATTCTCAGGACAGGCAGGAATGTGGTGCTTAATTACTTTATGATGGGATCTGTTCCTCTCCTTATCTTTAAACTAGGATGGGAGAAACTTCCTGGAGAATCCTTATGGCCCCCCTTATAGATAACCTTTTTCCTGTGTGGATGGTCTGGTTTTAGGGTAAATGGCTTCTTTCAGTAAGTACAAACAAACACTCCCTCACATCCCCCAGGGCAGGGGTGGTGAGATGGAAGAGCACTGGGTTTCTAAACGCCAGGCATATGAATTAAAGGGCAATATGTATAAGGAGTCTGGCGCTACACCTCACACACACAAAGGTTCTAAAACTAGAGTCCAGCAATGAGTTGAAGCTGCCCCTTCTGGTCACACTTTTAATACAATAAAAACAGAAGGTAAGGCGCTACACAACCAAGTTCATGTGAATAAATTTGCATAAAGAGGCATCAACCGCAGAGTCCACATCTGAGGGTATCACAAATTTTTTTTTTTTTTTACAATTTTTTTGTAAAGTTATTAAAAATTGTGATACCCTCAGATGTGGACGCGGTTGATGCCTCTTTATGCAAATTTATTCACATGAACTTGGTTGTGTAGCGCCTTACCTTCTGTGTTTATTATATGAATTAAAGAGGCTCTTCAGATCATAGTTTGGGCGCATTTACATGCGCTTGCCGCAATGGCGTTCGCGAAATCGTGACAAGTACAGTCTATCAGTGTCATCTACAGCAGGGCCTCGAAAGTCCTCCTTTTGGTCACTACCTCGGGACGTGCATGCCATGCCTGCTGCCTTCCTTGGATGTGTGGTGGTGGTAGCAGTTTCTTAAGCTCCCACTCCGGACCGGAATCGAACCAGGATTCCCCGGCCACTACCAGTGGTCATTCACAATGGCAGACTTGCCCTCCATAAAATATTCTCGTTGCAGGTACTGAACAGCAAACAGAACAAGTATTTTAAAAAATAGATGTAAGCTTTAACAATGGTAGAGAAAGAACCATTGAAAGTTGATAAGGCAGTCAGACATTACCTGACATCACTGAGTGAAGAAAAGCAATCTCGCCATGGTGTGCACCAGTCCAGCACGGCCGTCACTACGCAAACAGCTGTTTGCGGTGCGTTACACAGTGAGTTTGGTGTGTCAGTGTGAAGCAATACTCTAATTATACTCCCTGATTGATGTATACACATGCAAGATGTTTTAAAGCACTTTAGGCCTGCAATTTAGCATTCAATGTGATTTCTGCCCTTAAAACGCTGCTTTGCATTCAATCTGGACTTTTCCTGGGGACTTTTGGCATGTATCCCACTCCGCCATGCCCCCCTCCAGGTGTTAGACCCCTTGAAACATCTTTTCCATCACTTTTGTGGCCAGCATAAATTTTTCTAGTTTTCAAAGTTCACCTCCCCATTGAAGTCTATTGCGGTTCGCGAAAGTTTGCGCTAACCAAACTTTCGCAGGAGGTTCGCAAACCGAAAATCGGAGGTTCGGGCCATCTCTACTAGTGGCTGCAGCTCTGGTGCTTTGAGTCCGCCAGGAGAAAAGCGCAATAGAAATGTTATTTGTCTTGTCTGCACCCTTTACTATAGGCAGTGCAACTGTTTTGCCTGCTCTGGAGACCCCATCCTCCCCTGTGTGTTTCCCCCCATGCACGCACCTTACTACAGTTCACCTTTCTGCAGAGGTCCTGGGTGCATGTACTGCAGTAATGTCAATGACAAGAGTCCACTTCCCCTGAGATTAGCTCCCCTTAGTGCCCCCTTCCTTTGTTATTAGTGACTCTTTATGCTTCCTCCCATTTTTAATTAGTGATCCTTTTTGACTTTTCCTTTTGTAATTAGTGTCCTGTGCGCCCCCCCCCCCACACACACACACACGCACACCCCATGCCGAGGACACCTTTACAGCATGGAGTCCGCATGCAACACATGATCTAAGCATCACTGGTATAAACCGTGAAGTGAAATCCGCTCGACCATCCACCCAGCAGGGTCAGAGCAGGAACGAGGCAACTCGACCTCCAACATCAGATATCCTAGAAAGTGATGTTCCGGTCAATGATCCAGCAAATAACAATCTTTATTGGAACAGTAAAACATGGCACAACATGTCTGCTAACATGTTCCGGACACACAATGATCCTTAATCATAGCATAAATCCACACTGTGAAAGTGACACTTAAAGCGGAACTGTAAATTCGTTTAAACCAAACAGTTTCACCTACCTGGGGCTTCCCTAAGCCCCCAGCAGCCGTCCTGTGCCCTCACCGGTCCTGCCCGAGCCTCCGTTCTCCCGCGCGAGCTACTTTACTGACTTACAAGTCAACGGCAACTGCGCCTGCGCGCCCCAGGCAATGTGACGCTTTCTTCGCGTTCCCACCTGATAGAGCAGCTATAGCGGGCGGGAACGCGAAGAAAACGTCGCATTGCCTGGGGCGCGCAGGCGCAAGTCAGCAGTAATGAAAGTAGCTCCCGCTCATGGGCGTCCGCAGAAAATTATCCAGGGTGGAAAATTTTGGGGTGGAGTCGTGTGGGGGGCGACAAATGGGTGTGGTCATGAACCAGAATGTGGGTGTGGTCGCGGGTGGAGACAAGTTTACATGAACTTATCAATGGTGGGACATTAGATTAGGACAGTGGTGGCGAACCTTTTGGAGGCAAAGTGCCCAAACTGCAACCCAAAAGTCACTTTACTATCGCAAAGTGCCAACAGCAATTTAAACTAAATACAAGCGTTTTAACTCATACATGAACATTATGGAACATCCAAGTTGAAGATAAACAAATTCATCCATCCGACTCCTGAAAAATGTGTTCATTTTTTTAGAACCTCCCAGTTTCATTTTCGGTTTTAAAAAGCTGAAAAAGTAGGTTTAATGCTATTGTCTCATATGATGATGATCCAGCTTTTTCCATAGTCTCGCAGTTAGCAATCATGTGACCCCCAACAAGACAAATTCAGCAATCATGAGGCCCCCCATTAAGACAAATTCAGCAATCATGAGGCCCCCAACAAGACAAATTCAGCGATCTTGAGGCCCTCAACAAGACAAATTCAGCGATCTTGAGGCCCCCAACAAGACAAATTCAGCGATCTTGAGGCCCCCAACAAGACAAGTTCAGCGATCTTGGGGCCCCCAACAAATCATGAGGCCCCCAACAAGACAAATTCAGTAACCATGAGGCCCCCACAAGACAAATTCAGCAGTCATAAGGCACATAAATAGACAGCATTTCACATAAATAGGCAGAATGCCCCCTTAATATGGTAGACACCTCTCACCTGGCAGCAGTTCCCCAAAATACACTCAATCTGACAGCAGTGGTTCCCCAAAAATGGGTAGCCCCAGGTCTATAGGTGTCCCCAGAATAGGTGGCCAGCGGTATAGATGTCCCCACAACAGGTAGCCAGGGGTAGAGATGTCCCCAGAACAGGTAGCCAGGGGTATATGTGCCCAGAACAGGTAGCCAGGGGTATATGTGCCCAGTATATGTAGGCAGGAGTATAGGTGCCCAGTATATGGAGGCAGGGGTATATGTGCCCAGTATATGTAGGCAGGGGTATATCTGCCCAGTATATGTAGCCAGGGGTATATGTGCCCAGTATATGTAGGCAGGGTTATATGTTCCCAGTATATGTAGCCAGGGGTATATGTGCCCAGTATATGTAGCAAGGGGTATATGTGCCCAGTATATGTAGGCAGAGGTATATGTCCCAGTATATGTAGGCAGGGGTATATTTGCCCAGTATATGTAGCCAGGGGTATATGTGCCCAGTATATGAAGCCAGAGGTACATGTCCCAGTATATGTAGCCAGGGGTATATGTGCCCAGTACACAGTATGTAGCCAGGGGTATATGTGCCCAGTATATGTAGCCAGGGGTATATGTGTCCAGGGGTATATGTGCCCAGTATATGTAGCCAGGGGTATATGTGCCCAGTATATGTAGCCAGGGATATATGTGCCCAGTATATGTAGCCAGGGATATATGTGCCCAGTATATGTAGTCAGGGGAATATGTGCCCAGTATATGTAGCCAGGGGTATATGTGCCCAGTATATGTAGCCAGGGGTATATGTGCCCAGTATATGTAGCCAGGGGTATATGTGCCCAGTATATGTAGCCAGGGGGATATGTGCTCAGTATATGAAGCCAGGGGGATATGTGCCCAGTATATGTAGTCAGGGGAATATGTGCCCAGTATATGTAGCCAGGGGTATATGTGCCCAGGATATGTAGCCAGGGGTATATGTGCCCAGTATATGTAGCCAGGGTTATAGGTGCCCAGTATATGTAGCCAGGGTTATAGGTGCCCAGTATATGTAGGCAGGTTTGCCCCTAGCAGGAGGGGAGCAGCGCAGAGAAGAGGGAGAGCTATGGGCACCTTAGGGGGCTCTCCCTCCCTCGCTGTCCCCTCCCGAACGAAGTGTTTTGCAGCGGCTGGGCAGCGAGCGGAACTTACCTCCGTCTTGGTCAGGCGCCGGATGGATTTGCCGCTAGTCTGGTCGGGACCAGACCAGACAGCGGCACCAGAACTTCCGGCACTAGATCGAGACGGAGGCGAGTTCCGCCCGCTGCCCAGCCGCTGAACAACACTTCGTTCGGGAGGGGACAGCGAGGGAGGGAGAGCCCCCTAAGGTGAGGGAAGGGGGGGGGGGAGATGTCCACCCTTCCCCACTGTGCCCATAGCTCTCCCTCTTCTCTGCGCTGCTCCCCTCCTGCTGGCAGGGTCGGGCAGATGCCCGATTTTGCCATATGTGCGGACGCCCTACTTTACAGTAAAACCACACCTCCAACCAGGGGAAACGCCCGTAAAAGGGGGAGGGGGCCGTTCCGTGTTGTGAGGGAAATAAAGTGCACTCATATGAATGCATATTACAATCTACGAAAAAAAAATTTAAAGGCAGAGCAACATACTTCAAAAAATAGCCAAATATATAAAGATGTATACATATCAAAAATACAAAAGAGTATAAAATTACACAGGCATATAAATACATAGGCACAAGTAAACAGACATGTGGGCAGTGGAACTAAAGGAATAATACTTATTAAATAATACGACTTAGTTCCCATTTAGAATTGAGGCCTTTGGGAGCGCGGGTATCCAATTGGAAAATCCAAAACGCTTCTCGTGTAAGTAGAGTCTTATACATGTCAGCACCTCGAATGGATCTTAAAGAGAACCCAAGGCAGGTTTCTGACATTAATATTATGACACAGAGGCACATTCAGCATACAGTGCCCAGCCTCCGTAAGCTTTCTCCAATCGACTTAGGGAGGCGGGGAGGGAAGGGATGGAGGTGGGGAGCAGCAATATGCAGGAGGCGGGGAAACAGAGGTAAATGACAGCTTAAATGTAAACAGCCTGCTAGCGACAATCTGTGAGTCGCTAGCATATCGGTTTTTCTAAGGGGGGGACAGCAGAGCACGGGGGGGGGGGGGGGGGGCTGGGGGGACACTATAAGGATGCAGAGGCTGGGCATTGTGTGCCGACTGTGCCTCTGTGTCCTAATATTAAAGAGGAACTCCAGTGAGAATATTATAATAAAAAAAAGGGCTTCATTTTTACAAAAATTATGTATAAATGATTTATTCAGTGTTTACCCATTGTAAAATATTTTAAATCCCGATTTACATTCTCACATTTATCACATGGTGACATATTTAGTGCTGGCAAGTGATGTAGCTGCTGCTTGCTGTTTTGGCAGTTGGAAACAGCTGTAAACAGCTATTTCCCACAAGGTAACAGGGTTTACAGACAGGAAACTGCCAGAAGGACCTCGGTACTCAGAGCTTCTTGTGGGAGGGGTTTCACCACAATATCAGTCATACAGCGCCCCCTGATGGTCTGTTTGTGAAAAGGAATAGATTTCTCATGTAAAAGGGGGTATCAGCTACTGATTGGGATAAAGTTCAATTCTTGGTCGGAGTGTCTCTTTAATGTCAGAAACCCACCTCGGGTTCTCTTTAAAATACATTCCACTGCCTGAAAGGAGAATGGCGACGTTGCCCCCATGTCACCATATTGGAAATCTCCATAGTCAACCAGCCAGCCCCTCTGTAATGCTCTGCAATACGTTCCCTAATGGGACGGGTCATACAGCCCACATACTGGACCTGACAGAGAGAACATGACACCACGTACACTATGAATTTCGTGTGGCACTTGACGTGTTGTCTCATTCGGAAGACCCTCCCATTAGAGAAGGAAGTGACAGTCTTAGATACAGAGTGCACAGAGCAATAGTTACAAGTAGACATGCCACATCTGAAAGAGCCAGCACGGTTGACGTGGATTACTGGTGGAGAGACTGGGGGAGAGAATCCCACTTATGGTTGGTGCCCGTCTGCTAGCAAATGTAACCCCTTTACCAATAATTCTTTCTATCTGAGGGTCTAATCTCAAAACCGGCAAAAGATCCTTGACAATTGAGACAATACATCTGCATTCCTTTATGCTGGGTACACACGGTGCGTTCCCACACTCGATTCCCTGCTCAATTCCCGGCCGCTCGATTATTTTCGACATGTCCGATTCACATTTCGATGGATCGTTAGGTCGATTTGGCATACTTTACATGAGAATCGACCTAACAATCATCGAAACGCGCTCGGAAATGCTCAGAAATAATCGAGCGGCCGGGAATCTAGCGGGGCATCGTGTGTACCCAGCAGTATTTATATGCTTGTGCAATTTTATACTCTTTTGTATTTTTGATATGTATACATATATATATATATATTTAGCTATTTTTTGAAGTGCGTAGCTCTGCTTTTAAAAACATCTAGATTGTCATATACATTCATATGTTTTTAGAGTGCACTTTATTTCCCTCATAACAGGGAAGCACCCCCCCCCCCCTTTTACAGGCGTTTCCCTTGGTTGGAGGTGTGGTTTTATGTATTTAAGTGTCACTTTCACAGTGTGGATTTAGGCTATGATTAAGGACCATTGTGTGTCCAAAACATGTTAGCAGACATGTTGTGCCGTGTTTTACTGTTCCAATAAAGATTATTTGCTGGATCATCGAGCGGAACATCACTTTCTTGGATAACTGGTATAAACCACTGCAGAAGATATGACAGTACCGCATAAATGTACAGTATAATAATAAATAGCAAGGGCTGCAGAAAGATTAGTAAAGAAACTGATAAAGGAAACCTTAAAGTGAACCAGAGACGCAGTACCCTCATGTATTTTACCATATATATCAGTGGGAACATTAGAGAAAACACCTACCCTGCTCTCTGTTTCATCCTTCACTGCTCAGCCTGCTTCTTAGCAGCCCTGATAAAATCCCAGACTGAGCATTCAGTCTGGCTTTGCTCAGGAATCATTATAGCTGAGTCCGTCTTCTCTGATGTCTTTTCAAGCCCAAGCCTGCCCCCTCCTGGCTCTGCTTTCCTGTTCTGTATATTCACAGCATCACAGACAGCTGTGATGAGATGGGAGGAGCTGCTGCTGCCGAAGAAGGAGCTTTTTTTTTAATCTATATTTGTTAGTCATAAGATGTTTTTAGAAATGGCGATTTCCTGTTGCACATAGCCCACTAAATAATATGCTTATCTGATGAACTGTGTTCTGCATGGAGTTTTAGTAACAAAAAACACACAAAAAATGGCACACCACAGCGGCAAAAATACCAGGTATAACATTTATTTTGTAAAATCTATCGGGGGGGATATGTCTATTTTGTGCCAAAGCGTTCATCTCTAGTTTCCTTTTAAACAATACTAATTGCCTGGTTGTCCTGCTGATCCTCTGTTAGGGCCCATACACAAGCCCACTCATGTTGCCTATCGGGAATCAGCACCTGATCTCCTTGGGTGACATCGCTGGGCCGGGCTGCACACACGTGCGTCAGGGACGACAATGCAGGGACAAGCGGTGCATGCATGATGTCACATGGCGGGACAACGGATGGCCAACGAGCAGCGCATGTGTGACGTCATGCAGTGGACAGGGGAGCCGCGCAAACAATGGAATAGGAAGGGGGATTGGCTTTGCTGAGATTGGGTAGATACATCCAGCGGATCGCTCACAGTTTGGGCATCGGGGGTTGTCGGGTGCCGTACACGCCTGATTTTCGACTGAGGCAGTCATTATCAGCCGCCCCAGCTGTCTTAAAGAGAAACCGTAACCAAGAATTGAACTTCATCCCAATCAGTAGCGCATACCCCCTTTCCCATGAGAAGTCTATTCCTTTTCTCAAACGAATCATCAGAGGGCTCTGTATGGCTGATTTTGTGGTGAAACCCCTCCCACAGTGTGATATCAGCACCTCACAGCTCTGAGATCCTGACATCACACTGTGGAAGCCGTGTTGTATTGTGGGAAATAACAGCTGTTTCCAACAGGAAACAGTTTCCTGTCTGTGAACTTCATTGCATTGTGGAAAATGGCTATTTACAGCTGTTTCCAACTGCCAAAAAAAAGCAAGCAGCATCTACTTCCAGTGACATCACCTGCTAGCAGTGAAAATGTCAACATGTGATAAATGTCAGAATGTAAATCAGGGAGAGGAAAGATTTTACAATGGGAAAACACTGACCAAATCATTTATACACAATTACTGTAAAAATTAAGCACTTTTTTATTACATTATTTTCACTGGAGTTCCTCTTTAAGTCAGACTCGTGTACGAGGCTTTAGTCATAGATCCTGAACAAACATGCATATCAAACAACTGAAGTCTAACTGGATTTCCCACATGCTTGCTTCTGGCAACTGGTATTCTTTAAAGTGAGGAGCCAGGAGGCCGCAATAGCACCATAGGGGGCAATATTTTAGCTGGGAACGCGGAGAATGACTCGCGTTCCCATGCCTGTCGGGTCCTGACGGCGAAACCGGAAGTGGTCACCGTCGGGTCCAGGAGGATCAGAGCGAGGTGGCGAGGGCACCGATCAGCTGCAGGGGGCTGAGGGAAGCCTCAGGTGAGTAAAACTAATTTTTTTTACCAGACTTAAAGAGACTCTGAAGCGAGAATAAGTCTCGCTTCAGAGCTCATAGTTAGCAGGGGCACATGTGCCCCTGCTAAACCGCCGCAATATCGCCGCTAAACGGGGGTCCCTTGACCCCCAAACCCCCCACTGCGACACTTGGTCGCAGACTTGGTCGCTCCTGGAGGCAGGGCTAACGGCTGCAGCCCTGCCTCCAGTCGCGTCTGTCAGCGGCGCATCGCCGCCTCTCCCCCGCCCCTCTCAGTGAAGGAAGACTGAGAGGGGCGGGGGAGAGGCGGAGATACACGCTGACAGACGCGCGTGGGGCAGGGCTGCGGCGGTTAGCACACGTGCCCCTGCTATCTATGAGGTCTGAAGCGAGATTTATTCTCACTTCAGACTCTCTTTAAAGATCACTTTAAAGAAAATAAATATGGCAGCCTCCATATCTCTTTCACTTCAGGTGTCCTTTAAACCGTTGTGCAAACTTGCACACAACTTCAATAAGAAACCTGTTTCTCTTTTTAAATAAATCTCATTTTTTCAGCCCATGTGTCCTTAGTAGAGGAGGTGCAATGACAGTAGATGGGAGTAAACAATTTGTTGAATATGAAAATTCGGTACTTATCCGTTAGCCGGGCGCATCCGGCAGGTGGCGCTAATTACTGTTCCCCCCCCCAGGCCGACATGGATAGTAGGGAAAGATGTAACTCTGGTGGAGTTTTGTCGCCACCTGCCAGATTGCGCCCGGCTAACGGATAAGTACCGAAAATTCTGCTTCCACAGAAACGGGAATTTGTAGAGGCCGAGCTGGGACTTTGCACAGGCTAATCAAATCGGGAGATGCTGACTAATTTACTGGGAGCTGGTAAATTAATCAAGCTGTCAGCTAATTAATTGGCAGCTCCCAAATCTGATTAGCCCCTGCAGTGTCCCAGTTGTGCCCCTGCTGAATGGTTTGCTCATCCCTGAAGGATGGTATAGAGTTGATAATATAAGATGTGTAATGCTTAACATACACAGTATCATATTGTACAAGAAGTAACAGAATCTTAGCTCATTTTTTAATACTTTGAACAGCAACATTTTCTGATTTCTACATAATTATAGGTGGGGATATTGCTCATATTTCTTGTAATATATACAGGGCTGTTTTTAGACGTCTGCATGCTAATATATGATTGCGCTGATACACGTTTTACATGGTTACCTCACAGTAGGTGGCCGTCAAATAATTAAAGAGACACTGAAGCGAAAAAAAATATGATATAATGATTTGTATGTGTAGTACAGCTAAGAAATAAAGCATTAGGAGCAGAGACACGAGTCTACTATTTGTTTCCAGTACAGGAAGAGTTAAGAAACTCCAGTTGTTATCTATGCAAATTACCATTGAGCTCCATGACTTTCAAAGTTGCAGATGCTCTGTGTTCTGAAGGCTGTTATCTTAAAGACAACCTAAAGTAAAAAAAAAAAAAGGCATGGGAACGCGAGTGATTCTTCGCGTTCCCAGCCTGTATATCGCCCCCTATGCTGCTATTGCGGCCTCCTGGCCGTTTCCATGCCTGTCGGCCAGTGACGGCCAAACCAGAAGTCGTCACCGGCGGGTCCAGAAGCATCGGACAGGAGCTGCGAGGGCACCGATCGTCTGCAGGGGGCCTTTAGGTTCACTTTAACTGTATTGTTTTTTCTTTTGCAAAGAACAGTTCAAGACAGGTTTTGCCGCCTCCAGGAGCCTTCGGAGAGCTTTGGGAGCACTTGTGTCCCCAAGTGCTCCCTAAGATGGTGACTCTGTACTGTGCATGTGTGAGCGCGTGCTTGCACATGCGCAGTATGGAGCCATCCTTCAGGTTTACTTTAGCAGACATGTGCTTAAGGACAGGCACCGCTGAACTGTAAAATATAGCTTTTTATTGTTCACATGTATGAAATACAAGCTGTGGTACGGGCCCTGTTGCTCTTTGTCAAACTGTTAGAACTGTTGTGAAAACATATCAGATAACCTGATCTATATACCCTTAAAGAGGAACTGTCGCAAAAATCTTAAAAATTAAAACACATGCAAATAAGAAGTATGATTCTTCCTGAGTAAAATGAGCCATATAGCAACATATAGCAATATTCTTTTTTTTTAAAAGCACTTAGTGAATGGCAGTTGCTCCGTCCAACTGACAAAATCCAGCATCTTTGTATAAAGATTTTTCAGGGAATGTCTTTATAAAGAATAAAGGCCATGCTGAGAATCCCCTATAGAGAGATAGACTAGCCAAAAAATTGTTGGTAATGTCAGATTTCTACTACCTACTGTAAGTATCAGCAACATAGGAGAAAGGTAATTTATTGCTCATTTTACTTTGGAAGAAATATACTTCTTATTTGTATGGGTTTAAATTTTTAAGATTTTTGCAACAGTTCCTCTATAAGGGACCAATCCCTAGCCAGCAGAGTCCCGACAGCCAATCACAACCTTATACCTCATAGGTGGACCTGATGGGGAACTGTGGACACGGAATCAGAACCGCCCACCTAACCTCTCAGAACCACCAAAAAGTCAGGCATATGTTTTCATAGTACATAAGTAATATGTTGGTGTTTTATAACTCAATAATAATAATAGCAGTTCTGACAGCTTGACAAAAAGCAACAGAGCTTGAAACAGCAGCCTGTCGCTGGACCACTGCTTGTATTGTATAAAGTGCCATCTTTTTATATTCAGCAGTGCCTGTCCTGAAGCACAAATCTGACACTTCGGTCCTTGGTGGTAAGGAATCTGACGACTTGAGCACGCTGGGTCTCCTGTACATGGGTGCTTCTCCAATCTTTTTTTTTTATTACTTATTTAGCAGTCATGTAATCATAGCAAATTGCCCCTCTTCCTACCTATACTACACACACAAAGGCAACATTTACACATATACTACAGTATTAGTGTACATGGTCATACATGAACTACACAAAAACATATAGCATCATTAAGTCTTTAACATAAAAGACCCATTTATGAACTAAGCTACTATACAATAGTTTAATTTTGAAAGCTCTCTGCTTTCATAAAATATGTAGTTGTGGGACCAAACAACTTTCAACTTGTGTGTTTTGACACCTTTGAAAAATGTTAAACGACATCTGTAGTGAGAAGAATATGGAGGCTACCATATTAATTTCCTTTTAAACAATACCAGCTGCCAGGCTGCTGATCTATTTGGCTGCAGTAGTGTCTGAATCTGACCAGAAACAACCATGCAGCTAATCTTGTCAGATCTGACGCACGCCCAGTGCACACCAAAAAACTCAAGCAGATCCGCAAAACGCTAGAGGTTTTTGAAGCAGATTTCAGAGTGATTCTAGGCATGTTTAGAGAGGATTTCTAAACATGCCTAGCGGTTTTTGGAGCGTTTTTGTGTAGCAGATATCAAATATTGTTATAGTAAAGCTGTTACTGAACAGCTACTGTAACAAAAACGCCTGGAAAACAGTTCTGATCTACCGTTTTTCAGAGCGGTTTTCCACTTTCCTATACTTTAACATTGAGGTAGAAACGCCTCAGAAATCAAAAAAATGCTGCAGCCCGGGAGTTTGCCTTTGTGGAAAAAACGAGCCGCTCTGGTGTGCACCATCTCATTCACTTTCATTAGCCATGCGGTTTTCCCCCTGCAGGCGTTTTAAAAAATGGTTCAGAACTGCTGTGGTGTGCATGAGCCCAAAAATGTCAGAAACTCCTGATCTAATGCATGCTTGTTCAGGGTCTATTAGAGGCAGAGGATCAGCAGGGCAGCCAGGTAACTGGTATTGCTTAAAATGAAATAAATATGGCAGCCTCCATATCCCTCTTTCTACAGCTGTCCTTTAAAACTGGCTTGGCCATCTGGGTGAAATGTGAAAACAGGAGCTGAGCAGTGAGAGGATTAAAACCATTTAAAGTGGAGCTATGGTCAAATACGGTTTATTTCAGAATTCAGTATAACTGTAAGCAGAAAAGAAAATATTCTCCTCACTATAAGAGTTTTCTGAATTCATTTTTATAGAATACATCTTGTTGCAATGAAAGTTTACAGCCCTGTTATGTTCCATGCTGGCTTTTACGCAATTGACATTAGTTTGGGACAAAATCAAGTAGGATAACTGTATGGGCATTAATTTAATAATGTATTCACTTTTATGTCAGACTGTTATTCCTCTCAAAGTAACCCTTAAAGAGAACCCGAGGCGATGCGTGGAGGGGACAGATGGGACACAGAGGCATGTTCTCTGCCTCATGACATACCTCTGAATCCTCACACCGCTGCTCTCTACCTCCCCCATCGCCAGGGCTGTGGAGTCGGTACAAAAATCTTCCAACTCCGACTCCTCAGTTTCTGGAACCACGACTCAGACTCCAACTCCGACTCCGGGTACCCAAAATTGCTCAGACTCCGACTCCTCGACTCCGACTCCTTAGTCTAATACTTAACAGGGCTGTGGATTTTGTACAAAAATCATGCGACTCCGACTCCTGACTCCTCAGTTTCTGAAACCACGACTCCGACTCCAACTCCGACTCCACAGCCCCGTCCATCGCTGTGTTATTACCTCCCCGAAATTAGCAATAATATTTCTCGCTATCTCGAGGGTAAACATACGGCAGAGGGATTCCCTGTTAAAAACGCCAGGGGCGTTCCTGCAGGGTTTCCAGAGCTGCCATTGGGCAGCTCTCTCTACCTGGCCATGCCCCCTGATGCTTCCCCGCCTCCCTGCACCCTGGGAGAGAGAATCAATCCCTTTTTCCAGTGTCGTGACCCAGAGGTCACGAAAGTGAAAGTGGGCCAGTGCGGCCCACAAGAGCGGCGGTTTTGGCGGCTACCTGATCTGCTCAGCTCCCCGACTCAGGAAGCCTAGTTTTTTTTTTGTTTTTTTTTTATGTGCCCACCTAGGGCTCTAGTTTAACCCCTTGGGGACTGGCTGCCTAAACCCCCTTAAAGAGTAACTGTTAGCCCCAAAACTGAAAATTAAATCTCTCTTGCAATGTTTTATTTACTATTTAAATGAGCCAAAAAAGCATTGTAGAAGTTAAAAATCAATATAATTTTTTTACTATGTATCCTTTTACCCAAGCTCCGGACGCAAAGCCGCATATCAGATACTGCTGAGCATGCATAGCATGCCTAGCTCTGCCCGACCCCCCTCTCCCCCCCAGGACCAGGTGCCGATATATGCTCACCCCAAACAGCTGACCGCTCTGACACGGAGAGAAAGCGGGAGCACTTCCAGCGCCGCCACCGCAGAGCAGCCGCCGCCGAGTCACATGTGAGAGATGTGCATCTCTCACATGTGACTCGGCGGCGGCTGCTCTGCGGTGGCGGCGCTGGAAGTGCTCCCGCGCTCTCTCCGTGTCAGAGCGGTCAGCTGTTTGGGGTGAGCATATATCGGCACCTGGTCCTGGGGGGGAGAGGGGGGTCGGGCAGAGCTAGGCATGCTATGCATGCTCAGCAGTATCTGATATGCGGCTTTGCGTCCGGAGCTTGGGTAAAAGGATACATAGTAAAAAAATTATATTGATTTTTAACTTCTACAATGCCTTTTTGGCTCATTTAAATAGTAAATAAAACATTGCAAGAGAGATTTAATTTTCAGTTTTGGGGCTAACAGTTACTCTTTAAGGACCAGGCCATTTTACATGCGAATGGCAGTCGCATCTGGGGGGGTCAGGCAGCCGGATCCCTAGTATGGCTAGCTGGGCATGGTGTCCCCAGTTTGGCCAGGTGTCCCCTGTATTGCCAGCAGCCTTTACTCACCTCCTAGGCTCCAGCGATGAGCAGCTCTAGCCGGCATCCTCGCTCGCACTACCGTTAAGTTCCGGGTCGCGGCTTGATGACGTCATTAAGCCGGGACCCGACACTTAACACAGAGTGAGCGGGGATGCTGGCCAGAGCGTAGTGGATTCCCCTCACACCGCCGCAGCCAACAGTGATCACTACGATTCGCCGGCAATCGTAGTGATCATGTGATCAGGAGCCAATAGCGATGGCTCCTGATCACTGATCATATGGCAGCTTAATCTCCCCTCTCGAGTGCGCACAATCGCGTCGGGAGCGGAAATAGCAGGTGGCGTAAATCCTACGCCGCATAGACAGCCACAAGTGTGGCATAGGATTTACTATCAGCGGTCCCCAAAAGGTTAAAGTGTACCTGACATGGGTGATTATAAAGAAAATATACATACCTGGGGCTTCCTCCAGCCCCCACGCTGTCCTTGTCTGCCTCTCCGTTCGCCCGCAACATCCTCCAGTCAGTGCAGCCAGAGCAGTCTGGCCAGGCACGCTCCCCTGCATTTTGCCTTTGTTGTAATAGTTTTACCTATGCATGCACTTGTATTGCTGAATGTTATAATACTTTGCTTTTCTTATGTTCTGTATATTTATCCTTCTGTATAGTCATACATTCCCATTAACCTATTATTGCCTACTATTATCTATACTGCACACTTTACCATGGGATATGACGGCTCTATATAAGTAGGTACCATTAATAATACCATATACTGTGTCACAGCGCTATATCAGCATTCTAGAATATGGGCATAGTAATACATTAGAGCTACAGTGCTACTTCTGGATTAGATAATACTACAGGTATGAGAGATCGGTAACACAGATACGTTTTACAGTACTCACATAGTAATTAGCCTAGTGTATTATATTGTAAAGAAGAAGTTGATGCAGTTCTCTGCACCTGCAGCCGCTGCAGAGTAATGGTCACATGCTCCTGGTTCGGTCAGCTGACTTCTCATGTGATCCGGGAAGATGGCGGCGCACAGTGCAGCTCTCCAGGCTGCAGTTCTTGCTGTCGGGTTGCTCCTGGTTGGGGCAGATTGTGGCTGCGGTTCCACAAGCAGAGAGGACGGAGCTCACTCCCACAAGCAGGGGGCGGCATTTCGCTATTCCCGGGAGGCCAATGAGCCGCCTGCTTCAGTGCAGAGGAGCGGGGTGAGTGATTGGGAGAGGAGAGTTGGGGGACTTTTATTGCTGTTCTTTACCAGAAGTTGAGGGCTGTGTTAAATTAAAGTGAGGGCGGGCTAAAAAAATAAGCGCTTCACTTACCTGCAGGGCCGGTTTAAGCAACAATGGGGCCCCAGGGCAAAATAAACCTGGGGGGCCCCCCCAACATATACCCCGGAACAAAAATCGGTATTAGGGGACCTTTTTTGCAGCTGGTATAGTCAGGGTGTGAAGTCCCAATCGGTCAGAGCTCCACATTCTGGCTATCCCAGCCTGCATGGGGGACAAGGGGTTAAAAAGTTTCAGGAGGGGGGACCCCACATAATTTAATAAAAAAAAATTCCCACACTCTAAACATAAAAATAAATTGGGAAAATAGGAAAAAATGCCAGGGATCTTCATACAGCCATATTGCGGCTGTATAGCGATCCCTGGCCAAAGCGCTGCGGATGCGTATGGACCCCCTGGAAACCCCTTCAGGAAATTTATTGCGCTTTCGTTTGATGCATGTAAAATTACACTACCGTTAGGTTTGCTACTAAAAGTGACATTTACCAAATTTAAAACTATACTTATTTCCTTCTAAACTTTAAAATCGATTTTCTCAAAAACTATAAGATCTTTTTGAAAAATTGTTTTTTCCTCTTATTCCTAATGATCTCCTTAACATATCGTGCAAATTTAGGGTTTCTAGCATTTAAGGTGGATTTAAAGTCGGCAGGTTTTTAAATGTTTTTTTTTTCCTTTGAAACTTTAACATCGATTTTCTCAAAAACAACTATAAGGCCGATTTGAAAAAATTTTTTTTCCTCTTGTAGCCACTGGGGGCCCCTACAAGCTCTGGGGCCCTGGGGCAGCTGCCTCCTTTGCCTGGTAGCGCCGGCCCTGCTTACCTGGGACTTCTGCCAGCCCCCTGCAGACAACCTGGGGCTGCGCTCACGCCGCCCTGGACAGATTCTCCGGTCCCCCGCAGCTCACTTTTCTTCACGCAGTGGAAGCCGACTTCTAAGTCAACATCCACTGTGCCCTGGCCACACATATCCTCGTAGGCGTTCCCATAGCCAGGAGTGTCCTGCGCAGGCGCTGTACGAGAAAATCTCTACTGTGCCCGTGCAGTAATGAGGATGTGCGCGGCAAGGGCTGTGCAGGCGCAGTGCACTCCAATTGTGTGAAAGTGAGCCGCGGCATGGGAACGGAAGATCCTATGGTAACTTCGCGGGCACAGGTCAATCTGCAGGGGGCTGGCAGAAGCCCCAGGTAAGTGAAACTTTTATTTTCTTTATTTTACGTTACTTCAATTCCATTTTAAATTATTCATTTGGTCCTCTTTCAGGATTTCTGATATACAGAAATGTATCAATATAGTTATTTGGCAAGGTAGCCTAGTTGAGAGTACCTACAGCAGCTTCCTGCTTGCAGCAATTTGGTTGCAACCACTAATTAGTTATAAAATAGGGGACCCAGCAGAAAACACTATCCACGCTACCAGCCAAAGGCGCTAATCTACTTCAGGGGACCTAGCTGGAAACAACCTCATAGGGAAATTCGGGGTCGGCGGATATCAGGCCAAGGGTCACAACAGGAAGTCAACACGGAGCAAGGATTTACCAGGAACAGGCTCATCCAGAACTGTCATAAACAACAGCACTGTGGTTGTAGGCAAGAGCGCTTTTATAGGGAACACATTGGTAGTATATCTCGCACTCACTAAAGGATCATACCCATAGTCTTTAAGGGGAGTGCAACAGCTGAAAAGAGGGATGACGCCCTCTAAGCAGTATTCAACAAGGAAAAGCAGCCAGGCTGCTGCTGATCCCAGACAATACACATCGCTCTCTGCGAGTGTTCAGAGGAGCCAGACTACCACTTCCTTTGCAGGAACTGTTGCACAGCAGCAGACAGATCTTTGCCTCTGAGCAAACATTGCCTTGATAAAGGGGTCGCACGTGATTCCAAAACGTTGGCCATATTTTTACATGGAACCAATAAAGATTAACTTTGGATGTGCCAACGCTTTTATAGGGAGATCGGGCGCCAAAGCATGGCGCATGCGTACAGACACGCCAACCCTCCACGCATGCGTACGCCATTACACCCAGCACCCACAAGCGTAAACTTATACTTAAACTTATGGTGGCATGCACCATTGACCATGCGGACGACCCGGAAGCGGCTGCCATAATACAATAAAGACGTGAGAGGTCCCGTGCGCATTAAGGAACATGTACGGAAGTGTTGGCTGGACCTAGAACGGTGAGTATGACAGATAATATATAAAGGGTAAGTTGTGGTAGGGGCCTTGGCCCCGCTATCGCATTGTAATACAGCTCAGGCAGTTGTGTTTTACAGAAATTAATGGCACCTGAGTTGCTCTCTGATGCAGAGCTGAACTCCATTCAATTCAACTAAGCTGAATGGGACAGCTTGCAAGTCTCACACCGGCACACTTCCTCCTTCAAGCCGGAAAGGAAGAAGTGCGCCGATGTGAGGCTTGCAACGCGACCAAATGCACGCTCTTTGGAACGCAGGCGAACGGCGGAATTATGGGTAAATAACCCCATCTATCCCCACCGCACACCTGCACCAATTAAACCTCATTCGAATCAAATCACGAGTAATTACTCGTGATTGCATCTGGTGAGCATCCCTGGGTGGAAATAGATGCACTAGTGCAGCAACATTACTGTAAATTGGCCAGAAGGCATCACAGAGAAGTTATCCTTTATGGATATGTTAGAAGGGGGGATGCATAAGAATTGGTTTTGGGCAACCAAATAGAGGAGAAACATCTAAGGTGCCTCTGAAAAAAAATAACACTCAACTTTTTGAGATCAGAAAGAGTGATGCCTTTTAAAGTGAACCCGAGCCGGTTTCAAAAGAAGTTTTTACCCTGCAGAGAAGGATGTCTCAGGATCCTATTGAGGTTTCCCTCTCTCATTGGCAGCCCCTCATTGCAGAGTGCGGCACCCCTCCAAATAGGGGCTGCACAGCTTTACTTATGCATTAATGGCTGCGCTGTAGCCTCACAAGCCCGCCCACTCATGCGCAGTAGCATGGAGCCTGTAGCAGCGGCTTACTGCACATGCACGGGCAAGCTGTCAGCTATTGCGCAGCCATGTACAAGGAAGAGGAGCTGCGCGGGCCCGAGCTGATTAGTGACAATTCCCATTCATTGCTCTCCCGCCTAGCGATCGGCAGCGGTAATGAGCATGGGGGGTGAGCAGGAGTGCACAGCTGCAAGGGACGTAGTTCCTCATCCCGGGGCAGGGGAAGGGGGTGTAAAGCAGGGTCGTAGATACTCGTCCCAGGGAATGTGGTGGTGCACCATCTTGCGGGAAAAACTCAGGGAACGTGCCAGCTTCAGGGCATAAAGAGGGGGACACATCATCATGTAGCAATTTCGCATATCCAGTGGCCTTGAGGTGTCCATTGATGAAGAATGGCCCCACTATCTTTGTACCCCATATACCACACCATCATCTGAGGGCAATTGTCTATGCTTTGAAGATACGAGTTGTGCAGCACCTGAAACGACGAATACTGGAAGCCTGTGCTAGCATTTCTCCTGCGGTGTTGCTATCAGTGTATAAAGAGTGGGAGAAGAGGGTTGCATTGACAATCCAACACAATGGGCAGCACATTGAACACATTTTATAAGTGGTCAGAAACTTGTAAATAACTCATGAAAGAATAAAGTTACGTTAAAACCAAGCACACCATTCTTTTTCTTGTAAAATTCCCATTAAGTGTGATGTCACATGACCCTCTTCCTATTGAAAAAACAAGTTGGATTCAAAATGGCCGACTTCAAAATGGCCGCCATGGTCACCACCCATCTTGAAAAGTTTCCCCCCTCACATATACTAATGTGCCACAAACAGGAAGTTAATATCACCAACCATTCCATTTTATTAAGGTGTATCCAAAATAATGGCCCACCCTGTATGTCTACTGGCTGGATAGAACCTTCATGTACAAGTAATCCTTATTCCCCCCCCCCCCCCCCCCCACACACACAGATGGTCCTGCTCCCTGCTGGGGTTTTTACCATGGGAACGGATGACCCTGGTATTCCACCAGACGGAGAGAGTCCCGCTCGCCGAGTCCACATTGATTTGTTTTACATGGATACCTATGAAGTCAGCAATCATGACTTTGAAAGATTTGTGGAGGCCACTGGTCATGTGACAGAGGTGAGTGTGGAAGCATCGATATTACTACTTTTTCTGAGAATTCAAAATAAGTGCGCTAATCTTTTGTCCAAGCATGTGGATTTTACTTGAAAAAATGTGTAACAGAAAAGGGCTAGGTAGAAGTTCCTGCCAGTTATAGTCATATAATCATTCCCAATTTGTCAGGACTGAAGATGCTCTAGTCGCCTCTTCCAGGATGGCCACTACATCCTTCACCTTTTTGTAACAGGTAGTGATGGAAGGTAAGGGGGGGGGGGGGGCATGTTGGATTGAAGATGTTGCTACCCACCTACCTGCGCTGCTGAGACTGGAAGCTGGTTGTTGGACTGACATTAAGGCACTAGGAAGCCATATCAGGAGGGAGGGGGGTAGTACCAGACCCCCGAGAACTGTATAGGGAATGGAGGGTGTGTCAGTATACACCAGGGAACTGTATAGGGACGGGAGAGTGTGTCAGTATATACCAGGAAACTGTATAGGGACGGGAGGGGTTGTCAGTATATACCAGGGAACTGTATAGGGAAGGGAGGGGGCTATGAGGCACCTGGGAACTCTGTAGGGGAGGGAGCAGGCCACTAGACACCAGGAAACTGTATAGTGGAGGGAGGACCACTAAACACCAGGGAACTGTATGGGGGGGGGGGCACTAGACACCAGGGAATGGTATGGGGAGAGAGGACCATTAGACACCAGGGAGCTGTATAGTGAAGGAAGGTGGCATTAGACAACAGGGAACTACATAGAGGAGGGTATATGTGATCTGTGTGTGGTGGGAATCGAGCAGATAGATCAGTCACTGTTCAGATAATGGTCAGAGAGGGAACCATTCTGCTGGCCATATCGACCAGTGCGTGGCTACCTTTAGAGACGAGATGTTGTCGGCTGGCTCTGTACAGCTACATTTTACCTGTGATATTATCTTCTTCCTTTCTAGGCAGAGAAGTTTGGAGACTCATTTGTGTTTGAAGGATTGTTAAGCGAGGAAGTGAAAAATGGCATTGATCAAGCGGTAAGTGAAATCTGTTATTTATATTCTAGTCCGGCACAGATGGATTGATAGGGCCACTGCTGCATGCAGCGGAAGTACACAAATGGTCTAACTCTCCTGTTGATGTCTGGAATAAAATTTCTGGGAGGTGGGGGGTGCAAAATTTCCTGCCCCCCCCCCCCCCCCCACACACCTCACACCTCCCAAAGTGAGAGGCCTACTTGCTATAAAGAGTTACAGTGCTACCTTACCTGTCTTCTTTTTTTTATATTACCCAATCAATCAAGTTCAAGAGTATTAAAAAAGAAATACTAATATTCATGAATGTGCTTACGGTAGTTATTTGAAGAGAAAAATTCTCTCATTATAGCATCCAATGTTTTAGCTCACATTTCTCTGTTCTTTCCTTATCTATGTAATACCATTAGACTCATAGCCAGCCCCAAAAGTACAAACAAATAAGATGGGAAAGGTAAAATAAAAAAATAATTTAAGAAAGTTAAAGTGAACCTGAAGTAAAAAATAATCTTATGAGATAATTCTACGTGTAGTACGGATGATAAATAGAACATAAGTAACATGGAAATGAGTGTCATATTTTAATTTTCAGCTTACGGTAATTTATAAGATTGCATTGCCACTCCATACAATGTTTCCCTCCTCCCCTCACCAGAGCAACTGAAAATATCACTATTCTCTATTCATGCATCCGTTCTGCACTCAACTCAAAACTGTTGCAATCATGGTGTCCGTTCAGGTGCCCCTTCAATTAATTACATATGTCAGCTGATATGCTGAGAACACTTACGAATCTTGACTACTCATTCATTCATGAGGGTGCTTTCCCAGCCTTTACCACAGAAGCTAAATCGATGCTTTGTTTTCAGAACATTTTTGTGGCATTTGCTTAGCTAGTGTTTTGGAAGTGAATATCGGGCTTCCTGGGACCACAGTGCCTCCTGGAACCCACAAAAACACGAAGTTATTAAACTAACATTTTCACACGCAACTGCCTCTCTCAAAAATTATGCTAGGTACCTTTTTTATTTTGGCCGATTCTGCCATTCGATTCATTTTTCCGCTCAATTTCCCGCTCGATTCTCTTATATTTTCTTATCAATTTCCATTCACTTCTATGAGAAATCGAGCAGTGAAATGATCGAAAGTAATATCGGACATGACAAATTATCAATCGAACGCATCTACCGAAACGAAAATGCGTAACGTGTATCTAGCATTAAGAAAAAAAGCAAAAAAAAAACAGGAAGATGCAAGGAAAATGTCTTCAAGAATTATACAGACTGCTCCTGGCTCATTTCTACAATGTGAAACTTGCATTTTTTAACAGAAACAAATTTGGTAATACCAGCACCTTGCATTAATTTTAAGTTATTTCAAGTACACTTACACTTAAAAGTCTACCTGAGCCAGAGTTCTGGCACTTGCCTAAAGCGAGGGAAGCCTCAGGATCTTATTGAGGCTTCCCTCAGTGGTCTACTGTCCCCCGTCGCTGAGCGCCCCTTCCCTTCCCCTCCCCCCAAAGATTAGTGACAATGCATTGTCGTGAATCAAAATCAGTTTTATTCGCCAAGTGCGATGGAAGTCGTACTCGGATTTGTTTGTGGTTCACATGGCATAGGCAAGTACAAAGACAGGCAAACAGATACACCGGCAGACGAGACTGACATTAACAAGTGTGCAAATGTATATAGATAGGTGTGCAAAAGTACATAGACATTAAGAATTACCAGCAGTTTAACAGTATAAGCAAGCCTGTGAGGCCCACGTAGAGTCCTTTAGTTCAAAAAAGTATCAAAAGCTGGCTGCGTGGCCTTATTGTCCCGTGTGGTGTGAGCGGCTGAGAGGTTTCTTGACCTCAAATGAGTACTTCCCTAGTTTAGCATCTGGACTGCTTGGGGGAAGGAGGAGTTCTTGCGCCTGGTGGTTTTGGATGGGATAGTTCTATAGTGGCGACCCGATGGGAGAAGGTCAAAGTAGCGACTGCCAGGGTGGGAGGAGTCGAGAGAGATCCTGGTGGACCTCGTCTTCATTCTAGCAGCATGAAGGAGATCAAGAGGTGGCAGCAGAGATCCAATTAGACGCTCCGCATTGGTAATGACTCTCTGCAGCTTATACCGGTCACTGGCCGTCGCGCTGGTATACCAGACAATGACTGACGAACAAAGGATGGACTCAATGGTTGCAGTGTAGAAGCTGGTCAGTAGCTCCCGCGGCATGCCAAATTGTTTCAGTTGACGCAGGAAGAACAACCTTTGCTGTGATTTCTTCTGAATTTTGGTAGTGTTCTGCCCCCATTTCAGGTCGCTGGTGAGGGTTGTGCCAAGGAAGTAAGCACACAGATGGTACCCTAGAGACCTCGGTATCACCTATGAGGACTGGTTGGAGGGGAGGTGGGTGCCTCCTAAAATCAACAGCCAGTTCAACAGTCTTTGCTGCGTTGAGTACTAGGTTGTTTTCCTTGCACCAATTGCAGATTCGCTTAACCTCGCTGCGGTACTCGTGCTCTCCATTTTTGCTGATCAGGCAGATGATGGTAGTGTCATCTGCAAATTTGATGACCTTCACAGAGCCAGCAGTAGAGGTACAGTTGTTGGTATACAAGAACAGGAGTGGTGACAGTATACATCTGGGGGTTATACTTTCTGACCACCCAAAGCTACAAGGCTAGTGGCTGAATAATGGAAGAGGCTACACAGGCTGCCCAGAGCAACTGCAGCTCTAGGACTTCTGATATCGCTACAAATAAGACACAATGGTAGAGCAGTGCGATGTTGCGCTGCATGCATTGAGTCTGCTTTTACTTTGATTGAAATGAATCTGTGTGTGCATGACTTTGTGACTCTTTTAATTGATGCATGGAATGAGATCTTGAATGATCGCTCTGGGAGTCAGTGTGAGCAACACTCAGTAACCAATGTCAATTCTGTCTTTCCGTTGTCCCTAGCAATGACATCACCTGCTAGACTTGTTCCAGATACACACCTTACTTCTCTAGCCCGTTATAATGGTGGCAATAAAGGTAGCCATACACTGGTCGATTTGCCATCAGATTCGACCAACAGATAGATCGAATCTGATCAGAGAGGGATCGTATGGCTGCCTTTACTGCAAACAGATTGTGAATCGATTTCAGCCTGAAACCGATCACAATCTGCTGAGCTGCCGCTGTCGCCCCCCCAGGCCCCCGCATACATTACCTGAAGCCTGGTCCCGGGCATCTTCTCCCGCATCGGCTCCCGGCGGGCATCTTCTCCGCATCAGCTTCCGCAACCCGGCATCCGGCATAACTTTCTGTCACTCCAGTGACAGCGGAAGTTCAAATAGAGCGCCCTCTATTTGTACTTCCGCTGTCACTGCAGTGACACAGGAAGTTATGCTGGATGCCGGGATGCGGAGAAGATGCCACCCGGGAGCCGGGAGGTGATGCGGAGAAGATGCCGGGAGCCAGCTTCAGGTAATGTATACCTGCGTCGGTCGTACGCCACTAGCAATGCGCTCCTTACCCGCGGCGGTCGACGGTAATTTTCCGCACGACGCGATCGACGGGACTGATCTATTTCGGGCCGAAATAGATCGAAAATTAGCGTGTTGCGTGAACGATTTGACAGCAGATTCGATCCCAGTGATCGAATCTGCTGCCGATCGGTGGGAAATCGGGCCAGTGTATGGCCAGCTTAACCACTTCCCGACCGCCTAACGCACAGAGGCGGCCGGGAGGTGGAGCCCTTAAGGACCGGCTCACCCACAGAGGCGGCGGTCCATTTAAGGGCATGGGCGGAGCGATCGCGTCATCCGTGACGCGATCCTCCGCCGGCGCCTGTCACCGCTCGCTCGCCGCAACATCCCGCCGGCTATACGGAAGCGCCGGCGGGATGTTAACCCCGCGATCGCCGCATACAAAGTGTATAATACACTTTGTAATGTTTACAAAGTGTATTATACAGGCTGCCTCCTGCCCTGGTGGTCCCAGTGTCCGAGGGACCACCAGGGCAGGCTGCAGCCACCCTAGTCTGCACCCAAGCACACTGATTTCTCCCCCCCCTGCCCCAGATCGCCCACAGCACCCATCAGACCCCCCCCCTGCCCACCCCCCAGACCCCTGTTTGCACCCAATCACCCCCCTAATCACCCATCAATCACTCCCTGTCACTATCTGTCAACGCTATTTTTTTTTATCCCCCCCCCTGCTCCCTGCCCCCTCCTGATCACCCCCCACCCCTCAGATTCTCCCCAGACCCCCCCCCCCCCCCCGACCACCACCCCTGTTTACTGTATGCATCTATCCCCCTGATCACCTGTCAATCACCTGTCAATCACCTGTCAATCATCCGTCAATCACCCGTCAATCACCCCCTGTCACTGCCACCCATCAATCAGCCCCTAACCTGCCCCTTGCGGGCAATCTGATCACCCCCCCCCCCCCCCCCCCACACACCAATAGATCGCCCACAGATCCGACATCAGATCACCTCCCAAATCCATTGTTTACATCTATTCTCTCCTCTAAACACCCACTAATTACCCATCAATCACCCATCAATCACCCCCTATCACCACCTGTCACTTTTACCTATCAGATCAGACCCTAATCTGCCCCTTGCGGGCACCCAATCACCCGCCCACACGCTCAGATTGCCCTCTGACCCCCCCTTATCAATTCACCAGTGCATTAATTACATCTGTTCTTCCCTGTAATAACCCACTGATCACCTGTCAATCACCTGCCAATCACCTATCACCCATCAATCACCCCCTGTCACTGCCACCCAACAATTAGCCCCTAACCTGCCCCTTGAGGGCAAACTGATCACCCACCCACACCAATAGATCGCCCGCAGATCCGACATCAGATCACCACCCAAGCGCAGTGTTTCCATCTATTCTCTCCTCTAAACACCCACTAATTACCCATCAATCACCCATCAATCACCCCCTATCACCACCTGTCACTGTTACCCATCAGATCAGACCCTAATCTGCCCCTTGCGGGCACCCAATCGCCCGCCTACACGCTCAGATTGCCCTCAGACCCCCCCTTATCAATTCGCCAGTGCAATATTTACATCTGTTCTCCCCTGTAATAACCCACTGATTACCTGTCAATCACCTATCAATCACCCATCAATCACCCCCTGTCACTGCCACCCATCAATCACCCCCTGTCACTGCCACCCATCAATCACCCGCTGTCACTGCCACCCATCAATCAGCCCCTAACCTGCCCCTTGCGGGCAAACTGATCACCCACCCACACCAATAGATCGCCCGCAGATCCGACATCAGATCACCACCCAAGCGCAGTGTTTCCATCTATTCTCTACCCTAAACACCCACTAATTACCCATCAATCACCCCCTGTCACTGCTACCTATCAGATTAGACCCCTATCTGCCCCTAGGGCACTCAATCACCCGCCCACACCCTCAGAATGCCCTCAGACCCCAGCCCTGATCACCTCGCCAGTGCATTGCTTGCATCTATTCCCCCCTCTAATCACACCTTGAGACACCCATCAATCACCTCCTGTCACCCCTAGCACACCTACCCATCAGATCAGGCCCCAATTTGCCCCGTGTGGGCTCCTGATCACTCGGCCAAACCCTCAGACCCCCTTCCGATCACCTCCCCAGTGCATTGATTGCATCTATTTTCCCCTCTAACCACCCCCTGAGACACCCATCAATCACCTCCTGTCACCCCCCTAGCACTCCTATCCATCAGATCAGGCCCAATACAACCTGTCATCTAAAAGGCCACCCTGCTTATGACCGGTTCCACAAAATTCGCCCCCTCATAGACCACCTGTCATCAAAATTTGCAGATGCTTATACCCCTGAACAGTCATTTTGAGACATTTGGTTTCCAGACTACTCATGGTTTTGGGCCTGTAAAATGCCAGGGCGGTATAGGAACCCCACAAGTGACCCCATTTTAGAAAAAAAAGACACCCCAAGGTATTCTGTTAGGTGTATGACGAGTTCATAGAAGATTTTATTTTTTGTCAAAAGTTAGCGGAAATTAATTTTTATTGTTTTTTTTTTCACAAAGTGTCATTTTTCACTAACTTGTGACAAAAATAAAATCTTCTATGAACTCGCCATACACCTAACGGAATACCTTGGGGTGTCTTCTTTCTAAAATGGGGTCACTTGTGGGGTTCCTATACTGCCCTGGCATTTTAGGGGCCCTAAACCGCGAGGAGTAGTCTAGAAAACAAATGCTTCAAAATGACCTGTGAATAGGACGTTGGGCCCCTTCGCGCACCTAGGCTGCAAAAAAGTGTCACACATGTGGTACCGCCGTACTCAGGAAAAGTAGTATAATGTGTTTTGGGGTGTATTTTTACACATACCCATGCTGGGTGGGAGAAATTTCTATGTAAATGGACAATTGTGTGTAAAAAAATCAAACAATTGTCATTTACAGAGATATTTCTCCCACTTAACATGGGTATGTGTAAAAATACACCCCAAAACGCATTATACTACTTCTCCTGAGTACAGCGGGTACTACATGTGTGGCACTTTTTTACACCCTAAGTACGCTAAGGGGCCCAAAGTCCAATGAGTACCTTTAGGATTTCACAGGTCATTTTGCGACATTTGGTTTCAAGACTACTCCTCACGGTTTAGGGCCCTAAAATGCCAGGGCAGTATAGGAACCCCACAAATGACCCCATTCTAGAAAGAAGACACCCAAAGGTATTCCGTACGGAGTATGGTGAGTTCATAGAAGATTTTATTTTTTGTCACAAGTTAGCGGAAAATGACACTTTGTGAAAAAAAACTATTAAAATCAATTTCCGCTAACTTGTGACAAAAAAATAAAAACTTCTATGAACTCACCATACTCCTAACGGAATACCTTGGGGTGTCTTCTTTCTAAAATGGGGTCATTAGTGGGGTTCCTATACTGCCCTGGCATTTTAGGGCCCTAAACCGTGAGGAGTAGTCTTGAAACAAAAATGACCTGTGAAATCCTAAAGGTACTCATTGGACTTTGGGCCCCTTAGTGCAGTTAGGGTGCAAAAAAGTGCCACACATGTGGTATCGCCGTACCTGGGAGAAGTAGTACAATGTGTTTTGGGGTGTATTTTTACACATACCCATGCTGGGTGGGAGAAATACCTCTGTAAATGACAATCTTTTGATTTTTTTACACACAATTGTCCATTTACAGAGGTATTTCTCCCACCCAGCATGGGTATGTGTAAAAATACACCCCAAAACACATTGTACTACTTCTCCCGAGTATGGCGATACCACATGTGTGGCACTTTTTTGCACCTAACTGCGCTAAAGGGCCCAAAGTCCAATGAGTACCTTTAGGGCTCGTTTCACTATCGCGAATCTGCATGCGTCCAACGCATGCAGATCCGCACATGTAATACAAGTGGATGGGCCTGTTTCCACTGTAGCGTTGTTGAGGTGCGTTTTTTTCAGCGTGAAAAAAACGCACAAAAGAGCCAACGATTTCGCCTGCGTCGGGAATCCGTGCGAATCGCCGCTAATGTATTTAAGGGCTTGTTTCCACTGTTGCGACGCGATTTCGGCCGCATTCCGACGCTTGTAAAAACGCATGCGGATGCGTTTCCACATGCGTTTTTACCCGCGATTTCGCATGCGATTTCGCATGGCAGGGTGCCATGCGAAATTAACCATGACACTGCCAGGGCTAAATAAAATTGAAAAAGGTGCGAAATCGCACGCGAAATCGCGGGTAAAAACGCATGTAACAAACGCATGCGTTTTTACTATTAAATACATTAGCGGCGATTCGCACGGATTCCCGACGCAGGCGAAATCGTTGGCTCTTTTGTGCGTTTTTTTCACGCTGAAAAAAACGCACCTCAACAACGCTACAGTGGAAACAGGCCCATCCACTTGTATTACATGTGCGGATCTGCATGCGTTGGACGCATGCAGATTCGCGATAGTGGAAACGAGCCCTAATAGTAAAAACGCATGCGTTTGTTACATGCGTTTTTACCCGCGATTTCGCGTGCGATTTCGCACCTTTCTCAATTTTATTTAGCCCTGGCAGTGTCATGGTTAATTTCGCATGGCACCCTGCCATGCGAAATCGCAGGCGAAATCGCGGGTAAAAACGCATGTGGAAACGCATCCGCATGCGTTTTTACAAGTGTCGGAATGCGGCCGAAATCGCGTCGCAACAGTGGAAACAAGCCCTTAGGATTTCACAGGTCATTTTGAGAAATTTCGTTTCAAGACTACTCCTCACGGTTTAGGGCCCCTAAAATGCCAGGGCAGTATAGGAACCCCACAAATGACCCCATTTTAGAAAGAAGACACCCCAAGGTATTCCGTTAGGAGTATGGTGAGTTCATAGAAGATTTTATTTTTTGTCAAAAGTTAGCGGAAATTGATTTTAATTGTGTTTTTTCACAAAGTGTCATTTTCCGCTAACTTGTGACAAAAAATAAAATCTTCTATGAACTCGCCATACTACTAACGGAATACCTTGGGGTGTCTTCTTTCTAAAATGGGGTCATTTGTGGGGTTCCTATACTGCCCTGGCATTTTAGGGGCCCTAAACCGTGAGGAGTAGTCTTGAAACGAAATTTCTCAAAATGACCTGTGAAATCCTAAAGGTACTCATTGGACTTTGGGCCCTTTAGCGCAGTTAGGGTGTAAAAAAGTGCCACACATGTGGTATCGCCGTACTCAGGAGAAGTAGTATAATGTGTTTTGTGGTGTATTTTTACACATACCCATGCTGAGTGGGAGAAATATCTCTGTAAATGGACAATTGTGTGTAAAAAAAATTAACAAATTGTCATTTACAGAGATATTTCTCCCACCCAGCATGGGTATGTGTAAAAATACACCCCAAAACACATTATACTACTTCTCCTGAGTACGGCAATACCACATGTGTGGCACTTTTTTGCAGCCTAACTGCGCTAAGGGGTCCAAAGTCCAATGAGCACCTTTAGGCTTTACAGGGGTGCTTACAATTTAGCACCCCCCAAAATGTCAGGACAGTAAACGCCCCACAAATGACCAATTTTGGAAAGTAGACCCTTCAAGGTATTCAGAGAGGGGCATGGTGAGTCCGTGGCAGATTTCATTTTTTTTTGTCGCAAGTTAGAAGAAATGGAAACTTTTTTTTTTTTTTTTTTTTCTCACAAAGTGTCATTTTCCGCTTACTTGTGACAAAAAATAATATCTTCTATGAACTCACTATGCCTCTCAGTGAATACTTTGGGATGTCTTCTTTCCAAAATGGGGTCATTTGGGGGGTATTTATACTATCCTGGAATTCTAGCCCCTCATGAAACATGACAGGGGGTCAGAAAAGTCAGAGATGCTTGAAAATGGGAAAATTCACTTTTTGCACCATAGTTTGTAAACGCTATAACTTTTACCCAAACCAATAAATATACACTGAATGGGTTTTTTTTTATCAAAAACATGTTTGTCCACATTTTTCGCGCTGCATGTATACAGAAATTTTACTTTATTTGAAAAATGTCAGCACAGAAAGTTAAAAAAATCATTTTTTTTGCCAAAATTCATGTCTTTTTTGATGAATATAATAAAAAGTAAAAATCGCAGGAGCAATCAAATAGCACCAAAAGAAAGCTTTATTAGTGACAAGAAAAGGAGCCAAAATTCATTTAGGTGGTAGGTTGTATGAGCGAGCAATAAACCGTGAAAGCTGCAGTGGTCTGAATGGAAAAAAAGTGGCCGGTCCTTAAGGGGTAGAAAGCCCTAGGTCCTCAAGTGGTTAAGTCTTTTTTTTAATTTCTTGCAGAATTGCAAAATTTTGAATTTGTGTTCTTTTTTTCACATCAGCTACTGCATTTCAGCAGTCCAGGTTTATTATCTTATACCTGCTTGATAGCAAGATGAGAACTTGGGCTGAGGAAGCTGCTGATGAAAACGAGGAGGTTTTGATGACCCCCTGGAATTTGTTAAATTGATCGCAAAACGTTATGCAAAAAAATACAAATTCCTACTGATTTGTTTTCTGCATCCTGCAAACCATATGATCCAGCAGACACCAATAGATGCACTACATCAGTTCCTGAGTCTCAGCAATCATGTTTGGTAACCTTAGAACCCCAGCATCTGAATTTTCCAACTTCACAGTTGAAGAACTGTGGTTCAGATTCGCAAACTCTGTATCCTAATCCTCTTGTTTCAGCACCTTGCTCTAATTTCGTGAATGGTTCAGAGCATCTGTTATGTGAACCTGAAATCACAGAATCATTGCCTTATCCAGAAAATGTTCCAGTAAATTTGCCCTGTACCATGAATTACTCATTAGTTCTGTCCAATGAAGCTCAGGTCACAGAATCATTATGCTGTCCAGCAGGTGCTTCCATGGTTCTGCCCTGCAACATGGATTGTTCAGTGATCCTGTCCAGTGAAGCTGAAGTCGCAGAGTCTTATTCTTCACCCAGTACTTTGGATGCTTCAAGATCTCTAGCAGAGGACTCAGAGGCTCTGCTTACTTTAGTTGGTGCTGCAGTAATATTCACCTGTTTAGCAGCTGTCTTAGAATTACAGTCCACTCTAGTAAAACTTGATGAATCTCTGTCCAGTGAAGCAGAAACCATTGAAGCATTGTCCTTGTCAGCAAGTGTTTTAGATACCTTACCCTGTACACAGTCTGATTTAGCTAATGTTGTTGAATCCCTGTCTGATGTTGTAGCATCCAGGGAACTCCAGCCTTGTTTTCTGAATGTTTCAGAAGTCTTGCCCTGTAACATGGATAATTCTGACTCTCTGATAAAAATAATAGAAGTCTCAGAATTTCAGTCCTGTTTAGTGAGTGTTCCTGAAATCCTGCCTTGTATCTTGGAAAATTCTGGTTCTCTGTCCAGTGTGGCAGAGGTTCCAGAGTCTTCTTCCTGTCCAGCGAGTTCCTCAGTCTTGCCCAGTTCAGTGGGGGTTGCTGCAATACTGACTTGTTTGGCAGCTCCTTTGGAGCTCCAATCCAGTGTAGTTGACGATGAATCTCTGTCCAGTTCAGAGGAACTTGTGGAGACTATCTAGTTCAGTGCATACATCAGAAGCTTTGTCCTGTCCTGTTAATGCCTCTGAACATGACTTGTTAATAACCTTGGTGGAATCAGTGACACCTAAGTCTGATTCTGCAATCGTTAGTGAGAGTCCAGTAACTGTAAAGTCTAATCATAATGATTTTCTGCCCAGTCCTGGTTTTGGTCCTGTCGTGACTCTGAGGTCTGCAGTTCCTTGACATGCCCAGAAGTTTCTCTTGTACCAGTGTGCCCAGATGTGCTCTGTGTGCCAGAATGCCCAAGTGTGTCAGTGTACCCAGATGCTTCCTTAGTGGTGACATGTTTTTTTGCCAGTCATTTTATGACAATGCATGTTTGTAAACGTTACTGTACATTGTAAATTTAGTACTAAAGATTGATTTAAAGAAAATCGTGAATCAAATTGAAATCGCAATTTCTGATAGAAATCGTGCAATTCAACCTTTTCCTAATATCATTCAGGCCTAGTAACTAGTAGCAACCGCAACTCACAGTCACGTTCACAGAAGCAGAGCAAGCAGGTTAACAACCAGTCACCAGCAAGCATCCACACAGGCAAGACTACAGGAAAGAACATATCTAATAGCAACCGCAGTCTATAGTTACGTTCCCAGAAACTAGAGTAGCAGGGATATTACCAGTCACTAAAGTGGTGATGGCAGAATCCAAGCTATCAGCATAGTGAACTTCACTGACCCACTGCGGATGCAGCGAACGTCCATCAGGCATGGAAACAAGGCAATACACAATAATAAGAAAAATAACAAACGGCTCAACTAACGGATAAATATATATTAGCAAGTCTGCATATATATTTATCAAGAAACCAGCTAAAGCACAGGTAATAAAGTCACATAGAACTACAATAACAGATCTATACAGAGTAACAAAGTGCCCAGCAGACCAGCGTACTGACAGCTATGTCGGGCAGAGTCTGAAACAGGAGGTAGACTTTTATGCCGGCATCAGCCAATGGATGCAGGTTTGCAAATCACAGCTGAATGGTAATTATTCATTCCTGAGCTGGCTTGATTACCATTTGCTAGCTGAAAGACTATCATAACAAATGCATGCAGTACTATGCAACAACATGCATGTAGGAAATCCAGGGCTAACTGGCTGCAGCTTAACTGCAGCAAACCATAGGAGGAATCCTGACAGCATCCTGAACTGCTATGAACTGCAGAGTGATTGCAAATGACAATAAGACTCACTGCGAATGCATAACCAAATGCAAGCAGACAAGCCAGAACTGCCCAGTTGCAGCTCCACTGCAAGCAACAGAACATGCTACAGGAGAGATTCTGAAAACATCCTTGCGGGACACCGGTATTGGTGATTCTCACGCTGGAGGAGCAGTTGCCGAGCTTGACCAGTTGCGTTCTCTCTGACCGGAAGTCCTTGACCCATGCACGAAGAGTTTCGTCAACCCCAAGCTGCGCCAGGTTGTCAAGCATGATGTCTGGGCAGATTGTGTTGAATGCTGAGCTAAAGTCCAGGAACAGGATCCTAGCGTAAGAGTCGGGTCTGTCCAGGTGCTCTGTGATGTATGCCAGGCTGACATTGATGGCATATATGCAAATTGGTGTGGGTCAAGAAGGGCGTTTGTGGAGTTCTTGAGGTGGGCAAGGACCAGTCTTTATAGGATCTTCATGATGTTTGAAGTAAGGGCCACAGGTCTAAAGTTGTTAAGGTCCTCCCATTTTTTTGGCTACTGGTATAATTGTTGACCTCTTGAAACAGGAGGGGACAGTACCTTTCCGATAGTGATCGCTTGAATAGAGAGGTGAGCACAGGGGATAATTGGACTGCACAGGTTCATAGGCATATGGAAGACACGCCGTCCGGGCCGGAGGCCTTCCTGGGGTTCAGCTTACAGAAGTGCCGGAGAACTTCTGCTTTCTGGACTGCAACTGGAGCTGAGGCGATTAGCTTCCCCTGTGTGTGTGTGTGGGGGGGGGGGGGGGCTGGCTCCTTTGTGGTTGCCTCAGGTGTTTGGACTGGTGCTCAAACCTGCAGTAGAACTCGTTGAGCTCCTCGGCCAGTTGGAGGCTGGGGGTCACAGTTTGTGGAGGAGGTTTGAAGTTCGTGGCTGCCCTTAGGCCTTTCCATACCTCTCGTGTATTTTTGGACTGGAGGCAGAGTCCCATCTTATCAGAGTATGCCCTCTGCAGCTCGCAGTTCACATTTCAGGGCTTTTCCTGGCTTCTCTAAACTCCTCTGGGGAGCCCGACTTGTGTGCCTCCTCCTTGCGTTTCCGGAGCCGCCGCAGCTTGTCGTTGAACCAAGGCTTGTTGTTAGGGAAGACCTTGAAGGTTTTGGTCGGGATACATGCCTCTTCGCAGAAACTGATGTAAGAGGTGACGTTCTCTGCCCATTCGTCTAGAGTGGGTGCCTCCAGGGTCCGCCAGTCGGTGGAATCAAAGCAAGCTTGTAGCTCAAGTTTGGCCTATGCAGACCATTTTTTGACAGTTCTGATAGTGGGCTTAGCGGTCTCCAGGAGCCTCCTGTATGTGGGGATCAGATGGATTGTGTGCGGTCAGAGCTCCCCAGGGCAGCCCCTTGGGTGGCCTTGTAAGCGGTCTTGTGGACCGTGTATCAGTGGTCCAGGGTATTGCGATTCTTGGTGGGGCAGGTAATGTGCTGCTTGTAGCGAGGCATGTCTTGTCGTAGATTTGCATTATTGAAGTCTCCCAGGATGATGACTAGGGCCTCCGGGGGACAGCTTCCCACCGTGAGATGTTGGCACTGAGTGCTCGCAGGGCAGTCTTGGAGCATGCGTCGGGGGGGGGGGGGGGGGGTGCACAGGCTGTGTTGATGTAGAAACAGATTCCCCCAGCGCTCTTTTTCCCAGAGAGAGCAGAGTCACAGTCTGCACGTACCGTAGGTGGTCATAGCCTGGCACTTGCAATGAGTTGTCAGGGATGCTGTCACACAGCCAGGTCTCAGTAAAGTAGAGAACTGAGGTGTTTCTGCTAATCAGGGGCTTGCTATTGAGTAGTAGGAGTAGCTCGTTGACCTTGTTTGGGAGTGAGCAAACATTTGCTAGCAGAATGGCAGGGATGGGAGAGCGTAGGCCTTTTCTCTTGAGCCACACCTGCCCTGCTCCCCCTGTGTCTGCGTTTTCTCAGCGCATGCCCAACGGTCAGATGCTGGATATGGGCAGTGACACTGTCCCATAGGGGGATCCCTTACGCGGCTGGAGACCAGCTGGGGGTTCCCATTTAAAGAGGACTCCTCTGGACAGTGTGGCAGTGTGCTGTGTTGCTCGTCCTGCACCCATAGAAAGAGTACCGTGGTGGGAGGAGGTAGTATAGTTTGCTGGTGGTGTGTGGAGGGAACCCATGCAGGCAGTGGTCAGAGCGCATACCTAGTGGCTGGAGCAGAGCTGACAAGCAATGTCAGAGGGCCAAGCAGGTAGGTAGCAGGTGGCAGAAACCACAGCAGTGGGTGGCTATTACAGCAGGACCAGGTAGCTGGTAGCAGCAGAGCAGAGACAGCATAGGCAGCAGGTGAGGCAGTGGGTGGCTATTTCAGCAGGAGCAGGTAGCTGGTAGCAGCAGAGCAGATACAGCATAGGCAACAGGTGAGGCAGGGTCATAGAACTCACTGTGTATGGAGCAAAAAACAGCAGAGCAGAGATGCTAGATCTCACCTTGAGTGGTCAGCAGCAGGCAGAAACAGTGAGTAGCCTGATGTGGTGGTGGTGGACGGCAGCTGGTAGCAAATCCGATGTTGCCCTGTAGCATGTGGCAGGCCGGAAAGCTGATCATGAGGACTCCATCGGTGCTGGCAGGTCCTGGGGGCTGGTTGCTTGGAAGGGAGAAGGACCCCCTCCGAACATCAGCAGCCACCACTAGGAGTGAGCCTGAAGAACGGTGCAGGCTTGCTCTAGAAGCATGAGGTGCATGTGGAGCGGAGGCTGTTGTCGGAGGCCCCTTTAAGCCTGGCTGAGCCGCAGTGAGCCGGAAGTATGTCCGGGGTCTGGAGGAGCCGCGTCTGCCGCAGATCGGAACCGGGATGCAGGGACCTATCTAGACCAATTTGCGCCTGGGGCAAGGTCATGTTTTGGCGCCTAAAGGTCAGGTTTTGGCGCCTAAACTGCCATTCCCCATTCAGTTTTGGTGCCTAAAGGTCAGGTTTTGGTGCCTAAACTGCCATTCCCCATCCAAATTTTGCTGCCTTTTTAACAATTCAACAAACTGCGCCTGGGGCAAGAGACCCGTCTGCCCCCCCCCCCCCCTCCCCCCTAGATCCGTCCCTGCCGGGATGAAGGCAGATGGCTTCTGTGTGGCCTCAGATCAGAGACCGGGATGGAGGCAGATGGCTTCTGGGTGGCCGAGGTGCCTCGGGAGCGGCGGATGCTAAGGAGGGCAGAGTAGAGTGGGCCCAGAGCGGAGTGTGCCTACTAGCCAGCCATTGGAGCGATGAGCGCTCGAACATCAGAGCAGGCCCCGGAGCGATGGGGGATCAGAGTGGACACTGGATCCCTATGGCTGTATTCCCGATCCTGGTCTTTGTCCCGGAGGACTTCATCTGTACGGCGGCTAGAGCAGGCTGGGCTGGATCAGCGGATGAATCGGGTCAGGTCCATGATCCTGCACTCGCGGCAGGCAGCAGCGATCGTGTTAGGACTAGTGATGGGCCGAACCTCTGATTTAAGGTTCGCGAACTGCCGTGGAAGGTTCGGTTCACAGGAACTTCCGTGAACCGCAATAGACTTCAATGGGGAGGCGAACTTTGAAAACTAGAAACATTTCTGCTGGCCAGAGAAGTGATGGAAAAGATGTTTCAAGGTGTCTAACACCTGAGATCTTTCAGTGACTACAAGAGGTGAAATTTTACAAAAAATACCTTATATTTTTTGAGAAAATCATTTTAAAGTAACTCCTTCTTACTGTGGGAAAATTAAACGGCCGCCGACTTTAGCAGTTAATAGCAAAGCCCCTTTAAAAGCTAGCTGCACCAAAATTACTGGGAATGTTAAGAAGAACAGTGGGAACAAGAGGGAAAAAAAAGACCTTATAGTTTTTGAGAAAATCGATTTTACCGTTAAAAAAAAAAAAAAAAAAGTCAATTCATAAAAAAGAACAGATTTATTAAAAAGATCCGGCTCATTCATGAGCAGTTAGTATAGCAGAGAATGCGTCCTCGGTAGGACGTGAAGCTGCTGGCTCTCGCTGCTGTCCCTCCCCACTTGCCTGCACCTGTCAACCCCCACCTAGGCTGGCACCCAGTGGGGTGGGGAGAGACAGCGAGAGCTAGCAGCTAAGCGTCCGAAAGGACGCATTCTCTGCTATGTGGGTGGGGGCTTCGGAGATCTTTAATCAACTTAATAGAAGATCGCAACATAAGAGGATACAGTTCGTTGGATCATTTACCGTGGATATTGGCGTGGGAAAACTTTTTTAAAGGTACAGGTACCGTATATACTCGCAAGCAAGCCGAATTTTTGCCCCCCAAAAAGTGGGTCAAAAGTTGGAGGGTCGTCTTGCTTGCGAGTGTGTAAAAAAAATGAAGCCCCCCCTCCTCTTCCCCGCTCCATCCGCGGCCGCCGCTGCTTTTACCTTAGCTCGGCGCCGCTTCTATTCTTCTATTCCCCTGTCCTGCTCGTATAATCCATAGCAGTGCGCTGCGTAATATGTTGGCGCTTTATAAATACAATAAATAATAATAATAATAATAGCAGTGCGTCCCACGGCTGCTGCTGTGATGAGGGAGCCGTAGAGAGAGAGTGATTCCCATAGTAACGGCGATGCACATCGCCGCTACAGGAACCCGCTCTCTCTACGGCTTCCTCCCTCATCACAGCAGCCGCCGTGGGGCGCGCTGCTGTGGATTATACGAGCAGGGGAATAGGAGCGGCGCCGAGCTAAGGTAATAGCAGTAGCGGCTGCGGGGGGGGGGGGGGGGGGGGGATTGGGCTTCACTATACTACCTACGCTGGGCACCATACTACTATACTAGCTATACTGGGGCACGTTACTAGCTATACTGAGCACTATTGTGGGCACTATACTAGCTATACTGGGGCACGTTACTAGCTATACTGGGCGCTATACTGGGGCACGTTACTAGCTATACTGGGCACTATACTACCTACGCTGGGCACTATACTAGCTATACTGGGGCACGTTACTAGCTATACTGGGGCACGTTACTAGCTATACTGGGGCACTATACTAGCTATACTGGAGCACGTTACTAGCTATACTGGGCACTATACTACCTACGCTGGGCACTATACTAGCTATACTGGGGCACGTTACTAGCTATACTGGGCACTATACTACCTACGCTGGGCACTATACTAGCTATACTGGGGCACTATACTAGCTATACTGGGGCACGTTACTAGCTATACTGGGCGCTATACTGGGGCACGTTACTAGCTATACTGGGCACTATACTACCTACGCTGGGCACGTTACTAGCTATACTGGGGCACGTTACTAGCTATACTGGGGCACTATACTAGCTATACTGGAGCACGTTACTAGCTATACTGGGCACTATACTACCTACGCTGGGCACTATACTAGCTATACTGGGGCACGTTACTAGCTATACTGGGCACTATACTACCTACGCTGGGCACTATACTAGCTATACTGGGGCACTATACTAGCTATACTGGGGCACGTTACTAGCTATACTGGGGAACGTTACTAGCTATACTGGGGCACTATACTAGCTATACTGGAGCACGTTACTAGCTATACTGGGCACTATACTACCTACGCTGGGCACTATACTAGCTATACTGGGGCACGTTACTAGCTATACTGGGCACTATACTGGGGCAAGTTACTAGCTATACTGGCCATTATACTAGCTATACTGGGCACTATACTAGCTATAATGGGGCACTACCTACCCATACTGGGCACTTTACTAGCTATACTGGGGCACCACCTACCCACACTGAGCACTATACTAGCTATACCGGGACACACTGGGGGGATCACACGGACAGCATTTCCTACCCCTGGATTATATGAGGGTCAATCATTTTTCCAGGTTTTCCAGGTAAAAGTTGGGGATCGGCTTATATGCGGGTCGGCTTGCTTGTGAGTATATATGGTAAGTATTTATGGTTAATTTAGAATAATAAAATACTTTTCTCGTGGTTGTGTTTTTATTTCATTTAACCCTTTGTGGAAATGGGTAAGGGGTACTTTGCACCCCTATACTCATTTCTCCTGGGAGGGGGGTGGGCATCTGGGGTCCCTTTCTTAAAGGGGACTCCCAGATGCCACCATGAAACCCCCCCCCCCCCAGGGAGTCGTTGCCCCCACCTCCTCCTGGGGCACCGGAGGTGGGGAAGAGCCCCTTGTCCATGGAGTGGACAAGGGCTCGGGAGGAAGGGTGGGGAAGGCTTGGCCGCCCCTCTCCGCCCCCCCCCCCCAGTGCCCCCCCATACCATGGACTATGCGGGCTGGTATAGCTCAGGGTGCAAAGCCCCAGTCGGCCGGGGTTCCGCATTCTGGCTATCCCAGCCTGCATGGGGGACAAGGGGTTACAGAGGCTCGGGAGGGGGGGACCCCACGTCGTTTTTTTTTTTTTTTCAGATTTCCCACACTCTGCCGCCCAGGGGAAAGAGGAGAGGGAAGGGGAAGGAGGCGGAAAATCGCTGCGGAGGGGGGCTTTGAGGAGCCAACCACTGATTGCAAATAGCCGGCGGTGATCAGAGCCCCCCAGCAGGACAACCCCCTAGCGGGGAAAAGGGGGGGGGTGGGAGTCTGCTCACCCTGGCTGTCTGCTGATCTGTGCTGTGTGCTGGAGAGCCCACACTGCACAGATCAGCGCAAACAAGCCCGGACTTACGAGGCCACAAGTATGAAAAAGTTAAATACCATTTCATAATCCAGATCCATGGAGGACGCCATCTGCCCACAGTAATAACGGCCCCGGTCGGGTCCCAACCCCTCCAAACGGGTCGGGTTCTTATTCCCCCCTCAATATGGCCGCCACAGATTGCCGCGGCTGCGCAGTCCGCATAGACGTAATTGCGGCTGCACAGCTCTAGGGCCTCCTCCCGATGCGTCCGATGTATGCGTGCATATTGATGACGCGCCAGGAGGAGGGCCTAGAGCTGCGCAGCCGCAATTGCGCCTATGCAGACTGCACAGCAGCGGCAATCTGTGGTGGCCATATTGAGGGGGGAATGAGAACCCGACTCGTTTGGAAGGGTCGGGGCCCGACCAGGGCCGGTATTACTGCGGGAGCCATGGGGGAATAAACGGGAGGGCACGGATGGCGTCCTCCATGGATCTGGATTATAAAAAGGTATTTAACTTTTTTCACATTTGTGGCCTCGGAAGTCTGGTAAATATTGTTTCCTGCTATCTTTTTAACATATCCTGCAAATTTGGTGTTGCTAGGATGTAAGGGGCCTTTGCTATTAACTGCTAAAGTCGGCGGGTGATGATAACCAACCGGAATTATAGGGGTACAAAAGTGCTGAATTCTGCCATAGGCTTCCATTAGGCTCCCTATTTCACTTTCCAAAATGAAAGCCTATGGGGGATTTTACCACTTTTGCACCCCTGTAACTCTGGTTTGCAGAGATGTAGGAAACCCATCTTTGGATTCCAAGTATAACAATATGCCTTCTACCTGCATGAGACATGTCGTGAGATTCAGACGTTGCTAACGGCCATGGCTGCGATTTATGTTCGTCAGAATTTCCACCATTGACTTTGCCCAAATAAACAGGTTTTTGTGACCCAAGGCTATTACCTCTTTGGCCTAGGGGCCCGAAACTCACCAGTCATGATCCCCCTAAGAGTCCCTACAATGCTAGAAAATTTGGTACTGCTGAGCCATTGCCCTTTGAAATAGTGTGAGATTTTGGAACGGTAAATAGGAGGCCCAATGAAAGCCCATGGGGGATTTTACCACTTTTGCACCCCTGTCGGCCACTAGCCAATCGGAAGAGGCAGAGAGGAGAGGGGCGGTGCAGCGGAAGTGGAGGACGCCGTGACGTTATAGTGGGGGGCGGTGCTGGGCACAATGCGTCAGCACACGCTGCCCGCCGCCCCCTTCGCTCGCCAGAGTCTTCTTCTATGCCCCGCATCTGCACTGACTCTAGCCAGCGCGGCCGAAGGAGGAGAGACCGGGAAGAGCCCCAGACACCGCCGCTGGAACTGGAGGGAGGTGAGTGGCACCTACAGCTAACTACTCTATACCTGGCTAACTATACTGAAGGTCCCTACACCTAACTATACTATACCTGGCTAAGTATACTGAAGCCACCTACACCTAACTACTCTATACATGGCTAACTATACTGAAGGCACCCACACCTAACTACACTATACCTGGCTAACTATACTGAAGGCTCCTACACCTAACTACACTATACCTGGCTACCTATACTGAAGGCCCCTATACCTATCTACCTATACTGAAGGCACGTATACCTAGCTACCTAAATGTTGGTAGATCTCCTGGGCTTGGCAAATTTTAAAGTAGCTCGCGAGCCGAAAAAGTGTGGACACCCCTGCCCTAGGCTATGACCTCTTTGGCCTAGGGGCCCGAAACTCACCAGTCATGATCCCCCTAAGAGTCCCTACAATGCTAGAAAATTTGCCACTGCTGAGCCATCACCCTTTGAAAAGATTTGAGATTTTTGAAAGTGAAATAGGGAGCCTAATGGAAGCCTATGGCAGAATTCAGCACTTTTGCACCCCTATAATTCTGGTTGGTTATCATCATCACCCGCCGACTTTAGCAGTTAATAGCAAAGGCCCCTTACATCCTAGCAACACCAAATTTGCAGGATATGTTAAAAAGATAGCGGGAAACAATATTTAACGGAATTCCTAGGCCACAAATGTGAAAAAGTTAAATACCTTTTCATAATCCAGATCCATGGAGGACGCCATCCGCCCCCTCCCGTTCATTCCCCCATGGGTCCCGCAGTAATACCGGCCCCGGTCGGGCCCCCAACCCCTCCAAACGGGTCAGGTTATTATTATTATTATTTTTTATTTATATAGCGCCAACATATTCCGCAGCGCTTTATTTCTCATTCCCCCCTCAATATGGCCGCCACAGATTGCCGCTGCTGTGCAGTCTGCATAGGCGCGATTGCGGCTGCGCAGCTCTAGGCCCTCCTCCCGCCACGTCATCAATATGCGTGCATACATCGGATGCATTGGGAGGAGGCCCTAGAGCTGCGCAGCCGCAATCGCGTCTATGCGACTGCACAGCCGCGGCAATCTGTGGCGGCCATATTGAGGGGGGAATGAGTTGAGAACCCGACCCGTTCAGAGGGGTCGGGACTCGACCGGGGCCGTTATTAGTGCGGGAGCCTTGGGGGAATGAACGGGAGGGCGCGGATGGCGTCCTCAATGGACCTGGATTATGAAAAGGTATTTAACTTTTTTTCACATTTGTGGCCTCGGAAGTCCTTTAAAAAATGTTTTTATTTTTTTTAATTATTATTTTTATGTGCTGTGTGTGCAAAATCTGAAAAACAAATGGCGTGGGGTCCCCCCTCCCAAGCCTCTGTAACCCCTTGTCCCCCATGCATGCTGGGATAGCCAGAATGCGGAGCCCCGGCCGACTGGGGCTTCGCACCCTGAGCTATACCAGCCCGCATGGCCCATGGTATGGGGGGGGGGGGGGGGCGGCCAAGCCTTCCCCTCCTCCCACCCGGAGCCCTTGTCCAATCCATGGACGAGGGGCTCTTCCCCACCTCCGGTGCCCCAGGACGACGACTCCCTGGGGGGGTGGTTCATGGTGGCATCTGGGAGTCCCCTTTAAGAAAGGGACCCCAGATGCCCACCCCCCTCCCAGGAGAAATGAGTATAGGGGTACAAAGTACCCCTTACACATTTCCACAAAGGGTTAAATGAAATAAAAACACAACCACGAGAAAAGTATTTTATTATTCTAAATTAACCATAAATACTTACCTGTACCTTTAAAAAAGTTTTACCATGCCAATATCCACGGTAAACGATCCAACGAACTGTATCCTCTTATGTTGCGATCTTCAATTAAGTTGATTGAAGATCTCCGACGCCTCCCACATAGCAGAGAATGCGTCCTTTCGGACGCATAGCTGCCGGCTCCTGCTGTCTCTCCCCACCTCCTCACCTGTCACCCTCACCTAGCCTGGTGAGGGTGACAGGTGCAGGCAGGTGGGGAGAGACAGCAGCGGAGCCGGCAGCTTCACGTCCTCCTCAGGACGCATTCTCTGCTATACTAAAGGTTCATGAATCATCCGGTTCTTTTTAATGAATCAGTTCTTTTCTTTTTATGAATCGGCTCATTTTACTTTGAAACTTTAAAATTGATTTTCTCAAAAAGTATAAGGTCTTTTTGAAAAAAAAAAATTCCTCTTGTTCCCACTATTCCACTTAACATTCCCAACAATTTTGGTGTTTTTACTATGTAAGGGGGCTTTGCTATTAACCGCTAAAGTCGGCGCCATTAAAGTCTATGGGCGAACCGAACTTTTTGGAAAAAAGGTTCCCGGTTCTCTGCAAAGGCGAACCACCCTGGGTTCGCCTGGAACCGTTCGCCGGCGAACACGTTCTGCCCATCTCTAGTTAGGACCATAATCTATGTCCCTAAGTGGACACGGAGCAAATTAAGAAAAAAACTAACTGAGCTTGGGCTGAGATTTGATGTATCAGGACCAAAGAAAAAGGTTCCCAAAGTATTGCATTGTTCCTCAGAACAGTTTTATGGACTACAGCAACGAAGCCCCCTCCTTTTTGTGTTACCATTCTCTCTTTAGATTGTAAGCCTTTGCTAGGGCCCTCCCTCCTTGCGTATCTGTGCACTCTGCTCTCAAAATAATGTAAGCCTGAACTACTGAGTATCACTCCAGTGTATGATCTGGCATTGTGTACCTTATTTCTTATTGTCTGTTGTGTGTTGAACGTCACCCCTATTCTGTTCGGTTCTACCATGAAGCAACGTGTGCTTGTGGGCGGAAGGAGGTGGCACCCCTCCCCAAATGTCCCCCTCCTCGCACTCCCCGTCTCCCCCTTTCTAGATTTGCGCCGCCATTTCACTCACGTGCTCTCAGCATTCTAGCAATGGGATCTCTAGCGTCATGTACCCATGGCTACAGCGGTGCCTCATGTGACCTGTTACGTGCTGCTGGGTCACATGAGGCACCGCTGTAGTCAGAGAGGAAGTAGGACTTCATGAGTGACAGGTGATCCCATCGCTAATCTGCTGAGGGCGGGTGAATGATATGGTGTCAGTGCAGCATATAACCGGCATCCTCGCAATGTATTGCTTCAGGCGGCAAAAAGTCTGCAACCTTATTTATTGTACAGCACTGCGTTATATGTTGGCGCTATATAAATCCAATTCATAATAATAATATGTTTTACATAGCTCAGGGATGTGAGTGCATTATGCGACTGATAATAACATGGCAGGACGGCAGCCTGCTGATATCTTCTGACAGTTTATTCTGATTTAAAAAAAGGTGTGAGGTGATCTCCATGTGTTGGAATCACACGTACACAAATATACACAGCTTTATATATATCATTGCATCTGTGGGAAGACGTGACGGCTCCTCATACATACGCACAGCATGCTTGTCTGCCAATTAGTAAGGCTAGAAACGTGTATTATTGCTTACTGATCCTATGCACAGATGGATTGCAGTGCATCTTATGCAGCTGTTATCATCTTGTGCATGTGTATACAGTCACAATCAGAGCCGGGACAAGGCTGAGATTCCAAAGTGTGTCCCTCCATCCCCCTTATATGAAATAGTGAGAATATCTGAGAGCGTGCTAGCATGTATACCAGAGTTTAAGTGGCACCACAAGAACATATAGTAGAATGTAACACATTATTTAGTTATTCTGGTTTCAGCATCAGAAACACTTTCTATGTCTTTATATGGCTGTATATTGGTATGTAGGCCCACCCTCCCAGTGATTTGTATAGCCTAGCTATTTTGTTATGCAGCCTTATACACCAGTGCACTCTGGGAGACCAGGTGTTATTTCTGCTGGCTTTGGAACACCCAGTAAACAAACATTTTGCAGCGAACCTGCCAAGAATGAGGACGGTTACACACTGCAAACTGGCGGCAGCGATGCGGTGTGTCACGCTTGCCACACTGCATCGCACAGCCAGAAACAGGTCTTCAGGGAACACCATATTAGTATACGGTGTTCCCTGTCTGGCCACCAGCCAAGCAGGAAGTGATGCGCGCTTGCCATCACTTCCTGCTTCGGGTATGTGGAAGTGCATGGAAGCGTATTGTTAAAATACGCTTCAGCGCATGTACGGCACAACATCGCGACGCCAACATTTTTTAAAACCTGCATCTCCATAGAGTAACATGACTTCCGACGCAAGTACGCACGTTAACGTAGTTTTGTCCTAGCGTCGTGGGTGCGGCAAAAACGCCACTTCCGTTGCATGACGCCGTACCGTGGCACTATTAAAGTCTCCATAGACTTTCATTGCCCGGCAGTGGGGCGGGGTAAAAATACTGCACCGCACCGCCCCGGTGTGAAAGGGCCCTAAGGTTGTTGCCACCTGTGATACATTTTAAGTGAATCTGAAGTGAAAGCAGATTTGCTCATTCACTTACCTGGGGTTTCTTTCAGCCCCCTGAAGCCTTCTTGCTCCCTCACTGTGATTCCGCGGTCGACTGTTTCTCCGCCGTCTCTCTCCGTAATCTGACGAGTTGCCTGGCCACTGCGCAGGCGCGGTGCAGACCATGCGCGCCCTCTATTGCACTTCCACAGCCTGGAGTGTTCTCCGCATGTACGGTAGCAATTTTTGCATAGTGCGTTGAACTGGAGCGTGTTGTAGATGGCACGGGCCACACATCCAGCCATGGAGGGGGACACCAGGGGGGAACAATGGAGGTGGGCATGACGGCGAGGAACCAGGAAGACTTCTGGGGGCTGGAAGAAGCCCCAGGTAAGTAGATGGGGCAATTTCACTTTAAAGGGGAACTGAAGAGAGAGGTATATGGAGGCTGTCATGTTTATTTCCTTTTAATCAATACCAGTTGCCTGGCAGCCCTGCTGGTCTATTTCTCTGCAGTATCATCTGATTAAAACCAGAAACAAGCATGCAGCTAGTCTTGTCAGATCAGACTTATAAGTCTGAACCACTGAAACACCTGATCTGCTGCATGCTTGTTCAGGGGCTATGGCTAATAGTATTAGAGGCAGAGGATCAGCAGGGCTGCCAGGCAACTGGTATTGTCTAAAAGGAAATAAACATGACAGCCTCCATATACCTCTCTCTTCAGTTCCTCTTTAAGGCCCAGTGCACACCGGGCGGATCCGCCGTCCGAATCCGTCTGAAAATCCGCATGGCTAATGTATCTCTATGGGCTGGTGCACACCGCCGGTTTGAGGTTTTTAGCAAGCTGCAAACGTGCCTCTTGCTGCACGTTTGCGGTTTGCTTAAAACCTCAAGCCGCCGGTGTGCACCAGCCTATAGAGATACATTAGCCACGCGGATGCGGCCGGCGGATCTCATACAAAATCCGCTCGGTGTGCACCCAGCAAATATCGGCTCTCTGCTCCCAAAACCGCTAGCGTTTTGATGATCTGCTAGCGGATTTGGTGTGCACTGGGCCTAAGAATGTAAATCAGGATGAGGAAAGATTTTACAATAGGCAAACACTGACTTACATATATATATATATATATATATTATTGTAAAATATAAGCAATTTTAATCATTAAAGGGCACATCCAAGGACCTGTTAAAAAAAAAAATCTAATTACCCAGGCCTTCCTCCAGCCCCTTGCAGTCGTCCTGTGCCCTTGCCGCAGCTCCGCTCCCCGCCGGTGGCCCGGGGTCCCCTCCGGCGCAAGATGCCCACTGCGCCTGTACAAGCGGCTCTCAGTCGCACTGACGTCATCCGGACTCTACTGCGCAGTACAGCCCAGATGACATCAGTGTGACTCAGTGAGCCGCACGCAGGCAGATGATGGCCTGGCCAGGTCGGCATCTGCACCGGAGGGGAATAGAAGCCACCAGAGCTGTGTCGAGGGCACAGGATGGCTGAGAGGGGCTGGAGGAAGCCTGAGGTAAGTAGATTTTTGATTTTTAATTACCCTGGACCTTCCCTTTTTAAAGAGGAACTGTAGTGAAAATAATACATCTTTTTTAACAATATTAACTTATAAATTATGTAGAGCTTCGTGTAGCTGGTCCCCCTGCTATCAGCACAATTCCACCATGCTTGGTTAGCGCTACGTTTGTTTCCATTTGTGCTGCAAAAATGAAGATTTGTGCTGCTTTTGTTTTGAAGATAACGGCAATTATTTTTCCCCAAACAATAACCTCACCCATCCCCCATCCAACAACCTTCAGACATGAAACGGGTATGGTTGGGTAGGGCTGTGTTTGTTGTAATTTGTGCTGCAAACGTCATCATATCTTTTATAGTTTTTGAGATATTAAAGAAAACACATGCGAAATGTAAGATCCTTGTGGAAATGGGGCCTTCATATTCTGTTTTCTTGGTAAGGGACTTTAATACCCCTGTGTACTCTCTCCAAAATAAAAATAATAAAAAAAACATTGGCTAGAGTTTCACTTAAAAGTAAACCTTTATTTCCAGCATGACATTTTCCAGTAGCCTCCAGTTCCCGTCTGCGGCTTCCGTGCACAAATCGAATTTGGATTAGCAGCGCTTTACACAAGTGGCCGTCGCATCCCTCGGCTAATTATCATTTGTGCTAATTAGATGAAGAGCAATTATTATGGTATTATTCTGCTGGGACGTGGGGATGTGTTCATTTTAACACGTTTTTTTCCCAAACACAGAGACAGTGACATGGTACAGAAAGGACATTATTGCGCTATCCCTCAGTCCCAATAGCCCATTGTCTCTGATTGCATAACTAAGCCTGAAGATCATGAACATATTTGCACTTACAAGTGCCGTGCGTCTGCATTGTAAGCACAGCGTAAGATGGAGAATCTTCACTTTGAATCATTCCAGTGGCTCTTTCTTGTACTTGAATTGCAGAGAGTAGCTTCGGGGCCTTTTCTGCTTCACATGTAGAGAAGATTGTTCAGCTGCTGAGACACACGTCGTCTTCACGCCTGATCTGAGCGAGCTGTTGCTGATAGGCAGAGACACAGTCCTGGTGACATCGCTGTCCTCTTTTGTTCTTAGGTTGCGGCTGCACCCTGGTGGCTCCCGGTGAAAGAAGCAGACTGGAGGCATCCAGAGGGGCCAGACTCGGACATCTCTCAGAGGTAGTGTTGCGGCATTTGGCAATTGGCCATCAAGAGGTTTCACAGTGGACAGTCTGCTGAAGATGCTGCAGTCAGTCTCTGATTGGCTGCTTGTAGAAGCCCCATCCAATGAAAGTTTTTATGACGTCAAAGTGGAACTCCAACCAACACATTGGAGTTATAAATATTCTCACTATTTTATATAAGGGTGAATGTTATGCTGGCTTCACGTAAAAAGATTTTAGTGCAGTCCCTCTGTGATCAATTTCAAAACTAGCACAAAAAATGTAGTAGTAGTAGTAGTAGTAGTCATTTCAGTACTTATTACAACTACAGTAAAACCTTTGATTGTGAGTAGCTTGGTTTAAAGGATACCCGAAGTGACATGATGAGATAGACATGTGTATGTACAGTGCCTAGCACACAAATAACTATGCTGTGTTCCTTTTTTTTCCTTTCTCTGCCTGAAAGAGTTAAATATCAGGTATGTAATTGGCGGACTCAGTCCTGACTCAGACAGGAAGGGACTACAGTGTGACCCTCACTGATAAGAAATTCCCCTTTTTATCTCTTTCTTGCTCTCAGGAGCCATTTTCTGCTAGGAAAGTGTTTTATAGTTGGAATTTTTTTTATCAGTGAGGGTCACACTGTAGTCACTTCCTGTCTGAGTCAGGACTAAGTCAGACACTTACATACCTGATATTTAACTCTTTCAGACAGAGAAAGAAAAAAGGAACATAGCATAGTTATTTGTGTGCTAGGCACTGTACATACACATGTCTATCTCATCATGTCACATGTCACTTCAGGTATCCATTAACCACTTGCCGACCGCGCACTCATAACGCGCGTCGGCAAAGTGGCAGCTGCAGGACCAGCGACGCAGTATTGCGTCGCCGGCTGCAGGCTAATTAATCAGGAAGCAGCCGCTCGCGCGAGCGGCTGCTTCCTGTCAATTCACGGCGGGGGGCTCCGTGAATAGCCTGCGAGCCGCCGATCGCGGCTCGCAGGCTAAATGTAAGCACAAGCGGAAATAATCCGCTTTGTTTACATTGTACGGCGCTGCTGCGCAGCAGCGCCGTAAGGCAGATCGGCGATCCCCGGCCAATCAGCGGCCGGGGATCGCCGCCATGTGACATGGGACAGCCTGTCACTGGCTGCACAGGACGGATAGCGTCCTGTGCAGCCCCGATCACCGGAGGGGTAGCAGGTAGGAGAGGGAGGGGGGAATCCTGCGGTGGAGGGGGCTTTGAGGTGCCCCCCCGCAACACCCACAGCATGCAGAAGCGATCAGACCCCCCCAGCACATCATCCCCCTAGGGGGGAAAAAGGGGGGGGCGATCTGATCGCTCTGCATGCCAGCTGATCTGTGCTGGGGGCTGTAGAGCCCACCCAGCACAGATCTGAAAATACAGCACTGGTCCTTAAGGGGGGGGGGGGTAAAGGCTAGGTCCTCAAGTGGTTAAGAGCGCTTTGCAATACAAGTAAAAATGTTTGACTTGATAAACAAGCAAACCTTTTAATATACAAGCAAAAAAGTATACATGTCACATCATCACAACTGAACCAATAGTTCTTCTCCCTTTGGCACTGCAGAATTGTACTTGATTGTACTTAATCTGAGTGTAGGGACTGTGCAAAGTCACATTTCCATGAAATCATCAAACGTTGTCACTGGATAAGTTCTTTGTTAAAGCCACACTCACACAAAAAAAGGTTAGGGTGAGCCGACAGAAGACAGTGATTCTGTTAATTATAGTAAAAGTCTTGTTTACAATTTTATTTTATACTATTTTTCTATAACAGTTTTTGGATTGTGAAACAAAACAACTGGGTTTCCATTAATTCCTTTGCTGAAATTTGCTTTGAAATAAGAGTGGTTTGGATTGCAAGCATGTTTCCTGAACTAATTATGCTCGCAAACCAAGGTTCTACTGTATTAAACTCTTAAAGCCCTCTGCAGCAGAATTTTTTATAATGTCTGTGCCTCCTTCCCTTTCCTCAAAGTTATAGGTAATAATGAGTTTGAACAGGGTGGCTGTCGCTGTCTGGCTGTTGCTCTGATAGATATAGATATATATACATACATACATACATACATACATTTTTTTTTTCAATCCCTGTTGCCTCTTGTAGATCCTTGATGACAGAGCAACAGTCAGACAGCCACCCTGTTCAAACTCACCCACTGGCAGTGTCGGTAGAAGCTTACAAGGGGGGACAACCTATGCATTCACTAGAGGCCAGTGATGTCACTTAGAATAGAACCTATCCATTCACTAGAGGCTAGTGACATCACTGAGAATGCAGCCCATCCATTCACTGGAGACCAGTGACATCAATGAGGATGCAGCCAGTCCATTCACGAGAGGCCAGTGATGTCACTGAGGATGCAGCCCACCCATTCACGAGAGCCCAGTGACATCACTGATAATGCAGCCTATCCATTCACGAGAGGCCAGTGATATCACTGAGGATGCAGCCAGTCCATTCATCACAGACCAGTGACATCACAGATTATAAGCGTGCCCATTCACTAAAAATCAGTGACATCACTGACAATGCAGCTTACCCACTTGGATATTCAGGTTTCTAGATAGTGATGTATGGACTGATCTCTTGTTTATGTCATACAGCTTTGTAAACTGAAAGTACATAATCTTGGTTCACAAGTTCTAAAGTTCATCCATTTCATTATTTTCTGTTAATCACAGGATGGATCATCCGGTCCTCCATGTGTCCTGGAATGATGCAGTCGCTTTCTGCACCTGGGCTGGGAAGCGCCTCCCAACTGAGGCAGAATGGGAGTATGCCTGCCGAGGGGGGCTGGAGAACAGGTGAGACCAGGATTTCGGTTATGTTCAATGTTAGGGAAAAGTCTGTGCACCCTTCTGCAGCGATGGCAATGCAAACGGATCCATTGCTAGAAATAGCTTGTGCTTCCGCTTGCTATTTTTTTTTACAGATCCATTTGCTGTGTTAC